>NW_022145597.1:24642922-25242922 GCF_000002235.5 Strongylocentrotus purpuratus
AAAACGAGAAGCAATGGGAAAGTTACAAAGAAGAGGTTAAATCTGTATTTTGAAAACTGATCCTCAACTCGGCCTCTAAATGGAACGTACCTGGTTGACATTGCTAATTCGACAAGAAACTTCAATTTTCTGATGTATTTCTCTTTTTTTTTTTTTTATTCCTCCTTCATTTTTTCTTTTGGCGTTCGACTTCTTAAATTAAAACTTGTTTGTTCTACACACACAAAAAAAAAAATCCAGATTTGAAATAAGTTAAACTAGAATTGAACGGTCCGTTTAAATTACAAAGAATTGCAAAAAAAAGTTTAAAAAACGCAGACAAATGCTATGATTGCGTTGCTAAAAATGAAATATACAATTAAAATTTCTTTTTAAAAGATCACCTTATATAAAATAAACATTGGTTTACGTCTTCAAAACGTCTTTAACAATTTTATTGCTGAGCTTGGGAAGGGTGTCGATACATAAAATACAGAGGAGTAACTTCGGTAATTAAATTGTAAAACTGATCATTAAATCAATATATGGAATTTAACTTGTCTATTTTAATAGAAAGCACCTATGTGGAGGTCATATCGCATGCGATGCCGGCAGTTAATGCGATTTTATTCTGACCTTTGCAATAATAATACTCTCAATTTCCTACAAAAAACAACTTGCAAAAAAAAAATTGCAAAAAATGGCAGCACAATAAAGCTCTATTCGTTTTACATATTATATAAATCTGAATATACATTAAATAAATTTTGTTTACATATTTTAGAAAATTGTAGACAAAAAAGGGTGTTACAGCTTGTATCATTTACACTTATGTAGGCCAATATTATAACGCATCTGTGCCAAGGATCATTTCCGGTATCTTTACTTTAGTTCATCTAAAGGACACCAAAATACGTAAGGTAAATCCATATTGTAAGTCTTTTTGTTTTAATATCAAAGACACTGCCCGTCATCTCGCTTTATTTTCAATCATTTCAAGAAAGTCGGTCTTCAGTTGGTCCCAAGACTACGCATCCAATCCTGAACTCTTGTACATATTCGAACCCTTCACTGAGATGGGGGCGAATCTCCGAAGGACGATTCCCATTTCCAGTTAAACTAAACAAGACTAAACATAGATGGCAAGGTTTCTAGATAAGATGTTTATGCCGGAAAGATTTATTGTCATCTTGAATCATTAAATCAGCTTTCTTCCTTCCATTTTTAAGTCTATCCCGCGGCAACTGTGAGTGAGTGAGTGAGTGAGTGAGTGAAGGAAGAGAATACTTACATTGATGATAATAATATTTCTAAATGTCACTGCGAGCGCGGAAAGCGAAACGTGTGGCGTGATATATTTCATTTCCAATCTCGGTCGTCGAAAATGTTTAATATTTGCAAGCTACGGGCGATGTAGAGATGTTTTCGTTTGGAGTAGAAATATTCATTAAGGCATATAACCCTTTCTCTCCCCCCCCCCCCTTTCCCCTCTCGTGCTCTCTCTCTCTCTCTCTCTCTCTCTCTCTTGTTATCCCCTCAATCTCTCTTTATCTCGGCATCTCCAAATAAATGTTACCTTCCCTATATTTCTGCCTCTTGCCTATATTTTTCTAAATCTCTACTTCTCTTTTCTTCCCTCATCTTTCTTTCTCTCTCTCCTCCCCCTTTCTTTCGTTTTATTGTGAATTCAGTTTCCACTGTCTCCACACCCCCCCCCTCTCTCTCTCTCTATCCTTTTCTTTCTCGCTTTCTCTACATCCTTATATTTCCCCTGACTTCTTTCCCATTTGATTACACCGTAATCCTCCTCACTTTATCCTTCGCCAATAACTCTACCTTCCTATCGCACACGCACCCGCGCACACTCACCTATGTCACTCACCCTCGAACACGCGCGCACACCGTGCTCTCTCTCTCTCTCTCTCTCTCTCTCTCTCTCTCTCTCTCTCTCTCTCTATGGGCGCGTTCATGCTTGATTTTGACGGCCAGAATCAGGCATCTGTTACGCGTTTAGTTTAAAACACGATTGCGTTCATGCTCACTTTTGTAGAATCACCGAAAAACGGCGATCACGATCGCCGATCGTAAACTCACAAAAAGATGCGTTTACAATTTGTAAACGCGTTTAAATGGGGTCAACGCACTGACCTCTAGTGGGTCTACGTAGCATGCGCACACAGGTTTGCGAATCCAGCTGAAGGCCACCCAAGGAGAATTGCCTGGAGAAGTGAGCATGAACAGTGCACCGTGGAACTGCGATTACGATGAGCGTTTACGATGAGCGTTACAAATCGCTCATTCTGCCTTCAAAATCAAGCATGAACGCGCCCTATGTCTGTGTGTGTGTGTGTCTCTCTCTCCCTGTCTCTCTCTGTCTGTCTCTCTGTCTCTTTCTATCTGTATCTCTCTGTCTGTCTCTGTACCTCTCTCTCTCTCTCTCTCTTCTCGCCTCTCCTTCAGGTGAAAAACAGGTCCATATAGTGGTGAGGAAGCAAGGTGGTATCATAACACCCAGGTGTATATAATTATGAAATTGGAAAACATGTCTTCTAATCTGAAGTTGAAAGATTACGATGGGTGATAAATATATTTCACCTTTCCTGAAAAATTGATGTACGACGGAAACATGATTAAAGAGAGAGGCTAGCGCGATATACAAGATATATAGATATAAATATATAAGTTAGCGAGTAATCACTTAATGTGAGAAGTGAAAATAAGAATGAGATAAAGAATGATGGAGCGGGAGAATGAGAGAAAAGAGAAGATGTACAGAGGATGAAGAAGAGGGAGAATTGAAGGGAGAGGGAGTGTAAGGGATGGAGGGATAGAGTTGAGAAAAACATATATCAGAGAGCTGGAGAGAGATAGAAAGAGAGAGAGAGAGTGAGAGAGAACGAGATAGATCAAACAAGAGAGAGAGAGAGAGAGAGAGAGAGTGCGAGAGAGAGGGAGAGAGATAGAGAAAGAGAGAGAGAGAGAGAGAGATCAAACAAGAGAGAGAGAGAGAGAGAGAGAGTGCGAGAGAGAGGGAGAGAGATAGAGAAAGAGAGAGAGAGAGAGAGAGAGAGAGAGAGAGAGAGGTGGTATATATTAAAAGCAATACATGCACGACATGTCTGTCTATACTTCTTTAAAGCAAAACTTTGTTAATGAATTGTTTTGCCTTGCTTTGCCTTACATACTCTAGCAGAAAATGAAGGGAAAAAAGGGGGATATTGGTTGATTTGCATAAGACCGGGATATTCGACGGAAAACGAACAACGTAAACAGATGCTGGTTCATTTTCTCGCGTTGCCATAGACACAAAACGTTCCAGGAAATTGCCATGTCAGACATCCTAACCCCAAAATGGACAAATCCACGGCGAGTAATTAGACCGATGTGTACAGAGTAGTCAATGTTCAACTAGGACCTTTGTAATAAATCAGTCTCGTTTCTCCTTATAAAAAAAAGAGAGAGAGAGAGAGAGAGAGAGAGAGAGAGAGAGAGAAGTTAAGTCTTTCTGATCTGTAAATCCCTCATCTTTCTTGGATCTGCCATTTCCATTAACCTTTCTATTTTCCAGCATCTAGCTCTTTTTTGTAAATTCTTTTTTTTCCCTCAATTTTATGTCATCGAAATGATCGATGGCTCAAAAAATAGTTATTGTTAGAAAAAATCGCAGTGTTTCTTGAAAAACCGCAAGTTTTTAAATATATATCTTCAACATCATCTCATCTCTCTTTCTCTCCAGCTCCCCCATCCTCTTGAACTCTCCCCCTTAACCCATTACCGCTCTCTCTCTCTCTCTCTCTCTCTCTCTCTCTCTCCCTCACGCATTTAATCTTGGTATTATAGTAGTAGAAGTAGTAGTAGTAGTAGTAGTAGTAGTAGTAGTAGAAGTAGTAGTAGTAGTAGTAGTAGTAGTAGTAGTAGTAGTAGTAGTGGTAGTAGTAGTAGTAGAAGTAGTAGTAGTAGTAGTAGTAGAAGTAGTAGTAGTAGTAGTAGTAGAAGTAGTAGTAGTAGTAGTAGTAGAAGTAGTAGTAGTAGTAGTAGTAGTAGTAGAAGTAGTAGTAGTAGTAGTAGTAGTAGTAGTAGTAGTAGTAGTAGTAGTAGAAGTAGTAGTAGTAGTAGTAGTAGTAGAAGTAGTAGTAGTAGTAGTAGTAGTAGAAGTAGTAGTAGTAGTAGTAGTGTCGTCAACATCATCGTTATCATTTTTTTGTATTATCTACATGTACTTTCTCACACTATCTACACCATACCGTACTCTCTTTTCAACTCTTTTCAAACTATTAATCCTCTTTGTTGCGATTAACGTTGAAAGAGCTCATTCTAATTGAACCGTAGTTGGTTCATCGCTGCCCATGTGAGACTGTCTGTGAGAAATGAACATAGTTTCGAATCATACAGATTTCTCGGAAAATTATGATTACTGCAATATCCGGAGCTGGCGACATACCAGCATACACGTTTAATTGCAAAGAAATTACATACATTAGTGCACTGACATTTCTGTTTAATCAATACATTTCGATGTACAGATAATGAATTTAAGAAACCTGTTCTACACGCATGTTGCATATTGAATGTCATGGTACGACCGCGGGCGCCTTGTGTATCATTTTAGTCACGTTTTTTAGAGGCCGTTTCATATCAAGATTTAATTGAAGCCCTAGTGACGTCCAATTGGATACCAATTTGATTTTGCAGTAAATATTTTGATTGGAGTTTTTTCCTTAAAATGCATCGAACGTGATGTGTTTTCCTAGAGATCAAGATACCCAAATAAATATAACTAATGCTGAAGTCAATCGCTAGAAACACACAAAACATTTTTAAGTATAACGAAAACACAAAATGAAACCATAGACGCACTTTTCAATGCATAACATTACAATAGGCTTAGCATATTGAAATGAGGATAAATCAATAACTTTGTACTGGAAAGTAGAGACAATGTAGATGGGAGAAGACATATGTTTGAGGGCTCTGAATAAACAATTCTCGAGCCAAAAAACAAAACGTGGAATGATTGACGCAAAGGAGTGACATCCATAATTAATACAAATGAAAGCTCAACCCAAAGAGAACTGGGTGAAAACAACACATAACAGGGCAAATGCATCAAAACCCATACACCATTTGGTTTTCTTTCACGGTACCCGGTTTATCGCTCCATTTCCCATATTACACGAACAAACACTTGTCCACCGGTGAGCCATTATCCACTATCTACTTTCCTTTTACAAGCTATTTAATTAAACCAGATATATATGCTAGCTTGGAATAGAAGGTTCATTCGTCAACACTGCATATGTGATTGATCATATAATAATTAGTCGCGTGTGCCATTGCCAATCTACTTTAGTCCCTATTAATTATGAAAATTCACGACCTAGACGTGCGTCTAGACATAATTATGTACTTTGAACAACAACAACAACAACTATTGTGTTAGGTTTTTACTTTACTGACGATTTGTTGGATACTAGACAGACAATTAAGGTTAATATCAGACGTTGATTTGATGAAGTTTTGATAAAAACAAGATTATTATTTTTGTTTAAATTAAAGAGAAGGTCGAGTTCTGGGAAGAAGAGGTGAAAAACGATTTGTGAGCGTTATCATTGTTATAAAGCAAGTGTGGAGGAACATCAGATAAAAATAAGTTCCCTGAAAAACATGGCTCTTCAAATGCCTTGTTATCTAAATATAGCATGTAATAGCATAACAATCGGGACAGATTTTTATGCCACATGTTTGTGTAGTCCCATATAAATCTTTCTGTGTTACAGTGCTTGTAACTTGAGTAAGACCGGGCCAAATTTCTTAACTTGTCGATGACTGCAGAACCTTGCATTACCCACCAATACTTATTATGTTAAATGATCAACCTTTTCTGATCGATTTAACACCGTTTCTTTCACAATGCAATCGCATGATCAGAACTCAACTTTATCTGTAAGTGTCTTTACAATACAGGTGTATTTCTTCGTGGGTCTGTTACTACACAATAAAGCAAGTAAAAAAAAATACTGTTTTTTCATTGGTGGATCCATGGGGGGGGGGGCACCTTAAAAATGTGCCCCCTGATTGTGGCTCGGAGGAGATAATTTTCAATATCTCAGAAGGACCTAAAATGTAATAGCTTTTTATTTCTATTTGAAAAGGTAACACTTATTTTGTGTCTATAATTGTTTTCTTCTAACAAAACTTAAGCTACTACGTATGGTTAGGAAGCACTGTGTTTGATGGACATGATAAACACGCCAACGCCTCAGAAAATGAGTTCATCTCGATGCTATTTTGTGGGTCAAATTCAGTCAAAACATGAATTGATATATTAATTTTTTACTTTCTCTATTTCTCTCCCTATCGCGCTCTCTCTCTCTCTCTCTCTCTCTCTCTCTCTCTCTCTCTCTCTCTCTCACTCTCTCTCTCACATACACACATCCACAAACACCCTATCTATTTCCGTTTCTCTCACGCAAACGCACGCACACACATGCACGCACACACACAATGTTCCCCTCCTTCTCTTCTCTCTCTTCCCCTTCCCTCCCTCACACACATCCACAAACACTGTTTTTCAATAGTTTTTTTTTTTATTGATTCCAAGCAATACAAATTAATTTTAGAAATAAAATACAGTTGTTAACATCCTCTCTATTTCCGTTTCTCTCACGCACACGCACACACACAACCACCACCAACACACACACACACACACACACACACACACCCAATTCCCCCACCTCCTCCTCTCTCTCTCTCTCCCATCCCTCTCTCTTTCTCTAACTACCCATCTCCCACCCACTCTCTCTTTTTCACAAAGCAGGAGGACCGTCAATACCATAGTATTCAATACTTGAAGAGCACTAAGAAATACAACGCCTTTTCTTCAAGGTTGAATATTTACAGAAGGTTTTATTTTGTATATCTTCTTCTTTCAATAACGTAATAGTAGACATAAATGGTAAAGAATATTTGTTAGTTATATTAATATAGAGAGAAAAGAGGTAGAAAAATGAGAATGCGAAATGAATCAGAATGCCCAATGAAGGGAGCATTTGCCCCCAATAGAATGGAAAGAAAGATGGTGGGTGGGAGGGAAGGAGAGAGGGGGAGGGAGAGATGGGGGAGACAAAATGTGGATATAGAAATATGGAGAGAGGAAGAGAGAGAGAGAGAGAGAGAAAGAGAGAGAGAGAGAGAGAGAGAGAGAGAGGGAGAGAGAAGAGACAGTGAAAGAGAAGAAAAAAAAAGGAGAGGATGAGGAAAAGCATATGATTCGACCCACCCCCATCACACCACCCTCTGCTCTAGCGCCTTGCTCTCTCGCACTTTATTCACTCAAAAAACCGCCCCCCGACACAAGTGCCCCCTCCACTCCCTCAATGCTTGAACGCCCGCTATGCCACTTTCGCTAAAGATATGAAGCATTGATATCTATCTGGCTGCCATGTTCTCTTCTTTTTCTCCTCCTCCTCCTCCTCCTCCATAGTTGGCGGTTAGTCAACTGAATTGATGTGCACTTCAAGATAAATCTTCGAGATACCGTAATTATTGTACAGCTGCCGAGGGCCACCATTCTACCCCGCATCATAATGATTACATCTCGCTGTCGTCTGTTGGTAGAGCTGCTACGATCTAAATACGTTACGCCACACTAGAAATGTCGGATTTACTCCTTTTGGATTAATGTGCGCCTTCGATTAGTTTTCTTTTTCTGTGAAGTGTCCGACAGTGATGACTTGCCATTAATCATTCGTTTTTTCAATAATGGCGGATTGATTTGGACTTGTAGTGTCTCTTACCGCTTGATGTTTACTGCAATTTCTGGTTATCATATACAATGTAGTATATGAAGTTCAATTTATCGTGCAGATCGCTCCGATGCAGATTGTATTTTTTAATCCTCGGTAGGATTTTTCAGCTTCGCACGTCATCGTGAGTATACATTTGTCTGTTGATATTATTGATATGTAAGATTTTTATCTGTTCTGTTATATTTTTTATTCGAAAAAATTCACAGGTTTGTTAAGTTCAAGTGGCGTTCTTTGAATGCAAAAAGACTGCCCCTCCTTTTGAATGAAAATAATTTGATGTGATTTGTTAGGTATAAGTGGCGTTCTATGAATGCAAAGATCAAGAATTCCAACAACAATTCACTTGCGAGCACGACACAAATTGATACGTTGGCATGCAGTGGAGTGCGCTGAAGTGATATTTAAACAAAAGAGCATAAAACCTGAACCGCTGTTTTCAGCGTGTCGGGGGTGCAGAAGGGGATCGCGCCCTCCTTGTATAATGGTTAAGATTTCGTTTGGGTTAATTTGATTTGTCAAGTATAAATACATTTTATGCACAAGAAATGTATGTCAATGGAAGGAAATATATCTTGACAGAATATCTAATGATTTCCTAATTTCTATTTTGAGGTCCTAAAACCTATATCATAATGTACGTATTGTCTACTAAGAGCGTGAAGGTTGAGGTCTTTCTGTTAAATGTTATTATGTCACGCCCTTAAGGCTCTTAACAGACTGTCTCAGGGTAAAATCTCGACCCCTTTATCCTGGCAAGTTATATGGAATCGTATCATAGACAACTACCAAGGCATGCACAAGTAGGGTTCATACTTTAATAGCTAGTATTAATGAAACTACGATAGGGTTTAGGAAGCACCCTGGTTCCCCGACCGAAAACGACGGTACTGTCTAATCGGTCTGTTTGTCATGTCTGCCTGTCCCCATATCTGTCTCCCTCCGCTTTCCTCTTCTTCTCCTTCTTCTTCTTCTTCTTCTTCCTCTTCTTCCTCACCTCCGTCTCCTTCTTCTTCTTCCTCTCGTCCTCCTCCTTCATCTTCGTCTATTTCTTCTTCTTCTTCATCTTCATCTTCTTCTTCTTCTTCCTCCTCCTCCTCCTCCTCTTTTTCTTCTTCCTCTCCTCTTCCTCCTCCTCCTTCTTGTTCTTCTTCTTGTTCTTCTTGTTCTTGTTCTTGTTCTTCTTGTTCTTCTTCTTCTTCTTCTTCTCCTTCTTCCTCTCGTTCTCCTTTTTCATCTTCGTCTATTTCTTCTTCTTCTTCTTCTTCTTCTTCTTCTTCTTCTTCCTCCTCCTCCTCTCCTCCTCCTCCTCCTCCTCCTCTTCTTTTTCTTCTTCTTCTTCCTCTCCTTCTCCTCCTCCTCCTCCTTCTTCTTCTTGTTCTTCTTGATCTTTTTCATTTGAAGTAGAACACTCACATTCCTTTCGTTTCGTTAAAATTCTCCGGTAACGATTCGTGAATTTCCTGATTAGATTACTCGCATGGATGTTTTCTCGCAAAAACCGTGTTCTTCAAATCAAGGTATTTTTTGTTATAAATGAAAAGCAACTCTCAAGAAACATTTCTTTCATGTCAAGGATGAACAAAATTGTTAAGAGTTTTTGAAAAAGATTGGTCACATATTTCCGATAATATGCCAATATAATGTAATTGTTTTAATTTCTTATATAGCAGCACGGTCGCAATTTCTTTGCAAAAATCAACTCCAAGGCCATTTCAATAGCCTAGTGCGTCACCTATCGAAATGTGTGTCAATGACGTACTACGTTATTCGAACATTATTTCTATTGAACGTAGGTATTGAAATTACCTTTGAGTTAATTTTTTCGGAAAAAGGTGACATCATGCTTAGTGTATTTTGACGACACATTCAGCATTTTTACAAACAAACGTTGTCTTTTTTATAATGCTCCTTTACTGCCTTTTCTAGCAAAAAAAAATTGGTATGAACTTGAAAGTTAACATTCGGTTACCGGTATATAGGTTTCACCGGTGGTTGGTATACGAATATCCGCACATTGAAGGTGGAAACGGGCAAGTCACAGTGTGTGTTTTTTTTGCCTCACGCAAACATATCACTCCTTATCAATATCAAAAAAGGGCATTTTTAGCCTTTAGGTTTGCCCTTCTAGGCTACCATTGACCCCATTAGTGATTAATTGTAATGATATTAGGGTTGACCGCTTCCCCATTGATAACTGTGGAAAGTTGTCTATTTCGCTACCGCACAGTATGCACATGGGTATACGAGGGTTCGCAGCTTTCGCATATCGCTATTTAAACTACTATCCATCTTCCCCACCGAAAAATCGCATTTATTATGCCGGGCTGCCAGACACAGGGGTCAATGTTACCAGTATCCGACACAAGGTGATAGCTAGATTACGTTCGACAATAATCACTTTGATGTGAGCGATGGGCTTCTTATTTCCAACGATTCATCCTTGACATTGAGTTAGCGCTCTTGACGCAGACGACAAAGCGACGACCAATCACACAAGAACAATCGAGACGTCATAATGGGTACGATATACTATACTAGCGGGTAATGGCGGTCAGTAAATATTCGAGCAGACCATGGAGGTGTTGTTTAAATATTTCCCTTCTTACTTTCTCCTTGTTTTTAAAGCTCTATGAAAAGCAATCGATTTCCAAAGTTGTAAATAAATACATTGTGTTACACCTTCAATTCATCAATAGTTTTGTTGTGCTCTCTTTTCCTTAAAAAAAAAAAAACTAAAGACCAATCTTAAAATTGCCATCTTCTAAAAAAAAATGTAAGCACTCGACTGAAAACTCAAAGGTCCTTATGGTCGAGGATGTAATCCCTCATACGGCACTTATGATGTATGGCAATGCATTAATCTGGATTTACTTCTCCATACCCAGGGGATAAATAGGGACCTGGTAGGATGACGAAAATCTTGGTGACAGAAATTGTCATACGTTTTGGGCAAGGAGTAGAGACGGTGCACACGGTGTGCTTGAATAAACTCGATGACCGGGATGATAATGCTATCACAATCATCCCCGCATTGAGACTGTATTCCGTATTAAGCGCAATATAAATTCAAACTTGTTATTATTAACCAATATAATCAAGTAGACACACTCAAGAAATATATCTTCTCACTGAATATATTTGCGACAAATATAACTGTGAAGCAAACGGAAATATTAAAAATGGAACTACTTATGTCATTTATGAAAATCATTGTATTGAAAATTGTGGCACAGGAGACGTCATAAAATATAATTGAATCCGACTTCGAAGATAGTGAGATAATTGCGATATATTAGTATGGCAGTATTATGTATCTTTCCTCATTGATTCAATTAAATATACCCAAAAAAAACAATAAACAACAAAAAAGAAGGAAAAATCTATCTTTCTTCCCTCGTAAAACTTTACGATTTGTGTACATCATGCCGCGCTTCCTACTTTTTTCCCGGCCGATCACGTATTTCCGAAGCTATTTTTATACGAAGGATAAAGAGTGCGTTATCGATTTGTCTTAGAGCAACACTTAGGATAAACGTGGACATTAAAAGACAACGTATTGCCAGTGAAGGTATCTTAATTAACGTGCAGGTATTTTAATTGACGTGCACGAATGTGGGTGGATTTTATGAGAAAAAAAGGGATGTAAAGAATTCACGTAATTGTTAAGGAGGATGAGAATTGCTTACTGCTTTGAATGCCGACGCCTACATATGCATTTTGTGAGGCTGTAGATTTTGGTGTGAGAGTGGGCGGTATTTTCGAAATCACAATAATTTATTCAAGTTGTTGATAAGATATGAAAGGCTAAAATATGAAAGTAAATTGTTAAGTATGGCATGTAGCGAAGATCAGAAGATACAACTCAGAATGGATTTGTTACATGGAGCGAGAGAGGGAGAGAGAGAGACATAAATAAATAAACATACGAAGAAAGAAAGAGAGAGAGAAAGAAAGAGAGAGAGAGAGAGTAAGAAGGAGAGGGAGAAAGAAAAGGGGAGGGAAGCGTGGGAGAGGAAGAGGCGAGGTTGAACGAAAAAGAAAGAGAGAGAGTGAGAGAGAGAGAGAGAGAGAGAGAGATGGGCGGGGAGAGAGAGAGAGAGAGAGTGAGAGAGAGATAGAAAGAGAGATGGGGGGGGGGGAGAGAGAGTAGAAATTAGAGGTTGGCTTATATAGATATAGAAGGAAGTGGCGATGGTTCTAATGAAAGAAACCTATTATTTCCCAAACAGGAACTCAAGCTTTCTACTAATAGAGTACCTTGTCTCATGTATAATGCATTCACATCTACATGAGATACGTGACGTCACGAATCTGTGTCGCGGAGTAAAGTATAGTAATCTCTAGCGATGATTTTCCCCCCCCCCCTTCTTTTTCTTCTTCTCCTATACCGTAGTCATCATTTCGTTTTGTCAACTCAACATTGCGCGTAACAATTTCACAATTGTTTTCATTACTATGGGCTTGCCCGACAAGCAACACTGGTTATGTAGCCTATCGCGTCAAAACATAACAAAATCAGCTTGGCCCTGCCTCGATAAAACATTATGCCTATTTTCTCGATATAGACCTATTCCTTTCTCTTTTTTTCTTTTTTTAATAATCATGAAAAAAAGTGTTTGGTCTGTGCACATTTATTCTCTGTTTTCCAAGTATTAACCTGTACTCGGTTTTCCCAAGTTGCGTCTGATTGATGGAAAACAAATGCAGCTTGTTTTTCTTTGAGTCTCATCAGCGCTTTCGATATTATTAGGTAACCTAATAACGGTGCTCTACACATTTCCGAATTGGATTTGTTTTTCTTCCTTTGCAATTCTGATTCGAAATTTATCATCTTTGCTCCATTTACAAGCAAATTTGTGATGTAAAGCGATTAGTAACTTATGAAACATAATGACAAAAGTAGGCCCTACTATCATCTCTCTATCTTTATATATCTATATGTCTGTATATGTTTATACATATTTATACATGTCTATATCTAGCTAGCTCAGCTTTCTGTCTGTTCGTCTGTCTACATAATTTATCTACATGTATCTGTCGATCTTTCTACCTACCTACCTATCTATCTATCAACCTATGTGCATGTATGTACGTCACCGACTATCTATATATTGCTTTATTTATCTATCTACTATCGATCATACTTGGTGCGTATGCATACACAGTGTTTCTTTACTGTTTCTTTTCACGTACATGTACCACCACATGCATTCAATTGGCTCTCCGTTGCCTTAATACGTGGGTGTTTTCTATTTCATTCTTCTCCTTGCGTTCAGAAGCAATTACCTTTCCAATAGAATTTAGATTCAATAGCCCAAAGTCATGAGTTCAATGCCTTTATATCGGAGAGTTGGAGGCGGGATAATCTATGGAAGAGGGAGGGAGGGGGCGGCACCCCTATTAAAAGCTTTAGTCGACAAAATCTGCAATTCGTATTGTTAGTTAGTGGTGGATCTAGGATTTTCTGAATTGGGGGGGGGGGGGGGTGGGACACAAGTGCAAAAATGATTTGACACCCCCTCCCCGTTAGTTTTAGCAATAACATTATCTGACACGAAAATAATAATGACAATGATATTAAACTTATCTCAAAACACTATCAGCCCATGCACCTTCGTTTCTTTCTTTCTTTCCTTTTTTTTCCCTTTTTTTTTTCTTTCTCCCCCCCCCCCCCTTTTTTGCGGCCTTATGGAGAGTGAAATGTTACCCTGTGCCACTGGACCCACTACTTGTCTGTATTTTTTTAAAACCTTGAGCTTTGTCTGTGAGATATTTGAAAAGACTATTCTTAGGACACCTTTGTCGCCTGACAACAATTCTTTAGTACCCTTTCTCCCTCTTTAAAATTAAACTAGCTACGCCTTTATGGACGAGAAGACCTTGAAAGGAAATGACATTCCCTATAATGTGATTAGTGGATATAATATTGTCTGCACGAAGTAATTGGATCGCTTGAGCGTACCAAGGCTGCAGCAAATATTTCTTTCAATCGGCAAACTTGACGCGAGTATATCTGATTCACTCACTACATATGCATGGCGGACATTTTCATTCGGAGGTCAATGATACTGGATCGCGTAATTTCTATTTGTTTATACAACTCATATGTTTGTAAAGATGTTCAATTTATCACAAATGAATTTTTCACGAAGCAATCACAACTTGATTGCAGAATAATAACATCCATGGCCACTCTGAAAGCAAGGGATAGGTGATTGTAAGTTTCCGATTGATTGGGGTACTTGCAATTGGTTCAAATCAGTTCCAACTCGTGATATTAAGATCGGGTCTTGAATCTTTGTTGTCGATTTTGTTTTTCCGGGGAGGGGGACAAGCAACCTCCGACCCCTTTTAGAACCTAAACTTGCGTACCTGAAGTACTGAACAAAAAATATGTTGTTCCTCTTTCACAGAAATACTGAAATGGTTGATATCCACATAATTTCCAGGCACACAATGGCATCACAAATAAGCGTTTTTTGCTACACATCGAAATATACAATCAAAGAAACAAGGTCGATGCAGCGAACAAACACTACTTTACTGATTGACATCAATATAAATAATCTTTAAAGAAAAACGTAAATTTTAATTTTAATTTTTGAAATTGTGTACCTCAAAACCAAAAATACATCAAATTCAAATGTATTATTTGAAGGTCTTCATTATTCCCGCTGTATGATTTCAATTAATGCCTTGATCAAAGATGTATCTATCTGACTCTAAGGAAGCGTTAATGTACTGGCCAAAAAGTGATCGGAACAGGTTATGGCATGAAACCGAAATAATCACTCGTTGCGAATGTGGGCGGGGTCACTGGACTTAAAAGGCAGCTGATAGCACAGGTAGTCATCATTATGATCATGGTCATATATCGTTTTAATGTTTTTTTCTCTTTCGTGTAAATTCATGGACTGACATTAACTGGACTTGGGGTAGGGGGTAGGTTCCACCGGCCCGTGACCCCTTTCAAAACCCATTTACATTCACATTCCGAAAGTATATTACCTTAAACAAATATTTTTCGACCCGCCCCCCCCCCCCCCCCCCCGAGACAAAACAAAATGTGACAAACTATTAGCTTTTGCTTTTCAGACATCTTTCAGAATGAATTGAACCCCCAGTAGAAGAAGAAAAAAACAATCACGTTTCGCCCCTGCCCTAGGGCGCTTTTGAGGAGTCGCCAGTTTAACACAATATTCTCCGTCTGTCTGTTTCATTCATGCACTCATCCAGTCTTCGAGTTTTATACTCTCAAAAATAATTTGACATCAATGACATCCAGCATGGCAATGAGGCCTAAATGATTCGGTCCATTTCACATTTGAACGAATTTTCCCTGGAATTCATTTTCCATCACCTTTGCACTATTTCAGCCAAATTTAATCTTTCATCTCTAATAAAGCCGTCGGCCATTAACTCTATTGTATCTATAATCATTTGCTCTGACGCATGCGTCTTGCATGGGTAGTAAAGGTGGTGGGATATGGGGGACACTCTTTAATCGGTTTATTTGGATTGTGCTCCTTTAAGAGAAGAGAAAATGAGATAAAAAGATAAAAATGAAATAAAAGGTTTAACAGATGGTGGGTGAAAGACAACCGTTAAGACTTCCAAGAAATTAACTGCAAGGGCTTTTTCAATGCTATACTGTTATGATGAGGGTCTGGGCCCCATTTCACAAACGTGTCATCAGTGAAACATGACAGTTTTTGTTATAAGGTAGTGAAATCCTTGCTTCTGATTGGTTGGCAGCAGATTTGTCACTGAGTTTTGTCATTTGCCATTGAAAAAAGGCTTTGTGAAACGGGTCCCTGGTTGCATCTTTGGTCCCCAAGGTGACGCGACAAAGACTATTCTCATGAGGGGCACCGTCCCGAAAGAAAATGGTCTTCTGCACGCCGCGTATTTTCTTTTTCCACACTTTCGTTTAAAGATAATGTCTCGTCATATTTTGAATATAATAATTGCATTTGAAGAGGAGTCCTTTCCAGAGAACAAAGCTGATATGATATTCGTCCAAACTGACTTACATGGAATTGGATATCCCACAAATTAATTTTTGAATCCTTTCCAGAACTGCAGCTTCTCTTTTCAATTTGATGAATGTTTTGATGAAAACTTAGCTTTTCCAGACTTGTCAATTATAAACACGATCCTAGTTTTCAATCTAGATCCAATTTATGTTCTCGTGTGAGAACCACAAGTATTGAAATTGATGTGGCGAAAAATAATTCAAATCACTCTGGAAAATTACATCTAAAAATTCAAATGAAATCTCCACAAGTACCTATACAGAATTAAAATAATTTAATCTACGCATGTTTTCGATGCTCCATCGAGACAGAATAATCATGGAAATTGAAAACAAGTTGTGAGAAAATGAGATGCAGGCTCGTGATGAAGATTGAGGGATAGAGCAAAGTACATCTAAAATTCAAATGAAATCCCCACAAATACATGTACCTATACATAATACATATAATTTAATCTACGCATATTTTGACTGCTCCATAGATACAGAATAATCATGGAAATTGAAAACAAGTTGTGAGAAAATAGGATGCAGGCTCGTGATGAAGATTGAGGGATAGAGCGAATTCATAGGAATCGATGCCTTATATGGCATATTTACGTCGGCATTTTGTAGAATATATCTATCTACTTTCGCTGTGACGTAATTGCATGTGAATGTTCATCCCACCCTCCTTTGCTGATGCTGGCCAGCAAAAACGGGCAAAAATGCACTAGATGTTGGGGAATTCCTGTGTGTATAACTTTTACAAGACTGACATCGCTATACACATCAGAGATAGAATATTGAATAGCATTGACACTTACTAAAACAACTATAGAAAAATAAAGTGCAGAAGAGCGGGAGAAACATCCCCGTACATATCCCAGCGCGCAGCCAGTGGGGGATTGCCCCCCCCCCCGACCCTTTTGTAGGGTTAAATCCTTTACCGGTTATTGGTGCACCATTTGTGTTTCAAATGGACGGACGGGCCAGTATGTAACTCGTAAAAGCGCCACAGCTAAATCTCGGGTAGATGTGGACATAATAGCCATGCAAATATAAACGAAATTGAGGGTTTGCTTGCGGATGCCTTAAATAATCACGACAGAATAAATGTTCCATGTAGGGCTCTGGAAAATTTGTAATATTCATTAGTTGATGCATGAACATCACGTAGGAAAACAAAGATATTCTTTCTCCCATAGAGTTATCCCCTTTAAGCATGTTAAGGAAAATCGTTCCGCGATGTTTTCGTTTGATGTCATTTGAATTACTTGTAAATGTAATGGAAATTTGACAGAAATAATGGGCATTTATCCAAAGAATGATGCATATTGATCAAAGTTTTGTTAATAAAAACATACTATCAATGTATCTTTAATTGGAAAGTGAGAAAATAAAAGATACTGCATTTACGTGTGTATAAACGAAGTGTAAAGGTGAACGTGTTTAGTGCCTTTGCAGAACTTGTAGTTTTCAGTCGATTTTAATAACACCGTATCAATCGTTCTTATTGATCCGAACTGTGTACATAATCTATTGACATCGATCGACAGACGATGTATATGAAGTGCTATCGGTATTAAATGTCGTCTGCGTAGGGCGCGGTATATTTATACGCCACCGACCGAGACCCGATCACGTGTACGCTATCGTTCAGAACAGGTGCATTAAAATATTGTACCGTTTAATCAATACTCAAGTATTCTAGACGCAGCAGTAATACTTGGCAGCTGACCTCAATTCAGTAGGGAACACGGGTGAGATTTCTTAACTGCGTTCAAGGATATTAAAAACGAATTCCAAAGTAATTACATTTGATGATGGCTCCTCTCCTCTGGACATTTTTGTTATATTTTTTCATATGATGATGGTACTTAAAAAATACAAGTACTTATGTACTCTATCGTTCTCTACAGATTCGGAAATTTGTTACAAAGAGGTACACACGCTCCTGTCTTTTAAGAGCTTAGATATAAATTTAGTTGTGCCGAGAAAAAAAAGAGGATGAATGCCAATTCGAACAGCCAATCAAGAGTTCTGGTAATGAAATTCCACAAAACTATAATATAACAAATTGATAGGAAAAATTGTATACGAACCTGTTAAAAATTGCATTCACTGACGAATTGTGACAATCACAAACTGATAACGTACATATTATCCGAAAAAACCACGACCTGTGCAGGTTTTTCTTGACGACCATATTGTTTTTATTATATTTCGTTGCCCATTACTAAGCTGTTTCATATTAATACTCTATCGTTGAACATATATATATCATATATATATATATATATCATATATTATCATAGGGTGAGACATACGGTGGTACTTATTTAGTTCCTTCTTTATATAATTATCCATTTATGTTTTCCTTCATTCATTTATTTCGCGTCTCTCGTTCAGGGTGTAAGTTTTATTTGATTCAGTGAAGATTTATAAGTCATCACCTTTTAAACTGCACACAGTGGGAGTTACATTTTTTTTTAAAAACATCCACAAACACACAACAACAACAAATAACAACGAGACCAACACAAAATAATAATAAAAAGAGTCCTCGTGGATTGGCCATTGTGACGTAGCCACAGAACGGTGAAATTTCACAAATTTAATTGACCCTTTTTAATGACGTGGATACCTCCAAACACTCATAATCTTGTTTACAAAGGTTAATTACCAGGCTTTGTACTAAAAAAATTCTTACCACTGATAAGGGTCGGTTTATAATTATCCAAACACATTGGCACCCTTGGAAAACACTTCTGTGTCAGATGTTGATAATTCTAACACCAATTTTACACCGTCCGTTTTGCTCAGTAGGAGATCTTTTTTCTTTTCTTCAACCTTATAAGGAGAATGGTGGATTCTGCTTCAGTTAAAATGGGGCAATGAAACGTGTGACCCTATTAGTTTAATTTTTTGTGATATTAGTATTAAAAGATTCTTATGAATCTAGGCCAATAACGTCATGAAAGCTACAGTGGCACCAAAATAAAAAAATCTGTTTTATTGATAATTTCTTACGATTCTCTCCTTTTCTTTCCCTTTTATCATTTTTTTCTCCAAACAAGTCAAGCGCATTTTGTGAAATTATGTGTGAGCTTTCTAATTTTTTCTATTACAGTTTGGAAAAATATCGTAATAGAATTGTAATACAAATGTCCCCCGGAGGACGATGCTCTTCAAATGCTCTTGTTTCCACAATATGACGCGAAAGAGCTTAAACAAAAAGTTTGGTTTACACATTACAGCCATTTTTGTGAGTGCAATTCATATGACTTTGTGAACTATCGATTCTCTTTCTTATCATTTTGATCATTACAAATCTCACGGTACACATCAGTTCTTAAGTACGACATAGCTAACTTTTCCTAATTGCTTCCGGGCAGTTTCTGTCAGGATGCAATCACAGTACCAGCAATCAACTTTAAAACTCCACACGTTTCCCAAGAGAAATCAGAAATATTCATTTATTGTAGGATGCTCATATCGTATAATTTATTTTGATACTTTAGGACACATTTCTGCAAAGAATTCTCCCCCGAAAAAACGTTTTTGAAGACTAATGTTGATAAAAAAATACATAATTTAGGTTTTTCTATTGCACACAGAAAACATACATTTTGTATTCTTTCATCAATATTCGACTTTAACACTTTTGTTTTGAAAACCCTTGTACAATTAATGTTTTTAAAATGACGTCCTCTTTCAAATTATGATACAATTTAAGTGTAATTTTAACATCAAATTTGTGGGCTCCCAACACTTTAAAGGGGCTTTAAAGTGACGCAATCAGTTAGAATTGTAAATGACCCCAAAAAGAACCAAACTATTAAGCGAACAATTAACAATAACAACATCACCAGTAGCAACAACAACAACGACAACAGGAAATTGAACTGGTTTGAAGTGGATTAAATGGACTTATATGTGTGTAACAGTCAAGAAATACCTTTCAGGGAGTTTTGTCATTTATTTATTTTTCATGTAGTATACGGGATTTTTTTGGATAATTTATTACAATTCTCTCCTTTTCTTTCCCTTTCTCCATTGTGTTCTCCCAACAGGTCATTTTCGTTCAACAGTCAAGCGCGTTTTATAGAGGTAAGTTATAAATATAGTCACTTGATAACACATTTGTACTTTCTTCATGATGAACGTGTAAATGAAGGTTAAGAATTGTTGTAAAATTCGGAAAAAGATGTGGAAACATAATTAAGGAGTCCACGGCCCATCTTTAGAACTGTTAGCTTAGCAAACATCATCATTTGAATCTAAAAAACCTTACCCCCATATGTGCATATTCAGAGTTTAATTCCAAAAGGAGCTAAATCCATTTTTGTAACTTCTGAGAAAAAAAAAATGTTTACCAGATTTTGTAAAGGCGTCTAAGGAAAAGTGATATTAGAAGATGAATTTGTTCATAGATGCTCCCAAAATATAGGTAAGTACTTTTGTTGAAAGACGGGTACTTAAGTGAACAATATTTTGATAACAATAACTCAATTTTCATCAAAAGTGGATTTAGCTCCTTTTGGAATTAAACTCTTCAATTTATAGTCTATCCTACATAGAGCATTATTCAGCACGGAGTTTTGCTTAATTGAACTCACAATAGTGTGATTGACCATGTCAAACAGTTGTAATATTGAGATAGGATCATGGAACCAGAGACGCTTCTGGCATCTGATAAAGTAATTTCATAGTAATATGCAATGTGAGGTTGACCAAAATGTATAAAGAAACTTTGTTTAAAGTTGCTTGAAATATGGAATATTCACTAAAAAGCACAGCATGTGTTTGCACTTATATGGAACTGCATTTTAGTGCCCTTAAGCTCAATTTCTGTGTATGTCTTTCCTTCCTACTCTACTTATTACAAGGGATCGACAGTAATAAAATAAACAGTTAATTTCATTGTATTAATGTGTACATTTCATCAGAGCTGAAAGTCATTTTTGATAGTTTCCATTTATAACTACAAGGCCTCTCCCCCATGTTTACATACACGAAATAATAATAGAGAAGTTGTCCGCGCGGAGAGTGAATGGAGAACATTCATTCTTATAACGCTATCCAATATCCATTTTCATTTCTCAACGTGTTACTTTGTAATATGAAACGTTGTCGCATCTTAGGAGTAAAATAAAATAAATCGGCACCTGGAAACCTACAGGGAATCCAAAACGCATTTAAGTAATAGAAAATGGCCAGATTTTAGCATTTGACAGGCACCGGAAGCCCTTAGCGCTATTAAAATGGTATTCTAGATTACTGTACAGTCCCACATACAGGAATTCACGGGGGACTGAAGTAATTTACCTATCTCGCGGACTGTGTTTTTACCTTTGAGGTATGATTAAGGAAATTGATGTCCAAACATGCTGCTTGTAAGTGGAATTGGTAGAACAAGAATGAGCCAAGTAGATGTAGCCTGTGGATAAGAAAGAAAGAGAGAGAGAAAAAAAGAACGAGAGGAAGGAGAGACGTTGAAATATTATATAGAAAGAGAGAGAAGAAGAAAGAAAGAAAGACACAAAGAAAGAGGGAGAAAGAGAGAGAGAAGGCGAGAGAAAGAGAGAGAGAGAGAGAGAGAGAGAGAGAGGGAGAGAGAGGGAGAGACATACAGAATAATAATAATAATGATAATAATAGGCATTTCTATAGCGCCGTCTATCTAGAAATTCTATCCGAGGCGCATTTATTATTGCCCCGGCTTTAGCCTAGCTGCCATTACAGCGCTCCAGCATTAAAAGGAATTAATTCCTGCCAGGTACCCATTTACATCACCTGGGTTGAGTGTGGCAAATGGATATCAATGTCTTGCCAAAGGACATTAGTGCAGAGGCGGGACTCGAACCGCGGACCTTGTGATCGACAGTCCGGCGACGTATCCACTCGACCTCGACCACGACACCAGAAACAGATAGATAGACAGACAGGGAGGGAAAGCAAGGCAGAGAGAATTTTATTATAATTAGTACCCAAGGTAGTTGTTAAGGGGAAGTTAAAGCCCTTCGTTCGGCGTCCGGGGCGGGGGCTGCGGGGGCTGCGGGGCTCTATTTGGATGGAAGAACATAACAGTTCTGTACACGTGAATATACGCCAATTAAAGACACTAAGGCCTTTCGGAAATTGCTCACTTTAGCACCTCTACTTTTGAAATAAAAGCGCCGGTTTGAAGTAATCTTAGGAGCTCTTTTACCCGATCCAATTTAGGTTTTATGGGGGGTAAATCGATAATTCTTGTTCGCTACCGAATGTTTCCTTCGATAATAGTACGTCGTTGTCTTGTCTGAAAAATCTTAAATGTAAGGACCTTTTTTTATCATGCAAAACAAACCTCCCTCCTAACCCAGGGTTACAAATAAATAGGCATTATCTATTCGAAGATGTTTTTTCAAAAGTAAGAGAATCTGTACGCTGTATCCAAGATACCATAAGTAGTACCATTACCCCCCCCCCTTACCTGATAGTTGATGAGGTAATCCCTGAAGCAGCTTTTCCAAGCTATACTGGGATGGGATGTGTTGTGACAGCAGGTGAAGATGCAGACAACAAAAGGGTGTACAATTGCTTTATACAGTAAAATAGTGACGTGCAAGGAAAAAAAAAATCATGCTGCTATATGGTTTACAGCATTCTGGAACCTACAGGAGGTTCCAACCCTCTGATGACAGGGAGGGCGGTCATCTGGAAAGCAGCAACTGTTGGGGCAGTAACTGCAGTGAATGGTAGTTGATTCCAGATGCGAATGGTGCGGGGGTAAAATGAGTACTTGTAGGAGTCGATTGTTGCCTCGGGAACAGAGAGCTTGAGTGTGTGGTCTCTTCTGCTGATGTATGTAGCTTTGGTTATGATGTGAGGAAGACAAATGTTGACTAGCTGGTGGTGTATTTTAAAGAGCATGGTGCTTTGTGCTAGAAGACGACGTGTGTGCAGTTTATCCCATCCCAGCTGGGAAACAAGCCCTGTAGCTGACGTGGATCTTCAGTAGCCGCGGAAGACAAAACGAGCAGCTGTTTTCTGTACCCTTTCCAGACCTTCGGCAGCACCAGAAGTGTGGGGGTTCCAGGCTTCAGCGCCATACTCTAGCTGCGGTCGAACCAGGGCTGTGTATGCTCTTGACTTCACATCCTTGGTGCATGGTGACAGGGTTCCCCGCAGCAACCCAAGGGTTTTGTTGGCCTTGTTCAGTAGGAGTTGGCAGTGTGTATTCCAGTGAAGGTCCTTGGTTACAGTTTCCCCACTCAAGCGTAAAAAATCCCCCAAGACCGCCCCTATTGAAACCTTCCTGATGTTTGAACTGGTCTTCTTGAAAAGTAGTTTGTTGTCTTAAATAGTATTTTCATCATTGATCAGTTTGTGCTCAGAAATTATTCCTATCAAAGACCGTTATTTTTTGTTACAATTGGTTTCCTACGTTCTACGTATATGGCACCCCCAAAATAGAAACTTTGGCAGCATTTGTAAACGAACGTCCAAGCCGTTTGGGGGGTCGATATGTATTTTCATATACGTCATTAAGATTTTACCAAATCACTCACTATTTCAATCAATAAGATGAAAGTAAATGTGTTTGATTACCTCAGGAAGAGATTGAGCGTGGCTAATGTGTATTTGTATCGATGGAGGGAAAGGGGTCATAGGGAATGTGAGAGAGAGAGAGAGAGAGAGAGAGAGAGAGAGAGAGAGAGAGAGAGAGAGAGAGAAAAGGGGGATGAATGAGGGAGACAGAGAAGGAATGTGAGAGTGAGAGAGGGAGAGAGAGAGGGGGTAGGGGTTGAAGGGAAAGATGAGGGAGGAAGAAAGAAAAACAGTTTTAGAGAGAGAGAGAGAGAGAGAGAGAGAGAGAGAGAGAGGAGCGGGGAGACAGAATAGATTGCAAAGAAAGACAAAAGGATACAATTTTAGAGAGGGAAAGAGAAAGCGGAGAGAGCGGTAGGTTGGAAGAGAAAGGAAGAAAATGAGAAATGTAGATAGGCAATGACAGGCTTGAGGTATAGAAAGAGGGAGTGACAGAACACTCGGAAAGAGAAGGAGAATACAGAGAGGAAGAAACAAATAGAGTGAGAGATAGAGACAGGCAGAGAGACAGAGAAAGACACAGAGAGAGACAAAGAAAGACATTGAGAGAGAGAGAGAGAGAGACAAAGAAAGACAGTGAGAGAGAGAGAGAGAGAGAGAGACAGAAAAATAGTCATCGTGTGTATAAGTGTGTGTTTCTAACTTAACGTAATCTAGAATACAAATTGCAACGACGTCACCACATTTTCACACATTTGAAATGTTATTTAGTGCGTCATTTCATGCCATGCAACCTTCATTCGTTCTTAGTGACAGATTTGAAAGCTAAATATAAATACAGGCCTATTTCGATTAAATCTAAAAGAGGTCACGTGATTACTAAAACGAGGTCACGTGATCACTAAATCACAGGTCGATACCAACGCAGTATCGATCTGTCATTTGAGCAAATCCATCACGTGACCTATTCATCTTGTTACAGATCTGCAGGGCATCGTCACACGAAACCGTACAAGTTCGCCCACAACCCGTACTTTGGACGGCTTCGTGTAACGATTCTCTTCACCTCTTGGGATTTTGAACAGCGGATTAATTCGTGCAAAGATGTGTCCAGTTTACCACAAGACATCATTACACGTATTGAAGAACATTTGCCCTAAAATAACGATTATCAGATTTATTATATGTCTTTTTTTCAATTTTCAATTTTGACTATAATTATTTTTGTATGGCAGCGCTTGAGGTAATTTGTTATCATCAAGAATACGTAGGAGTTGAAATATGTGTTCACTGTTGATGGTGGATTTTCATTTTGCAATCATGATGGCGTAAAGTGTAATCCGCTTTGCTTTTCTTTATTTTGTACCAGATAGCTAAATGAAAACGAGTAATTCCTTTGTTGCGCGAAGTTCGCAGTTGTCATTCATTTTAATACACTTCTTCTTCTTCTTTTTTTTGCGACGGTCTACTCCGAACAAGCATGTTAATATGCTCACATGGCACAAAAGAAAACCTACAATAAATGTTGTTGAAGACTTTGACGCAAATGATTTAGGGTTTCATCTCTTCCTGACGCCTTCCAAATAAAGATAAGGTCGAGTTCTGGGAAGAGGTGAAAAATAATATGTGAGCGTTATCATTGTATGATGCAAGTGTGGAAGAACATCAGATAAAACATGTTTCCTGAAAAGCATGGCTATTCAAATGCCTTAATATTCTAAATAGGCATGTAACATCATACAAATCGGGACGGATTTTATGCCACATGTTCGTGTAGTCCCATATACATCTTTCTGTGTACAGTGCTTGTAACTTCACCAAGACTGGGACAAATTTCTAATCCTTTTGATGATTCCAGAACCTTGCAGTACACACAATACTTATATGCTAGATGATCAACCTTTTCTGGTCAATTCCACAACGTTTCTTTCACAATGCAATCGAATGCCCAGAACTCAACTTCATCTTAAAGCTTAAGCTTCCTTTTTAAAACCAATTACAAAGTGAATTATACCTCCTACTGGAATCTAGACATATTTCTTTTGATTTCAAATAATGACTTTATTTGAGCCTACCTTTTACTTCAAAACCTCATTGAAATGAACTCTTAGTAGCAGCCAAGTTAGGTATTAAATACACGTGTTATTGACATAATATTATGTGCATCAATTGGGAGTTTTAACACGTTCAATAAGTAAATAGAATTGCTGTTTATTTCATGACCTAGTTTTTCGTTCTATTTACAAAACGTCTAAAATAATTTTATTCGTACAAAACATTGGGAAAATGGTTTTGGATCTTACCAATAATGTAAGTTGTATTTTGATTATATATGTATGTGCTATATTTATTTTTATTGGATAAGAATTATCTTTCTATCTTAAAACACGGAGCTAAGTGCATGTAACCTTTATGGGCGCATAAATTACAGCAAGGCGGTTGTTCCCTTTTTGCGGTGATTTATAGCATCACAATTTGAACGAGCCTTAATGGGCATATAGGTTATTTACACTTTGAAAGTGATCTGTATTAGGTAAATCTTAGCTTACCAAAAGCAGTAAGCTGTGCAATGAGTTCACATCTCAACCAGATAACGGATCATATCATGTGACATGTAATAGTTTGTGTAAAAAACTTCATAAGAAAAGACCTTTTTGTTTTATTATTTGAGTGTTCCTATACCCCAATCAAAGTGTATACGCTCCATTTTATTTCTTTTTTCTCTCCTCTTTCTCTCTTTCCCGTCTCCCTAGCTCTTTACTTTATTCATTTTAAATGAGGTATCTGTGTTAGAATGCTGCAAGAATTAAAATGAAATAACTAAAGAAAACCTGTCAGGTTGATTTGAAATGCAGCCGAGGGAAATACGTTAGGAGTACCCGTAATTGAGGGGGATATAATTCAGGTCTGCTTCGGTTTGTTTCAAAATGTTACAGTTAGTTTTCTTCTGAACTGGGATCCAATGAATGGTGATGAAGCATATTGAAAACTGCATGCATCGGCGGATGATTTAAAAAAAATTACATAGGAATTGATGTAGGGTGCACAATGGCGGATCCAGTATTCCAAAGCAAAGGGGGCGTCCACCTCATTCGAGCCTAACGTATTTGTATGTGCGTTGTCGTGTTGAGTATTCAGTAGTGGTAGATTTGTATACGAGCAGGATATGAGAGATGCGCCTTCAACAAATTATAGGTAGGGGTGCTCATCTGCCCCCCCCCCCCCCCCCCCACCGGTGCATCGCGTTGGTGGTACGTGACTGTGGCAATTGAGCCATGATCCTGCAGACAAGTCTAATCAATTATTGATCGTTGACAGATCGGCATCTATTATACAGGATCCCTTCACTTTACATTGCCATGGTGGGCACATTGGGAACCACACGACCTATGCGACTTCCAGTGGCAGGGGAGAATGGTAGAGATGTATAGAGAAAGGGAGGGGAGTAACAGAGAGAAAACGAACAGACAGGGGGGGGGAGACAGGGGTCTGTGTGTGTGAGAGAGAGAGAGAGAGAGAGAGAGAGAGAGAGAGAGACAGACAGACAGACAGACAGAGACAGAGAGAAAGAGATAGAGGATAGGGAAGGATGAAGGGAATAAAAATAGTTAAAGGCATACTTTTTTAATATGAGTAACATTTCGGGGTCATGTATTTTGTAACAGAATCTTGTAACGGTATGGAAATATGCTACTTGTTTGTGTAAATAAAGATGGAGTCATATTTCTATTTTGCTCTTAATATCGGGACTGGAGGGATAATCGGGAAAAAAATCTGGATGGTCCTTGAATATGTATTGACCCTGTTTCTGTTTTGGGGTTAGAAAATTACCCGAAGGCACAAAGTACCTTCCTCAATATTCGGCTTCTTACCGTCTTTGCATCATCGGCTTATTAACGATTTCAAGAGGACGGGTTAAACGAAAAGGGCTCTCCTTTATAAAATGTTAAGAGAAGTTAAAGATATTGATTGCCGTACGGAAAGGATGCAAAGAAATGTAATATTAAAATCCATCTAAGTGTGTTTGACGGGGTGTTTGAGCTCTTGACTGAGTAGGATCGTCCTTTAGCCTTGTATGGTACATAATAGTATTATAATGTTTAATAATATAACTGTTGAAAAGAAATGTCTTTATTTACAGAGTAAAACTCAGCTTTTGGTAATGCTGAAATGAATTCTGACAGATTCAAACGAAACTGACATTGAAGGAAATAAAGAAAAATTATTTCTGCAAAACGGTTTGGTAGAAATTGTATTTCATCTGAGTGATAAGCAATGCAAGATAAAAACAATCAACAAAACAAAAACAAAAATCAAAATTAGAATCGAGCTAGCAGACTCCATTTTGACAACGTAACCATATGTACACAACATGCACTTAGCTTCCCAGTGAATATGATTTTCATAACATTTCTGTCCCCTAACAAAAATCGCCATTGCTGCACAGCCCATAGAATATTATGCATATCTATTAAGTATTTGCTATTTTCTCTCTAATATCAACCATAATTTCTAATACCAAGCTCACGGAGAGGATACCTTAAAGAATTCCTTACCATTTTAGAGGCAATTAGTCAAAGTAGGAAAAAATTACTTTAACAAAAAGTAATTCATTATCATAGCGACAATGACCCATAAAAATGGCAACAGCTAAAGTCGGAAGTAAATGCGTGGGAGCTAATATGGAACCAACCAATTTCAATGTTCTCTGACCATCCAAACAGTTTAATTTGGATGGATTCATCGAGGATCAACGAGGGCGGATTTAATTAAATATTTAATTTGACCTTCCTTAGCAATGCTTACCTGTGAATGGCTTCCCAATGTATTACAATTTATTTGACTCTTTTAGCAGAGGAGTGGAGTGGATTTGATGCACACAAAATTAAAACAGGACCCCCTCACCCCCCCCCCCTCCCCCAAAAAAACAAAATACACACACAACAATAACAACAATAACAACGACAACAACAACAACAACAAACAAACACAAACCAGGAAATTAAGAATTTCTTTAGTCCCTCCTCTTTACGAATACTTGTCTTCAATCAATTACGTCCCAATCATTCCATTGAACGCTTCCGGAAGTCACGTTTCCCTTTAATGGTTACGTAACACTCCGAATAAGCACTGATTGAGCTTCATCATGTACTTAATAACTTTCACACGACGATGATTTTTCTGGGAAATCAGAAGAGCAAATGGTTAAAATCCCGAAATGTAAAATTTTGAAAAGGGTAAAGCCTTACTTTTCCTGCATAGGATATCTTAAAAGAACTATCAATCTTCTTTCACTAAAAAAAAAAAATTGTTATTATTATTATTATTCATTTATTATTTCGTGGTTGGTGGAGGGGGCGGGGGGGGGGGGGTCACACGTCAATGGAAACGTAAACTTTAATAACAACCCCGTAGATGAAGAAAAAAACAACAACATCACAATCTTGCCAGAAGGTTCATAGCTTGGTCACTATTTTTAAGCATTCGTCATTACATTGTCTCGACGCTCGCGGCGTAATTGGCGTAGGTCACGTGACCCTGTGCGCATCAGCCAATGAGAGCATCCGTAAAGAACAAGACCGCCGGTCGCTGACATGACGGCGCGCTACTATTCATGATGTACAGTCATCAAACAAGACAGCTACAAGCCATTCATCGTGTTATTGTATTCAATAAAGCGTGTCAGTTAAAAAAGGACCGATTTTCACATGGCTGCGTTCAAGATGGATATTTTTTTTCTCCATTAAGATCGGGATGTTAGTATCATCACTCATCATATACATGTAAATGTATGTTCTTAAAAAGCTCAGTCTAGTGGATACAATCGCGCATGCGGAGGTGATTAACGTTTATAGTCTTGACTCTACACATAGAGCGTTGTGGAACTTGTCTTCTCGGTTTAATACTAATCACTGTTTAAAAAAGTGAGTGCATCGCGAACATCTTCCCAGTCATTCATATGCGGATTCCATCACTGTGTCTTTCCAATGTGATGGTACGCTCTTTTAACGTCACTCTTGTGGATACAACCGCGCATAGCGAGTGGATCAACATTTACATCTACTGAACACACACACGGTATGGAATTTGTTCTATCTGTTAAAAAGTAATCAATTTCACAGGAGTGGGTACACGATAGACACTTTCTCTGTTGTTCATATTTGCTCCTTATCACTTTAATATCATTTCGACATAAAGCTATATTCGGAATGTTTTTAATACTTTCACTGTCTTGTGAAGACAACCGCTAACAGTGGGTTGATCAAATTCTGAATCTATTGAATGCACGTGAAGCGTCGTGAAAATTGTTATATTAGTAAAACAAAAACAGTAGTTACTTTTGTCAGGAATGAGAACACGATAGACCTTTTCATATTTGATCGTTAGCATTCATTATCATGCGCATGTGAAAGTTATGTTTATGACGTCACCCTTGTAACCGTTCTTGTAGGTAAATCACTTTATATATCGGGGTGTCATACTCTGAACGAGTTACATCTCACGTAATCCGCAAATTTGATATTAAGAAGCAGTAATAGATAGAAGAATTACATTCCACTTCAGACTTAAAATCTAATATCAATTTAAGAACAGAGAAAGATAACTTAAAGACAGAGATAAAGAGCTGGGGAAGAAAGAAGCGGGTAGAGAGGTTTGGAAGGTAGGGAAGATTTTATGACTTACCAGCACATGTGTTATTTTTCTTAGAGTCGATAGGCTAATGCTTTCTTTTTCATTGGAAGAAGTAAAGAAGTACCTGTTTCCTCTTCCGTGCAAAATTGACATTGTATTACGTCACAATGTCATCGCGCCCATGGCTTCCAACACAGTCAATAAGAACTAAAATCGTCTATAAGGCCATGCGATCATTCCTTGGTGGTTATTTTCTATTTCATCGTAGAGGCCCTACAAGATCTACGAAGATAAGTCTATTGTCTCTTTCTGTATATTTTCATTCAGATCTCACCCCATGAGCTTTGACATCAAGGAACTACTGCGTTCCTCGAACCTCCTTCTTTTCCTACCAACGGGACAAATTCTTCAATAAATCGCCGACATTTAAATCATCTGAATTTTTAATTTTTTGTTTTGTTATTGTAGAACACTAATGCAAATAATTTACTTAACGGTTCCCCCTCTCCCTCCAGAGCTCAGCAGATAACTTCAGCATCTTGGATTTGATGGATCTGGGGCCTGTTTCATAAAACTTGTTATCTATAACAAATGCTAAATTTCTATGACAAATTTGCTCTCAGCCAATCAGATGCCAGGATTTCAGTAGCTTATAACAGTAGCTTGTAACTTGTTATTGATATCATGTTTTATGAAACAGGGCCCAGATGCACTTCCTAGACAATCTTCTGTCCCTACCAATACTTCTAAGTACGTGTGCGCCCTCGTCCTGTGTTCATTCAATAGATTTGGATTGTTTAGATCATTTTTGTTCTTCATTGTAGAAGATTTTTGGAAAATCATTATAATTTCGTTTTTTTCTTTGTTTCTTCCAGAACTGAGTACATAACCTTCGGCAAGATGGAACTGATGCGCTACTTAAACCGTCTCATCTTCCTACCGATCCTTCTAGCTGCGTTTGCGCTCTCGTCCTGTCCCGTCGAAGCTTTCAGAGGTCACAGACTCCCGCCTCCCAGACAGTACAGCCCCAACGAACCCCCTTCTGCACTCGAGTCCGACTCCGACCTGCTGCACGCCTTGGAATTCCTAGAGCAATACGAACAGGCCAAATCCAGGAAACCTAGCGGCAATCTTCCGGATGTGTACGGTGGCGCCGAAGAGACCGACGATTTCGGCCAGTACCCGAGGTACGGCAACGGAATCCCGATGTCACTGGAAGGCGGCAACGGCGTCCCGTACCAGAAGTGGGACGACGACGCCGGGAATATGGACGAGATCGACCTCGAGGACCTGTACGATCCACGGCCTGAAGATCTGGAGACGAACGAGGTGGCGTTTGCCGAGGCGATCTTGGACGAGTATAAGGAGTATGAGAAGCAACGGCAGAGAGAGCTCTTTAACAAGATTCTTGGGGACGTGATGGCGGAGAAACTGCTCGAGCAGGATGAGAAAGAGAACATCGCCAAACTGATGGAGGAGCAAGAAGATGAGGAAGAGGGTTTTGATGATCTTGGTATGACGTTCCCCATTTTCTGCATTAATGAATAGCCTAGGGCATGTACTTTTAAAAGGAGTAAAATCCAATTGAAACATACCTATGTGTTACCTTTTTGAAATTTGAATCTCGTATGTTATTTCAGCAAACAGTGGACATATTGGTAATTGTTAAGAAAAAAACGATGAGAATAATCCTGACAAAACATGAGCCAATTCTGTACGAAACGCAGGTGTTTTGATCAGAGCAACCATTCACGAAAAGCTGCTGGTTTATCTACTGCCCCTTTCTTTTTTTTAAAACAAAAACAATGTACTATCAAGTGTTGCCTTTACTTAAGGGAAAAAACACCTTAAATGTAGAAATACATACATGTACATCTTTATAAACCCCTCAAAGCAGGATTCGGTCGGCTATTCTATAATTAAGGCACTAGAAGACGAATATTTTCGGCTCATTCGTTTAGAACATAATAATTATATCATAAAATCAATAACACCATTTTGTTTAATCAAATGATTAAAAAACGACTGAACAATGTAAAATGCATATAGTTGTTAACTTCAAAAGCATATCATGACATCTCCAATAAGCCCAATAATCTGTTGTTCAGAACACACTGGGTCTAGTTGTCATCTTCCATGGTAACTTTCTTGATTAAAGATAATAATAGGGTCAAATATATTGATGTCTTGTTGAAGAATAACAAGACTCTAACGATCTGTTTTCTTTATATTTCAAACTTTTATTGCTTCTTCATGTCAACAAGGAAATAAAAAAAATATATATTCATAGGCGTTCTACAAATTTTATAACTTCCATATTATAATAGTAAAAACGTTAGAATCGTGAATGTGAACATAAGTGGATGAAGGATAAGGAAAATGAGTACGACCTTTTAAACTACACTATGGTTTCCATTTTTTAAGATGAACATGCAGTTTCCCTTTACGTTAAGCAAGTTTAACAACCTTGACAATGATAATCATGGTATACTGCTGCACAAATATGTCATTAAGTAGGGAATTAATAGCATCCGTAGAGTACTAAAAAATCAGCCGTCGCGTGATAAATATGTTTCCTTTCCTCATCAAAAGCATTCTGCTAAGAGCGGTGAATATAAACGTTTGCTTTGTAAATTGGTCTAACGAGATGATTAGATGTGGGCCCACTTTACGACCTCATTATAATGGCATTATACATTAAAATGGTAATTTATTTATTTATTTATTAGTCTTGGTAATCTCTCCGTACTGCCAGATCAATAGAGAGTACGCTTTCCTTACCCGATCAGAAAATAATTATTCACCACGGCCTTAATTGAACGAAAATACGTGGTATCTCTATCTACGAGCTTGATTACGTTGGCAATTAATTGACTTTTCATTAGAAGTCCTCTTGGCACCTCTTTGTTAATGGGCTAATTATGAATCTGAACTGAAGTTATCGATCGTTTTTGTTTCTATCTCTCTCTCTCTCTCTCTCTCTGTCTGTGATGAATCACTGCCCCTTTATTAAAGCATGTCAATTAATTATGTATGCCGTTGGTAAATGATTATAATAAAGAAGACAATGACATATCAAATTGGATGCCGTAAGCATGTATAATATTGTGTGCACTACTTGACTAGCTCATTCCTGAGGCCAGAATCAGTATTTGTATTAAACACAGTTTTCAAACGCTGTTAATAGCTCGAGTATTATACGATGGGACACCTGGTTCGCTGCGTGATAGACCAGTGCACACAATAATTGGTAATTCGACCAAATTCGGTATCAGTGATTTATGATGCAATTAACATAGACACTGACTTGTATGTAGCTCTGATACCATAATATCATAGAGAGAAATTAACGTAGATAAATGATGTTTGCAGGATGATAAGGTTAGATGGGTTTTGTTGCATTCGCACTCGTAAATTAAACCGTTCTTCTGTCAGGTTGACAAATGACTTTCAGCCCAAGTCATCCATCAATCTCTTACGAGAAACTAAATCGTTACCCGAAATGAATCTTTCTCATTCTTTCATGTTGTACTTTCATTGCTTTCTTCTCCATACAGCCGCCATCTTTGATTCGAGTAGTTCCGTGGGATCGTCAGAAGACGAAGCCGCAGTCTACGAACCCCAAGAGCTTGATCTGCCGATCTTCAGCGCATCGTCGGCCTCCAAAGAAACCTTCGACGAGGACTCCCAGAGCTCCGACATTGAAATCGAAGCCGATGACTTTTTCGTGAGCGAGGCGGGGCTGGAGGCGTTGGCCGAAGCGGAGGGGATCCTGAAAGAAGGCTACGCGGAGGAGGAGGATGCAGAAAGCAGCGAATCACTGCCCGACTTTGATGATACGTCAGATCTGACTAGTCTCCTACAAGACGACGAGGCATCTGAGTTCAGCGAAGCAGGTCGGTTGCATCTCGTATACGTAATCCAATACTAAAAAGCATATCCCTCTTCAATAATATTGCAGATGAATATGCAGCCCCTAGGCAGTATGCAGGCACTAACTCTATTTGATATACAAACACGAAGTCATTAAGTCATGAGCCTGGTCAATTTTGTTCAGTCTCTGGTTGGTTCAAAAGGAGTTACCATACAGGTACAGGCTACAAAGTGTTCAAATTAAGATTCTCTCGAATACCTCAGTCACAACGTGTAACCGACTCAAACCCGATCCCTTACCCATTTAATTTTGGCCAATATGGGCAATATAGTTGTTGGTTCGTTCTATCGTCGGTTTGGTGTCGGTCTCGTTGGTGTGTCTGGTGTGTCAGGAGTATTTCATGTAACGACTGGCAAGGGTTTGTGCTTGCAAAATCTCGTCTCATTATGATATTCATGTAAACATAGATCTAGGTTGATAGTTGCTAACATGTACAACGTCTGATTTTTGTTGGTAGGACCATTAACGGAAGAAGAAAAAGAAGAAACACTCAAAGACATCATCTACAGAATAGTACAAGATACCCTAAGAAAGAAATTGGTAGAGTCTATGATCGGGACCGAGGACGCTGAACCTGATACGTCCATGGAATCATCCATTATGGAGGCAGGGGATTCTGAGGAGGAGGAATCAATCACTGATGATGAAGGTTTGTAAAAAATAAATAATGATAATGTTTTCTGTGAGTTGAAATTTTCTATTTGTCATGACGTTACGCAATAATAGGAATTCATTATGATAATAGAATAACCCGAGAATATTTCCTTTCATTTCATTTATTTTATTCTGCATAAAAAAACAACATTCAAACGTACAAACATGATATACAGATAAAGATCGAAAACAAGAACAATACAAAGGGAAGGAGCAAACAAAATTTTATGGGAATGTGGGGTTAACAAAAAGGGCAATTAGCCTTATGAACGTCAACCCCTTAAAAAATATACACTGTATTGTTGAGAAAAGAAAAGCATGGAAAACCTAAACACCAATACAAAAGGGGTAAAAGGAGGGGAGGGGGAATACATTACAAAGTGCATTAACTGAAGCGTGACGTGATTTATTGAGATTGAATACAATGATAAAAGATAGAATTTATACGATGGTTTAAAAATATTAATTGAATTAGAGTTTTTCATATTAATTGGGATATTTTTTCATAAAACTGGCCCTCTGAAAAAAATTGTATTTTTGGAAAAATTTGTACAGATTTTAGGAAAATGAAAATTACCAGCATTACGAGTTTCATGAGAATGTATTTCATGATTGAATGTAAATTTACCTGACATGGACTTTGGCAGTAAACCCTTAGAACACATCAACATAAATATAGCAATATAAACATTTTTTATATCATAAACATTTAAAAGCTTTAATTGTTGAAAAGTGGCAAAGTGTGGGCATTGAACGGGGCTTCGTAAATTATTCTAACAGCCTTCTTTTGAAATACATTTAATTTCGTCATAAAATAATCAGAACCACTTGACCATGTCATATTACAATAATTAATTTGTGGAATTATCAAAGCATAATACAACATAATCAAAATATACCATGGGAAGAGTCTTAATCGATAAATAATACCAACTCCCTTTTTATAGCTTGTCCATTAAAATGAATAATTAAATTATCATCTTCAACTTTTCTTTTTGTAAATAACATGAATTGAGTTTTATCAATATTTATAACTAATTTATTATTTAACAGCCAATCATTCAATATATAATTCGACAGTAAATGTATCTAATAACATGTTCATATTAATTCCAGACATGAACACACTGGTGTCGTCTGCAAAAAGAATAAATTGTAAGAGTTTAGAAGAAGTAATGATGTCGTTTATATAAACCAAGAAAAGTAAAGGACCCAATATGGACCCTTGGGGCACTCCGCATCGAATTTGCTTTGAAGATTTACATTTGATCAGTGTCAAGTATCGTAGCACCGTAGAAATATTCAAACTTCAAAGATTTCGTCAAAAATGAATTAAATACGCATTATAGTAGATTCTTATCCTCTGCTCTTTCATCAAAATAAATCCGGCAATTTATAACTTATACATCAGAGAAATTCATATTTACAACGGTTTGATATATTTCCTAAACGTCAACATTTTCTTTATTCTGGTGAAGTAATCGGATAATTCTGATCTTCTCTTTTAATAATTCAATTTTGGTGTTGTGGTCGAGTGGTCTAATCACTCGACTGGGAATGAAAAGGTCCTGGGTTCAATCCCCGGCATGGCACATACGTCATTGAGTAAGGCATTTTATCTACATTCCTGCCCTCCATCCAGGTGTTAAGTGGCTATAGGAAACGAAAGTCGAGTGATTGGATTACCATGCAAGTGCTCATCCACAAAAAGGGCGGCTGGCTGGAAGGCTGTCAGCACTTTGGTCGGTTACGTTGTTACTGGTAAATCAATTTCAATAAAACAGTTATCTAATCATCATCATTATTATCATCATTTTTTTTTCCAATTAAAATAAAGACAATCTGCTGAATAATCTGATGGGGGAGATTCGGGACCAGGTCGACGAACTTTCATCAAAAATCATGAAAGAGATCGAGGAGGAGGAAATCGACGAGGGCGATGATAATGACGATGATGACGAGGAAGCTGAAAGTTCCGATGGATACTTTAACGAGCGACCAATCACAGACGAATCGAGCTCGATACCTGACGAAGTCATCGACGAGATCATGGAAGACGGGCCAAGTAGTTTCGTCGATCAGGACGTCGATACGTCGTCATCGTCGATCATGGAGCTGAACGAGGATCTGCTGAGTGATGAGGAGCTCATCAACGCCATCAAGGAAATCGTTCCATGTAAATCCTAATCCTATATCTAACCATTTAGCCTAAAGTTAGGTTATAAGAAAATAAATATTCTGTAGGCTTGATGCCCGTATGGTCTGAAACTTTCACCGTGTAGTTTACCGTGAACTAATAGAGTACCAAAGTGCTTACGTCATATTCGCTCGTCGTCCAAAATACTTGTTCCAAACGAAAGAACCCTCGCATGAGGTTCACCGCGACATCATTCAGCAACGGACTGGAGCAGGGCAAATTCATTGTTCTTCGCTTTGTGTGATCACCAAGCCATTGTTTATGACAACATTTGACTAATATGACGTCACACTTCGGTATTCTATTTCATAGATTTATACCACGATTGCACAGGCTTTCGAAAAAAATCAATGGGCTCCTCGTATATCACCTATGAAATGTGTGAACATTACAATGACGTATTACGTAACCCGAACATGATTATTATGGGATGTACACTAAGGTATTGAAATTGACCTCGAGTTGATTTCTCGAAAGTGTTTGCGACATAAGCGTTAGTGTTAGTACATAAGCCTTTAAAGGCCATATATAAGGATTCGTCGTACGTTTTGTAAAGGAAACAAAATTAAAATCGTATCAAATACATTTAGACTGACCATTCTAATTAGCCTTCTTTAGCATCTGTTGACAGTTAGCATGTGCTCGTATGCAATTGTGGATATTAACACATTGTATATATAAGGCAACACGTACTTTCATTTTGTTTTCTTCAACACAATGGTCGTTATATTGATAGAAATATTAAAGAGAAATCCTAACTTGATAGCAAAAAAAATCTAAAAGAAAGCAAAAAGTTGGTGAAACGGAATGGTGAAAGTTCAAACAAAATCTGACAAAAATAAAGAAAGTTATGGGAAATTCAAATTGGGTGAATCGGTAAAGTCACTGTAATGACATTTGTTCTAAAACACAACATGACTAAAATGTCAATTTTTAAATGTGTTTGATTCGGGATGGTATTTTCTATTATAGAGGACCTGTAATGATATACCATCCTAATATGTTTTTAGCATTCCCCGAAGGTGAAGGTACTTTGGGGGAAAAAGAAAATTATGGATATTTTTGTATACGTCACAATCTACTCTCAAAGTTTCGAATTTGAGATTCGCATAGCTGTATTAATCTCATATTTCAAACTTTCACCATTTCGTTTCTCTGATTTTTCTGCTTTCATTCTTATTACTAGGGTTGGATTACCCTTGATAACTAAATTATAACTGTATACCTATTATTAATGAGGCGAGAATCTACCGCTTGTGATCATTCGGTAAGGAAATGTGAGGGAAATAATAATAATAATAATAATAATTATCCTTGCTTATATAGCGCCTAAAGCAGGGCTCCCACTTAGCCGAGTTGGAGCCTCGAGTTGTGGCGAGCTGGCGCGATCTTATGGCAAGCCGTTTTATTATTAATTGATATCAAGAAATCAATTCTTGTTATCAAGAAATATTTTTATGTTGTAAAGCAATGGTAATTCGTGATATCAAAACTCGATTTCGTGGTATCAGGAATTCGATTTCGTGATATCAAGAATTGAATTCTTGATATCAAGAAATATGTTTTAATGATAAAATTGCTTGCCATAAGATCGAGCCAGCTCGCCACAACTCGAGGCCCCAACTCGGCTAAGTGGGAGCCCTGCTTTATACTTCCTATGCAGAAGTCTCTAAGCGCTCTACACAATAATAGCACACATGAATACCAGATTTCCTCACAGTGTACGGCAGTGGCCAATGTAATAGGGGTTGGGGCACAACTGAGCCAGTGCCCCTTTACAAAACCAATCTTGTAAAATTTACCTACGCAAAAAGTGCCCCGCCACCTTATAGTGGGTTTACGACGGTTTAAACTTTTAGAGGCTCCGAAAGGTCATTGCAAACGTTTTGATGTTCTGACTGTTTTGCTTGTCTGTCTGACTTTTCTGGGATTAACCCCCCCCCCCCCTGTTATACAGAATCATGGCTCTATTCCTGGCCTATGTGTATTCAGGTAGAGAGGGCTTTCAAGAAATGTTCAACTAATCTGATCTCAAGATTGATAAATAATATTTTTTAAATCAAAATTTATTGTTCATCTATTCTCAACTAAACCACCATTATTACATCGACTTGTCTTTTTCACCAGCCGCCGAAGCAAAAGTATGCCCTATTCTTAACTACCTAGTGGATGATTGCAGCGTCATTGAAGGTTTCAGAGGACTGGGTGCCAACGGCTACCAGCAAGCGTTCAGCCGCCCTTGTAACAGGCATCAAATTTGCTACACCTGTGTAAGTTTTGTCGAAGTTGTTGGTTCTTGGCTAATAATTATCTCTTTCACACCGTCAAAGCGACGCTAAACTGATCAAATCCTTCGATTCTTGGGCACTCTATTTGGTCAGCCAAATACAAAACAAATGTAAATTTGAAGAGAGTCACATGGACGCCAGAAAAGAAAAAAAAAGAACTATAACCCGGAGATCTTCTTTAAAAAATACATTCCCTTTCTAAAACAAAATGTGCAAAATAGAGAGTTAATTAAGAGAGTTAATATTTCGATTTTGTAAAACACGTTATAACATAGGGGGTAGCAAACCAAAACATTGAAATAGAGAGATTTTACCATTTGCTGCTTGAATTCTTGATTTGAAAGGAGAAAGAAGCTCCGATAGGTCCATTACTTTGCCTAACCAACAACAGAAATCATACATATAATTATTATGGTTTGTATTCTGACTGTTTTTTTAACGATAATTAAATCACTTAAGCATATATTCATGCGCGCTTTTGCATGAAAAATATAAATTCAGACTTGATCGCTCATAATATCCTTTTCTTTCCCTACAGAGTGCATCTTATGAAATTCCAACAAAACTGTGTGACGAAATTTACAAAGCCGAGCTGCTGACAATGTGTGACGGTGATCCTGAGTGCATGCAACGAGCGAAGTACTTCTGGTTGGCTGCCACCAGCGACAGGACAGCGCCAGACGTCACACTCTCCCTGTGTAGTGACCGTTGTGTGTTGGATTATCTGCTTAGCGATTAGAACACATCCCAGACATGGGCTGCTCACACGATCGCCGCAGGAAACTGGCCGTATCCAAAATCCAGAGTGGTGCTCATTTCTTACATCGAAACCCACCACTGTGCAAGACGCGCACACTTTGGTCGTGCACCACTCTCGCGCAGCAACTGTGCGTATTCGTAGAAACGCCGCGTACACAACACCTGTTGACGATTTCGGATCCACGCGCGCTTGTGTGGAAAGCCCCGTATTTCATAGTCAAGTTTCATTATTTTTCTGTCTCACTCCTTCAAAATATGTATATATAGTTGTAGACTGGCGATCTATGTCTGTCTTAGAATTATTCTTATTATATTTATAAAGATTTATCAAAGTCATATCATTCTTGTATTTTTATCATTGATATCGAATCGTGCAATCATTATACGAATCAGTCCTGTTTGTTCGATCAGTAAAATTATTGGCTCGTTGCAACGAAGAAGGGCAGGTGTTCGATTATTAATTATTTTGATTTCGATCTCATCATCAATTCAATAGATTTTTTAGATTGCGTAATCCACTGTTCATGCGTGGTGTAATGTTATAGTTATTGTGTCATAAGTTTAAAGTTTCGGACATTTTTACTCAATATACATGTATTTGCAGCATGTTAATGCAGCTTCCGCTTATACAGTGATTTCCGATTTAAAAAAATTTTTATTCATCACATATAGAATCAAGTTCATTTGCAGTCAGTGTTCGCGTTTAGATTGGAAGAGAAACATGTAAAAGAAAACGCATACTTAGGCATTTTAAACAACCATATATACATTATCTGCATTGGCTAAACAAACATACATACTATATTGCAATAAGTAAGAAAACGACACTACAAAAGATCTATGATTTCTAAAACATTGCCGTGCTTCGCGGGGAAAGAAAAACACAATTTCCTTTTTTCTTGTGAGTGCCGAGGTGGTGATCCAAGATATTGTCGTGCAGAATGGAATGAACGTGAAAATCTTTTTTTTTTTTCTTCTTCAATACTAATAAATGTTAATGATTAATTTCAGTCAATTTGCTTTGTGTTTAATAAATGTCAGTGTCATATCAATCTGAAAAAGTACAAACATTTTCGGCTTTCGTTTTTACTATCAGCAGTCTGTAGAGGAATTTTGATTAAATCGCAAGTAGGCTTCAAAGATAGTTTTACACACATATATTTGTTTATTTGTTATGTGGCATCGTGCATATAAATTCATCCAAAGAAACTTAAGAGAATCGTTTTCAGATATATGGACACTTATTGTTTTTGCCACATGGTTGGAGAAAGGCAAGCATCTTAATGTATATCCTCAAGAAAATAAAATCACCATCGGCACCGCGTCATATCTGAACCGGCCTTTAAAGTCATTGCTTCACCAAACTGTCTAAAGTATAAAATTACAGCTAATTTACAGGCATGTATCATTATAAATACGCGCTACAATGAGACGAGTCGGCAAACTTAATTCATGTGTAGGCCTACTTAGGACGGTTCTATGAACGAATGATCAGATTTCTCACAACAATTCTTCATGGATTTTGGGAGTAATGTAGTATTAACCTTCCTTGTGCCACCAGTGCCAATTGGCACAGTAGCTCGTTTGCCACGCATGCCAATCGACACAAAAACATTCATTAATTAACAGAATGATGGCTTTCTGCAGCACGAAAGACTTGCTGGAAATAATTCACTTCCTGTCCCTTTTAACACAATCATGTAGGCATATCATAGATTCATTTTGCCCTGGATACATTCAAATAATCTAGAAAACTCATGATATAGCTATGACTGTCATGCGAAATACATTGTGGCACAGGGAATTATTTCCATAACACTTAAAAAGGGAAATGTTAAACATTTTGTGTACCTAGTTCTCGTAAATGTTCCTGCTTATCGTGATATTATGTGATTAGTGCAGCACCGTGCAATAAAATCAGATTTTATCAGTAAAAGGTTATATCTTGATTCATGTTATCAGTTAACCGACCGGTAGGTGTTCCGTAATTAGAAACAAAGCCTGCTTCACACAAATCTCATTTTGTGGACAAAGTCGGATGCAATGATGTTGTCGTGTTGTGCCCGTTGCCCACAATGCATCATTTTGATCACCGTACTGCCTACGCTAAGAGAGCCTTAAAAGGCATCTTAGACCAGCGTATTCGGCTGTAATTCGAAGTTATGACTGCACTTTTGATTTTGCATTCACTTTTTGTACGATCTCTTTCTAGCATGGTGCGTCAAAGACCATTCCTGACGCAGCCCTACGTCATGGAAACGACGCATCGTGTGCGACGGGCATAACGTGCTTTCCCAACATCACAGCATGTGCTATAGTGTGTCTAACTGCATAGAACCGAGTTTGCCAACTCTTCCGTGGCTCGTTGAGAGAGATAGTTACGTCACCGGAAGTTTTTCCTGATTGGTCATTCATTTCATGGAGCTCGAAACAATTCCCTCCTATATAGATAAGGGCCCGAATTCACAAAGGAGGTTTGTCGACAAACCTTCGTTTTCGTACGTCATATGACGCGTTTTACGCGTTTTTTACAAACCTGGTTTGTAAAGAACAAAAGGAGGTTTGGCGAAACAAAAGGAGGTTTGAGCTCAAACCTTGGTCTGAGCTCAAACCTTGCTTTGTGAATTCGGGCCTATATGTGTGAGGGAACTATTCGGAGCTTCGTCTCGGAATTCTTTCTCAATGCGCTATGGTATTTTCCATACTGCGCCCTCTTTGGTGGTTTGACGATTAATGCGTCATGTGATGTTTTACCTGTTGTATTTCTGGTGGTGTGGAAATAAAGAAAAAGAAGTTGTTCAGATTTCGCAATAAATGTTATCACTCCCTTGTACTCGCCATGAACCAAAACAATAAACCGAATGTTCATCATTCCAGTCAAAGACAAATAGATCTTAAAGTTTGGTTGTTTTTGTTTTTACGGTCTAGTCTCCAAAGATCTGAAGAAAATGAAAAAGGAAGGTTTTTGATTAAGAGGGTAGCCAATAACCAACTGGGAAGATCCCCTTTCTGAACACCATGAATTCCATGAATGCAGGACTACCAAAAAAGTTATCACGAAACTAAATGCTGAAATTTTGGTTAGAAGAATCTACAAGTCTTGTTTCAAGACTTTCACATCAAACATTGGAATCTCGTCACAATACCTGGAGTAGAATATAACCTTGCACGAGTGCACCTGGACCCTGTTTCGTAAAACTCGTTATCAATAACAAGTTACAAGCTTCTTTCGGTTATAAGCTACTGAAATCATGGCATCTGATTGGCTGAGAGCAAATTTGTCATAGAAATTTAGCAGTTGTTATAGATAACAAGTTTTGGGAAACGGGCCCCAGAATGGTAGAAAAGAGATGTGCATAAACATGCTGCAACGAACCTTTGAGCTGGGAGAATATACCATGATAGATAAATGTTGATTATTTTGATTATCCTTATAATAATAATAGTTAACATAGAAAGATGGAGGGGAAAGAGGAGAGATGGGAGAAAGATCGCATAGAAGCATGACAAGGGAAGAGAGAGGGAGAGAGGAAAAGAGAAAAAAAGAAAACAAGGGAGTTGAGATGAAAAGAAACAAAGAGAGATTAAAAGAAGGGATCAAAAGAGAAAGGAGACAGATGAGAGACAGGGAGAGCAAAAGGTAGAGATAGCGGGAGAGAGAAAGAGAAAGAGAGGGGGAGTGAGGTGTGAGGGGAGGACAGGAGATAGAAAAAGCAAGTGAGAGAAATAGCAAAAGATAGTTTAATATATATAGAGAGAATCGGACCTTAATCTTAAAAAACACTCCAGCAAGTACACTCCGATCATCAAAATCAAATCATTAGGCTGTACTCCCTGTAAATACATTGAAACAACTAAAAGCGTAACCTAGCAGCAGAGAGCCAAAATTCTGGAATTAAAAAAGCCCACTTAACAATTAGGCATAGTCGGGGATAAAAGTAGTTGGATTGTCCGATAGTACTATTTGTTTGTCTTAGAATGTCGGAAGCCCCCCCCCCCACCCCCCCCCCCAAAAAAAAACACAAACACAAACAGACACACACATACACTACACACAAAAACAAAAACAAAATCAACAACTACGAAAACAACAATATTTGAAGATACCGGCTTTTAGCACGAAAACTTTAATAGATAGTTGCTTTTCAATACCAAAAATTATCCAATGAAAAGGCACTTCAAATGCTTTCATTTATATTCGTCATATGACAAGTATTAGCTTGAGGTTGTGGACCACATATACACATTTCCGTATCAGAGCATTTGGCTTTTAATAAGACTGGCCCAATTTCTAATCATTTCTTTGATTCAAAATCTGCTACGTGATCAACCTTTCCCAATCGTTTACACACAGTTTATTTTCCAATGCAATATACATGACCAGAACTCATCTTTATCCTTAAAAACATAAGTGCTACCTGAAAAAGGTTATGTATGATTATGGTAGTAAAAAGACGAATATCAATTATCAAGTTATCAATATACCACGTTTAATAATTGTTCGTAATTCCACGGCCGAGTTCCCAAGTTTCCAGTTTTGGGGATAAAATTATTTGAAATGAATTGAATTGAATTGAATACTAAAATAACCCGGCCTTTTTAGGGTTAAATTGTAACGATTCCACTTAGATCAGATATAGACCAAACCACAAGCATTACATTTTTTCAGTATACGAGTGCCGTTAGTGTTAATTTTAGAAGTAGTTTGTCTGGACATTTCCATCAATGCCTTCGTCTTGTAATCACTCCATTTGTGCCGATGTTTAAGCAGCTTATAACCTGAAAACAGTGCTACTTTTCTCACTGATGTACCCTACATTTACACTAGAACTTCCACTTTTGACTATCTTAATGCTCGAAATTAAGATACGTGTAAAGACACGCATGTATAGTATCACAAAACTATAATTCTTGAAATAATTGATTAGGTAAACTAAATGCTCCCATTGTTTCGTACCTTATAGCTTTCATGGAAATCACCGTCAAGGAAAAAGTTTAAGAACCCACGCCCCTAGCATATGCAAGAACCCCTGACACCGACAGCTCCCCGCACATATATGAAAATATTTATTTGATAGTTAAACGTAACGAAACCTAATAAAAAGCAATGCTTGCAAAGAATAGGCCCCATACAAAATAAGATCAATAAGATCGTCGATAATTTGACATGGTGTGATAAGAAAGATATGTTTAAAAAGTTCAATGCATTATAAACATCGTAGTTTATGAAATAAGAAAAAGACAAAAAGGACTAAATATTATACATATTTAACTAGAAAACACAAGACAAAACCATTAAGGGACTTGGTAACATTGTTTAGATGAGAGAAATGGTGCTAATGTAGTGACTTCAATGCTAAATGTACAGTTAAAGATAATGAAAACAGACCATTATTAATCATAACAATTGAGAAAAACTGATCCGATCGATTCCTAAATTCTCCCAACTATATTATTATAATTGAATTAAATTTTAGGTGAATGTAAATCGTCACAAAGCAATGAATTGGCTCTTTATACCATTCTAAACATTTAAGTGTTGAAAGGGTTTTAATAGCCTGTTTTATGTCTTATTTTTATGGAAAAACGGTTGGAACAATTCAAAAACTGGTTGGGAGAATTTACTATTAAAGAACACCATAAATATCTTTGTGGTTCGAGAATTTTGTCTGGATTTTTTGCATGTCAGTAGGTACTACAGTAGAAGAAATATAAACAAGTGACAATTCACACAAAAATTATGCATTTTTTCATCAACCTTCAACATTGTTACTGGTTCACTTTAAAGTAAACATACATTGGGGGGGGGGGATTTCTTTAAAAAGCATCTACATAATCATACCGTCTCAATACCTACGCATGCCCTATCCCAGCGAGCCCCCGGACGCGTTATTTTTTCGGCGGCACAGATTAAGGTTAGGTGCGTGTTGAGCCTATAGATAGTTTAGGGTTAGGGTTAGGGTTCGGGTTAAATCAAGACCTCTTTTTAAAAACAAGCCCCAATCTGTGCCGCAGGAAAAGAATGACGCACCCCGGACAGGCAAACTCGTCCACCCGTACAAGAGCCGAGCACCTCCCGCCAAGCCTCACACTGCATGCACCGTTGCTACGCCTGACAAGCTCCAACCCTGTCCGGCGCAGCAACCAGAGATACAGGAAAATATGAAGCCCCCCCCCCCCCCCCACGACGGAAATACAAAGGCCAGGCCCAGAACCCTGTTTCATCAAACTTTTTATCAATAAAGTACAATATTACCATATTACCATAACCTTTCATGTATGTACCTTTCCTATTGCACTTTGTATTAACGTATCATGTATGTATTTCATCTATTGCACAAGCTGCGCCTTGAGCATTTGACTGTCAAGTGGATTTGGCGCCTTATAAATCTTATGTATTATCATTATTATCAATAACACGTTTCAAGCTACTGTTATAAGCTACTGTAATCATGGCCTCTGATTGGCTGAGAGCGAATTTGTCATAGAAATTTAGCAGTTGTTATAGATAACAAGTTTTATGAAAGGGGGCCCCCAGGTGAATTTAAAAAATGCAATAATACTCGTTATAGTTACAGAAACAAACACAGATTAAAATAAGTATATACATGTTTACACATCTCTCGGTATCCTCGCAACAAATTTGGACTTTTTTCAACAAAATACTGTTTCATATTTGTGATATCGTATAGCACGTATAGACGGAAATCTATTTTTAAGGCACACGCAGGTGAAATATAATCAGTTTAAAGATATTTTTACTTCTTGAAAATATCCTCTTATAGCTTCGCAAGCTCAAATACAAAATAAGGTGACGATTTTGGCTCAACATAGATTCACACTGGAGACGCAAAAATTGTTTACAAAGCATAAATATAAAAATATATATATATTATCAAAGATTGAAGCCGTCGGTTCCCCAGCTACAATCATGCACATGCTTTCTTAGCAGTCAAAAAAATAAGACAAAGTATCTCTTGAATTGTGAAACCGGCAATTTTGCACGAAATTTCAGATATAGAAACGTTAATTAGATACCACTTGAAAACCTAAGATCATATTGATATGTTAGCAGGCTTCTTTCATTAATCCATTTGCACATGAGCCGTCATTTCGATTGCGTTTAAAATACCTGCGCTAATTGAACCAGTGCAAGGGGGAAATTCGCGCATACGTCATTTATTAAAAGCAATATTTGCACTTTTCATCTTGCAATTATTTGTTTAATATACAATGTCACATACACATGACCACAAGTCATTAGACGCCCACCTACGTCAGCAAAATGACGCCGAGGAGAGGATGGATCTTAAGCGTCATTTGCTGTTGACATAGAGCTGCGTTAGCATGTATTTGACTCCCCCTTTAACTTAGGAGCAACAGTGTAATGAACTGCATTCGAGCCTAATGGAACTACAGTATTAAGTAAGTGGTGTATGGGCTAACTGCCTTGAAATGGCGCCACGAATGGCGCATGTGTAACGCAATCCGAAATCCGGTAAGTGAATGTTTACGCCAGTGGCACCCAAGACGTTCTTTTTGTATAACGTGAGACTTCATCAGCCACTTGATGATGATAATAATAATACTCAGTTTTTATATAGCACTTATTACAATCACTAAGCGCTTCCAAACTTGGAGATTATTACCCCGGCTTTAACTGTGCTGCAATTGCGGCGCTCTAGCATTTCAAGGAATTAATTCCTGCCAGGTACCCATTTACATCACCTAGGTTGAGTGTGGCAAATGTAGATGCGTCGTATGCATGAGTGTGGTATCATGCCAATACTAGAAAATGCACAATGAATGGGGCAAACAAAATGTTTGATTGTCTTTCAAAGGACTAATTAGTGCAGGTAAAAACGCGTACGGATCGACGCCTCTTGTGCAGAGAGCATTTTTAATCCCTAACGGGAAAATCTGCGACAAAATCAGACACAGTTTCAGGAAAGTTGGCCCTGTAATCCAAGAGCTGCTCAAGACATTGTAGACAAATTGGATCATACTTATAGTAGAACTTATTGGCGAATAAATGAGGAACCGCAGTAAGATGATATAGGTATCCTACACCGAAGATACACAGACCCCGAACGTATTTCCCGTCACATGGAGGATGATTATCCACGTCTCCCCACCTCATCATTTTGACCAGAAGTCTTTCTGTCGGACCCTTTCCCCAGACGGGTGTCGCTCTGGGATGTTGGAGCAGTGTGGACCAGTAGTTCTCGTCGGGACTCCAGGTATATGTCATCCATCTGAGAAGATCAACAGCCTCCTGGTCTTTGATCACGAAGTTCACGAAAGACCTCGCAAACCCACCGTATGCATTGCCGGTGTAAATCTTAATATTGTGCGGGGGTGGTGAGTTTCTAATGCCGGTGTCGATAGGAAGTTCGTAGCCTGAAAGAAACTTGAATTTGTACTCGGTACGGGCAACCTTCCAGGGAGGTGGTGTCACAGATTGAATCTCGTTCATGCCCTTGAAAGCTTTAAGCTGTTGGACAATCTCCAGGTTGGTTTTCAGAGGGAAGTCCTGTCCGCACAGATTAATCACATACTTCCACTGGACTGGAAGGGAAAGTAGGTCTTTCATGCAGTTGATATCAGCAAGAAGACGCGTAACTCCTCGGTACTGAACGTGTTCTACTTTGGACGGTATAAAGACATTGGGAAAGCAGTTCACTAAACTATACACGGCGAGTTGGAAATCAAGCGATGCATTAGCGTCCGGGTGTATGCAGTAGACGTTCTGTGGTTGATAAATGGCGCGTAAAAGGCGCTCAATTTGTGCCGCCGTCGTGTGGGCCACGATCGTATAAGCAATAGGATAGTCAAGTTCTTCTTCTGAACGCGCGAAAGTCGGATATGCTCGTTGTCTTTTAAAATCCTCGCAATTCGTCGTAAAAGCTTTGACATCCTTGTTCGATGGTACTAAGTTACCCTTCTTCCGTAAACTCTCCAGCGTCTTTTTTGTCTGATTAACAACACTCTTGTCCCTATGAACCAACGCCGAACAATTGACGTCGTAATGAGGATGGAGTTGCGGGGCTACAAAAGAACTATTCCACGATCCATCGAATGGTGTGTATTTTCTATGCGTTTTATTTCCAATGGTGAATCCTTTCTTATATCTGCTGACGTCGAACTTGGTGCTTTGCAGATATACCGTACTGAAACCCAAGTACCCAGATAACAAAGTCCAGCTAACATAACACAAGACTCCTAGAGTAAAAATAACCACAATTCGCCGCCGGTTAGCCATTTTTTTCAAAGTGAGGATGCATGTAGGAATTGGCGAATACAGTATGTGAATGATTATTGCGTTAATACAGACACATGCAACAAGTTTAAACCGAGTGAATGCGATTTCCAGTGAATAGCAACATATCTTATCTCTCACTCGACAACTGTGTATCGATTCACGAAAAACAAAATTGATGATTGTCCCTGAATCCCGTTTTGTTGAATGGCATATGGTAGAGAATAATTGAAGTTCATTTTGTGCATTTGTGACGCATTGTGTTGCCTTGGGTTGAGTGGCCGCAGATAATAATCGAAAACATTCGAGTATATTCCCAGAATTTGCAAAGGGGTAAACAACAAGGTCCACTGCATGTACGCATGTATGAACTACTTCCATACTCCCTCCATCATAAGTAACTCTCTCTCTCTCTCTCTCTCTCTCTCTCTTTCCCTGTGATCTCTCTTCCTCTCTCCCCTTTCTCTATTTTTCGAAAATTCTCAATCACCATGACCACAAAATTTGTATTTCCTATATAGTCTATTTCTCTCCCTCCTGTTCCGCCCCCTTCCCTCCTCTTCCTCACTCTCTCTCTCTCCCTCTCCCCCTCCCTCTCTCTCTGTTATCCCGGGTTTTTTCTCTCTCCATTGTGAAATTTTATTTCCCATAACTCAATATTTGTTAAAGGTCCTTCTCTATAAAAACAATCTCCTCCCTGCTATAGAAACCAGCCCATCAATGAATTATTTTAAACGCCGTTAATATTCCGTCTTTAAAGTTTGTTTTCATAATGTGAAATGTTATATATTGCATGCTGTTTGATTCTTTGTTCTATCTGTTTGTCTGTTTGTTTGTTATAATTATGTATGTATTGTTCAATTTTGGGGCCAACTTACTTAAAGGCTATTTGTTCTTTTTTATGGCCTCTCATTCTCATATTGTTTTGTTCTAAATGCTCTGTATTGAATTGTATTGGTATTACTCTGCTGTGTATATATTTTGTGTATGCTGTTGTTATTGAGAATGAACGATATTGTGCTATCGATCCTCTCTCTCTCTCTCTCTCTCTCTCCCTCCCCCCTCTCTCTCTCCATCTCTCTACTCGCCTTCCCAAAGTATTTTTATGTGTGTGTGTCTCTCTCCCTCTCTTGTATACAAAGAAACAAGGCCCCGTCTTAAAAAGAGTTGCGATTAATCGCAGCATATTTGCGATTGATATCAATCGCAACAATGTAGGCCTAAATAAAAGATAGGAGACTATATTATATACTTGCGATTGATTGGAGGACTTGAAATTAATTCGGATCAATCGCAACTCTTTATAAAATGGGGCCTAACTTTTCAGTTTGATTTATATTTTTCAGTAGGAATGAAGTAAGTTCAAGCATGATTTTCTTTTAAATTCTTTTAGGGCAACATGTGCCAACTGTTTTAGTCAAAACATCTTCAGTAGTAAATTATAATGGAGGGAATACTGACAAGATTTTGTCACGACATACTGACCATGTTAAAGGTACTATGTCCCATTTGCAGCCAACATCAAATTCTGTAGAACTTTGAAGAAGGAATTATGAACATGTTACGCATGTCTGTGAAATTCAAACGTTAACAGCGTTATTATATTCAAATTATGCAAGGAAACCCGTTTACTTTCTAAACTTCACTGCCAGACACTAATGAGTGACATATACTGTCTTCTTCTTTTTTTTCTTTGGTTATAACATACATAAAATGAGCTGTAGAATGAGGAAGAATAAAAAGAGATTGAGCCGAGAGTCAAACAAACCGATATTCGATCATGTATATGTGTTTAAAAGTTTATTTTATTTTTTTATTTTTTAATGTGTATAGACTGGTACTTTGTTTAAGAGATGAATCTATGTTATTCCAAAATACTGGACCGGTGTAAATAATTGTGCGAAAGCTGTTCTCATTCGAGGAGTGTGGAAGTGGTTCGACTGTCTTGTGGGGTATGAATGTATCTCGTTATTTTTTGGAAAATGGAGGAAATCGGGAGAGGTAACTCGGTATTAATCAGCTGGAACATAAAAATACCGAGGTACCAAGAATACGAATCATTAATTTCAAGATTTTTTTTTCTTGTAAAAATAAGTTGATTTCCCCATGCTAAAATTCCATAATTTAGGTAAGGTAAAATAAGGATTGTATACAGTGATGATAAAACCGGTAAAGGAAATGTACTATTTTTAACATGATTAATGACACCAATGTTTCTTAATAATAATTTACATAAATAATTAATATGCACTTTCCATGTCAATTTACGATCAACATAAATTCCAAGGAATTTTGTACTTTGAACACATTCAAGTTCGATACAATTTATTTGAATAGGACCAGGAAGATGATCAGTAGTGTTGCTAAATATCATATAATTTGTCTTTTTAATATTCAATGATAGTTTGTTGGTTTGTATCCAACTTTGAACCAAAACTAATTCCGAGTTAATTGTATTTAGGAGAGTTTGGAGGTCATGACATGAGAGAAAAATATTAGAGTCATCAGCAAATAATATGAAAGTTAAAATACTAGATGATCGTTTGAAGTCATTTATATATAGTATGAAAAGAAGAGGGCCAAGAAGAGAGCCTTGAGGCACCTCACAGGTAATATTTTTAATTGATGACTGGAAGTTATTTACAGAGGTATATTGAGTTCTGTTTGAAAGGTAGCTACTAACCTCTGACACCGTAGTGAGACAGTTTATTAAGAAGAATTGTATGGTCAATAGTATCGAACGCCTTTGATAAGTCTAGAAATAAACCGATTGTGTGAGAAGAGTTATCAATTGCACAAACAATTTTATTAATGCGTGTTAAACATAGCATGACTTGTGGCGTGTTTTTTTCTAAATCCAAATGGAACATCGCTAAGTAAATTGTGTTGTATAAGGAAATTTATAGTTCGTGAATACACAACTTTTTCTAATTTTTTGGAAAAAGAGGTAAGAAAAGAAATCGGCCTATAATTTCGCTGTTCACGTGACAGTGACGCGAGTCACCTTTTTGAATTCAGGCGCGTACGCAGGGGGGGGGGGGGGCTAAACCCCACCTTCATTTTTTTTTATGTGTGTGTTTTGGAGAGCCCCCCCCCCCTTTTTTAAAAACTTTTTTTTTTAAATAATAATAATAAAAAAAAGATATTATGCTAATAGATGACCTAAAAAAGGTGACCTTACCCCCCCCCCCCTCCAACGGAACGAAATGTTAATTGATCAAAAAAAAAAATGCTAGCCTTCTATCAACAAAGGGTTCCCGTCCAGATGTCTACATTATCGGTTATTTAGATGTTTTCGACTATGAAACGTGTGAAGATGTGCGCAATTATTATATTGGTTCAATATTATGCTGATATGACGCGAACCTTCAGATAGCCTTATTCTGTTCATGGTGGGTTTTCTACACCAAACGAAAAAATGTTCATCCCAAATATTTGTTCATAAAATGCATAAGGCCCCCAAGACATAAAATGTGGGCACTTTGGGTACATATTTTCAAAAATCGGTCGGTGGCATCTTTTATAGCATAACATTTTACTGAGGAATCTGCAATAAAATTTAGGATGAAAACCATTTCATGTCGGAGTCGTCTGTGTACTTTATTACCATGGCCTGATAGCTGTAATTATCGCAAGCCATCTTAGAAAATTATTATTATTATAAAGACAAATGGTCTAAGGGCGCCGTTTAAAACCAGGGAGGGATATAATTGTCTTTGCAAACATATTGTAGGAAGCAGAACTCACTGCAAAAATGCGGTTCCCCGATATATGATATCAACAGCCGCTAAATGTCTTGTAGGCTCATTACAGCAAAGAAAATATGATTGGATGTACGAATGTTAATTATAGTTTTTGTTGAAGAGAATAACGGTCTTAATTCATTTCAAGTTAATATATGCCATCAAAAGGGTATACTGGTAAGGACGAGTATGAAATAATTTAGGTGTGCAAATAAATGGTATCAAAGGTTTATTAGTGAGAACTTTGTATCGGGTCCAACTGTTATCTCTGACTTACCCGCGCCTAAACGCGAAGACTGTAATATTGTAGTGGACGAGAAAACGTAGGGCATGTTGGACTTCTTTTGACTGTTTGGCTGTATATACAAAGGCATATTAACTTAATTAGATCCTGTCTTACCAGTGAAGCAATAATGCTAAAAGAGCTAGGAACCGCGACAGGTAGGTCTTCTTTTGTTTTTAGCTTTCCAACACAGGATTTACAATCAATTGTAATATTCCCCTCAAATTGAGTATATATTTACATCAGTCATTCGTTTCTTTTAAATTGTACCTCAGTTACACATCAAAACCGACTCCTAACCAATGAACTTTGGCCATTGCGAGTTATTAAAACATTTCTGTTTGGTTCCTAGTAGGTCTGGTGTTGGTGTCGGATTTGTAACTGGAGTGTCAGCAGGAATTTACGATCAATTTCTTGTAACAGTAATGTACGATTCATTGTAATACACGATCAATGTTGAAAAGAATGGAGATGAGATATTTTCACAATAATTGATTTGAGGTCGTATTGATGTTAGAGGGCCCCGTATCACAAAGCACCCAAACTTTTTTCTGGAGCTTATATCATAAAATACCAGTGGCTATTACATGGCTGAGATTATTGGAGGGTTTCGGAGTTTTCATGAACAACTTGCCTTTTTTTGGAACGAGTGGTGGTTGTAGTTTTGGTAGAAGGGGTGGGGGTAGTGTGGGAGGTTACGGAATCATCAGAAAAAAGAAATTTGCTCAGTCTTACTGACAGTCACATGCACTGCACTGCACACCGTAATTGGTAGGACTAGCTACATGGGACTACACACGAAGACACGTGACATGAACGTTTGGATCAACATTTTCATCTGTTTTTCATCTTATTTCGAATATGAGGGCATTTAGAGAGTAGTCCTTTTCAATAGATTGTCCTCCTGTGATATGCTTCTTACTCTTTTTTGTAGAATGTCATTTATATATGATTTCTAGATATGCATTTGAAAAAAGGCGACCAAGCGAATATAGAGCGAGTTCAAAACAGATATACACCTGAGGTTCAAAGTTCCGTTTAATTCGGGTAGGGAGTACAGCTAGACACAAATCTCACTCTGCTACGCTTGGTATATCATGCAGTTAATAGGGACTTTTAGGTTGAGTGGACGAGAACACGACGAACGCCGACTGACCATGCGTGTCAACGTACTTAACTGCCCATCACTATGAACATGACTGACAATGAGAGCGGACAAAATATACAGTTCCTCAGGTAGACAAAGGAACATCCCTTACTGCTATTATGTAAAAATGTGTAGAACAGGTGTCACATGCATATTCACCTTTTTACATAATAGCTGTGAAGGGATGTTCCTTTGTCTACCTGAGGAACTGTATATTTTGTCCGCTCTCATTGTCAGTCGTGTTCATAGTGCATGTTGACTACCCAATGTAAAGGCGCTATATAAATATCAATATGTATGTATGTATGTACTAGATTTAGGAAAATCAAGGTTGACGCATTCTCGATCGCCGACTGAGACGACGTAACGCATGCGCAGTGTCTTAAAATGACGTCACATGTTGCAGTCAAAGCTGTTGACGTGCAAATCTAAAAGTCCCTACTATCATGGACTCTATACCCCTGGCCAGTGCATTTCTACTCTAACGTTTGAAATGCTATTATCTCCCGCAACGGGTAAAAAGTTCAACGGTCTTTATTTACTGGGGCAGAACAATAGGCCTACAGATGTGTCTGGCAAACAAAAGGTCTATATTGCAGTTTTTGTCAATGTTGACCTTTGGTCAGGCGCGTACGCAGGGGAGGGGGAGGGGGGCCTCCTTTCATTTTGTTTATGTGTGTGTGTTTTGGAGGAATCCCCCCCCCCCCCCCAACGGAACGAAATGTTGATCGGTCAAATTTTCAAATTTCGGGACCAACAAAAATTTAACAAAATGTGCTCTTACCCCCCGCGCTTATTCAGCGGCTGGCTGAGGCGTTGCGAAATTTTCGGCCCAATTTGACATTGTTAACCCCCCCCCCCCCCCCTTTGAAAAAATTCTGCTTACGCGCCTGCCTTTGGTCCATTAAGGTGGACTCACCTGCAAACTGCAACAGGCAGTTGTCAGGCACCCAAAGCGGTCCTATAAGTGTGTAAATTCATTTAATTAGATTGATTGTTCTCATATCAGCGCACATTTTTATAATGCATTTGGATGTCAAAACCTACCCATCAATGATTGTGACTAAAAATTTGGCCTGATTGTGGTAAAAAATTAATCCAAATGGTAATCGTTTGGCAAAAATCTGACCGAAGTGACAGTAGTGTTGTTGATGGCCTGCGATTCGACCACGTTCTTTACCCGCCCCCCCCCCCCCCACTCCGGGGTCGGAATGACCGCATGTGTGTTACCAAAATGTCCGGTAAAGGGGTACTTTTCGTGCGACAAAGTCCGGCCCGAGAATTGTAAAAAAAAAAAAGGATGTATTTGAGTTTTTACCCGGAGATTTCTTTAAAAAGGGGGTGTTTTTTTTTTTTTCCTCTCATCTCTTTTGACTCTTGAGAAATTATTCTGAATTTAGGGGAGTACATTGAGCATTTTTCCGTATTTAGGGGGGTCTCCAAGGCAGGAAAAGCCCGCGAAAAGCCCGCGAAAAGCCCGCGAAAAGCCCGCGAAAGGGGGGTTCGGAAATGTTGGCAGTGCTTTTAAAAAGAGGGAACGAGCATATGCGTACCCTAAATAACACTGACACCGGGGTTCTTTAGCATCAGGGTTTATTTTTACGTAGATTAATGCCATGAAATTTCCTTTACAAATAATAACGGTTAGACAAAAATTACCCATGACCAAAAGTGACCGGAATAATCAGTTTAAACCAAAACGTCGTGAGTAGACTCAATAAGGTAACTTTGGAATCACCGCAAAATTTATTCGGATAGCTATTCAAATCTACCCCTCCATGACTTTTGAGAAACCCCCTTGTCCTATACAACAATGCTGCATCTGAATTTTGTGTCGACCTGTTCCCATAAAACATCGCGTGCCATCGACTAAACACTGCTGTGGCGCTGTGGATGGTGAATCCACCGTAATGCCCCTTTAAACACACAAGAGTTGAAATCCACTCTTTGTCATTTAACTCGGAACGATGGCGTAACTACAGGAGGCAACGGAAACCATAGCATTCTTTATGTTGCCTAACATTGGATCCAAATCAACGAATATTCTATTCTGCCCTATCTCTATTTCCTTCTTTTCTAAGCGCATAGGGACTTTCTTTGTGTTAGCGATATGCGCTATACAAATAACGTTCGTTATTATATAAAACTTGAGGTCAAACAAAATACAGGAATCATGACGTATAAATTTGTTTTCAACGGCTGTCTGAAATCGATTAGGTATTTGACAGTACAGATGGAATAAATGGAATATTTTTCACACATGGTACTAGACAAAATATAGTAAACATGTTTTCCTTTTTTTCTTCATTTTTCTTTCCCCGTTTCTACATTAACATCATATGCTCGTGAATATAGGTGGCATCTTAGTCTGCCTCATTCTACTGATTGTTCCAGAGACGGTAAGAACAGACTCTCTCTAAAGTTTTATTCACTTGTATCAGTAGCCAGTGGGGGGGGGGGGGGGTTGGACCTCGGCCCCCTAAAAGAGAGGGTTCTTCCCACTTTTCATATTTATAGGAGGTATGTTTTAATTATATTTTAAATCGTCACGTATCTTATCGTTGTAGATGAACCTAAAAAGAAACAAACAGTTTACGCATCCTATATTTCAGAAGAAATTATATACCATTAATCCTGCAGGGGCAATAATGCACTAGTAATATATTGTGAAATCCGTCTAATAAGATTGTTTAAAAGTAATATTCCATACATTCGATTCATGCCGCCGAAGATGGCGTTGTATGCGGACTCGTACACCCAGTCTGATTTTTTTTTCGCCGGGCGTAGAAATTAGAGGATGACGTCATCTTCGGCTTGAATCAACATCAGCCAGCTTCTGAACTACCCCAGAAGGCGCTTCGCTGACGCAATCTTACGGTAGACAATTGACGCCTCGTGCGTTAAAGGCGTAACAAACACAGAGTGGGAAAATTCCCGGTGACAGACTTAGTGGTTGCGGTCATTTTGTTGCTTTTGAACTGACTACAATAAAAGAGAGTGCAATTCAACGGTTTATATAAATACTTATTCTTCCCCCCCCCCCAGCATTCGTGGACGGTTCAACATGATGACAGTGTCTGCATGATAATGACCTTCAATGCTAGCATTGAATTCAATTCAGATGGTATTGATGTAAGTACTGCGTAGTTATATCACATTTTATTTTTCCAATGACAACCACACATTTCATGCCACAAATTTAGGCAGATGAACACAAAACATAACCTGGAAAACAGAAAACATTACCTATGTTTGTTTATAAACATTTCACTCGTTTTCATTTTTGTATCCATTTACACCGTCCTACGTTTTGTCAAAAAAAGGTTCAAAGTGAATGAAGTATCTCAATAAATACAAAATTAAACGCAGTCCTCATTCAACCTATAATTATTCATTTATTTCCCATTTTTTGTTTCATTTTTTTTAATACTTTTTTTTTAAATTCTTTTCGTTTCCTTTATTTTCCCTTATTCTTGTCCTTTCTTGTCTTGCCTTGCATTGTAATTTTTTTTCCCTTCTTTTTTTCCCGTTTCTTCAAAAGACTTCCTTCATACCTCTTAACGCCCTGAGTGATGGCTCAGTATGTGGTCAATCATTTTCCATCCTCCATCTCGAGTTCGACCTCGGTGATCATCACGAAGTCACCTTGTCTTTCGGTTTCAACGAGACGGAGTCGGATTGGTTGATGTCGGAGATAATAGTGGAACTCTACAACCTAAAAACCTCTAAAGGCTGTGCGTATTTTGAAATTCTCAAATAAATGTGGAATAATAATATTGTTCGTCTTTTAAATCCCGTCTGTACTAGTTTGACCAGGGGGGATTAGACCTCCCTGACAGGTCACTGACAGGTGGTTATCTCATCAAATCAGCTCTCAATTAACATAAGAAAAATAGGAACATGGGGGACCAACTGGCACCGATTAGCCATTGTTTGCTATATAGAGGGCGCAAGTACATGTAGCAATACGTAGTACAGTGGGGCTTTAAAGCTCAGTTTGATTTAAAATAGTAATCATGTAAGGCCTGTACATTAAAAATTAATACCATTAAGATTAACCCTCCAATAGAGCAACTGATCAACTCACGAAACAGTGTATCATTAAACCGACCACCGGATGAAAATGTTAATTTTTTACTTGCATGTATAATAGGGCGTACATTCTTTACCCCACCTGCAAGGGCTCTAGCCAGGTATGGCGCCCCCGTTTATAGCCTTTGCGCATTCCTGCCGCAATTCACATGCTACCTGGTACATGTGTACCATGTATCATTGCAACACCTGTGTGGAGAGAAGAATTTTAGAGAAAATGCTTTGGTTTGGGGCTTACATGTACGTAGAGGCCCGAATTCACAAAGCAAGGTTTGAGCTCAGACCGGGTTTGAGGTCAAACCTCCTTTTGTTTCGCCAAACCTCCTTTTGTTATTTACAAACCAGGTTTGTAAATAACAAAAGGAGGTTTGGCGAAACAAAAGGAGGTTTGACCTCAAACCTTGGTCTGAGCTCAAACCTTGCTTTGTGAATTCGGGCCAGAGAGTTTCAGAGTTAGACACCCACAAGCTCGGCATCTCAAGTCCAGAGATTAAATCACTCGCCCTACACTTGAACTTGCCATTACTCTCCAAAAGAATTTAGCTTTTTCTAACATTTGAAATATTTATCTAGAAATATTAAAGCCACTGAATATGAAATATAGAACAGTTAAGATCATATTCATTTATACTCCCTGTCTCTTGCCCTCATTTCCTTTCTTTACTCTTTTCGATAATTTCATCTCCCCGCCCCCTGCCCTTCTCTCTCTCTCTCTCTCTCTCTGTCTCTCTTACATTGTATATTGAATATCGTATACTTTATAATACTTATCCCTGTCATGTTTTTCTTTCTTTAATCCTCAGTCGTACAAATAACAGAGAGTGGGTTTGAAGAGTTCAGCACTCCACTCGGTCACTACCTGCAGTGTGAATCGCGGGTTATGATTGACGATGTTTCGCTGACCTTCACAGAGATCGAGACAATGCAACCGTTTGCGACCAGCGAAGACCCCGGAAAAGGTATACACCATCATTGTATACGATAGATCGTCTGACTATTCTATGACGGTGACGAAGAAAGAAATAAGTCACCAAAGCATATCAACATTTTATATAATTACTCTTTCTTTTTGTGACTGAGTTTATTTCTTATAACATGTGTAAAAGCGGGTTTAAACATTAATAATGAGCGACAAAAATGACAAATGAAGTACGGACTACGGACCCATATACATCAATTGTTTGTAATGTATGTTATTTCATAAATTTGCGTTCGCCAATTAACATTTTAATCATACGAACAAGTCGAACTAAATCACGTACACTGGGAGTAATACAAGAGATAGACAGAGAGAAGAGACGGACAGAGAGAGAGGGGGGGGGGGGAGAGAGAATGGATGTAGGAGGGAAAATCATAGTGAAAACAAGATGGGTACTTTATCACCGTCTTCTTTCTTCCATTTTACCACAGAGCACGATTGCGAGGCCGATCAGGGATATGATGATTCAAACACTGGACTCATCGTAGGCTGTGTTCTAGCCGCAATGGCGGTAGCTGTCATCTCATGCTGCGTCTGCAGTCGCATGCGAAAGAGACGGCAGAGTCGTCGCTACCGTCGTTCCAAAAACTACGTCAGTTAGAAGAGTGTATACAATGGTTGTATCTCTAGTGCTACATGCAATTGAAGTTGTACATGAAACGTCATTAGGGACTTTTAGATTTGCGTGGGCTGATACGTGTGACGTCCATTCAAGGCAGTGCATTGGACGTCGATCGTAGCAATCCACATTGTCGTTGTGCAAATCTAAAAGTCCCTATTTGCTGACACAGGACTGCGTTAGTGACTGCGTCAGTGACTGTCGCATCATTTGACGCGACATGAGAGAGTCAATACAAAATAAACATTGTAAACCCAGCGATATATTACTGGTCCACGATAACGCAGTCAAAATATCGGAGTAACTCACGAAGGTCTCAATTTTTTCCTCTTTTTTTCTTTTTAATATGTCCGTCGTAGACAAGGCGTCATGTCGATTGTATGTTCCAATACAATTCACGCATTTGGTTTTTAAAAAAATGTTCATAAAAACCAACAGTAATTCGTGAAATCGTACATTACATCATTCTGTCCGCTAAAAGCAAGTATACTGTACTAAATTGTTTATAGACCAATCGTAAAAAGTCAAACCTCTAAAATGTGTTACAACACGCACACTTTTTTAGTTTGTTCATGAATATTCCAATGGTCCCCCCGGTAAGAAAATATAGGTAAGATGAAAGCCTCGACTCGGGTGGACCAGCTTTTCGAGGTATTATTGTAAATCTATCTTAAAGAGAAGGTTGAGTTCTGCGAAGAGGTGAAATATAATTTGTGAGCATTATCATTGTTATTTTGAAAGTGTGGAAGACCATCAGATTAAAAAGTGTTCCCTGTAAAGCATGGCTCTTCAAATGCCTCAATATTTTAAATATGGCATGTAATTGCATAACAATCGGGACGTATTTTAAGCCACATGTTCGTGTAGTCCCATATACATCTTTCTGCGTAAAGTGATTTTAATTTTACCAAGACTGGGCCAAATTTCTGATCATTTTGATGATTCCAGAACCATGCAGTACACACCAATACTTATATGCTAGATGATCAACCTTTTCTGATCGATTCCACACTGTTTCTTTCACAATGCAATCGCATGACCAGAACTCAACCTTATCTTTAAACAATCCACCCTGTTTCCACATATGTATTCCGAAACTTGTAAAGAAAGGAACAATCGTAATTATATTTCATATACCACCTCTAAGATTAGATGGAGTGGATGCATGTCCGTCATCTTTACATTAGAAAAGGGACATACAAATATTAGAACTACGCCCTCTCCTTGCTCCGAATGTAGTTGTAGAAAAAAATACAGTTCTGATCAATGTCTTAGTCACTGGTTTTACATTATTCATGTTATGAATACGCAAGGATGTTGAGAAGTACTAATAAAAAGGGATGTAAAAAAATAAGCGAATGCTTTCTGAACTTTTGCAAAAATTTGATTATTCATTTTCTAACTTTTGTACTTGACATGATTATGCGCCATTCATTTGATGTTCAGTTATCTTGTGTATTATGCAAATAAACGAAAGAGAAACCCACATAATATTCTACGCTGCCGTAGTTACCATGTTTTCATTATTACTGTGGTTACTGTGTCGAAAGCTCTACTTGAATAAACTACTTTATCTAAGACTTGCAAGACTCCATGTATATCTTACCTGAGTATGAACTTAATTTGTTTGCGAGCGAGTGAACTGAGCGAGAACCAAAAAGAAAAGTATTTGCGACTACAACAGATTGAGATTTAAATTAACATAACAAACTACACATATACATGTAAATAAGATACAACTTATGCATATTGACCAGGGGGTGTTTCACAAAGAGTAAGATCGACTTTAAGTTGGGCTTAACTATGAAAAGCCATTCATGCCACTGTTTGCTCTCACCATTTACTGGCATTGGTCTCTCAAGAGATGTACAAATCATGGTTAAAATCAACAGAATTCAATTTATTTTGATAATTCATTAATAAAGGACAAAATATTATCTAAAGATCATAATTGAGTGCTAATTGGTTAGAGCAAGCAGTGGCATGAATAGCCTGCGATAGTTAAGTCCAACTTAAAGTCAATCTTAGTCTTTGTGACCCCCCCCCCCCAGTCTCTGCTGAATATTAGATAGCAATTATATCTTGGGGAGGGGGCAGCACCCCTTTCCCCACCTTCTACGTCTCTGAGTGGTACCATGCAATTGCTTATCAATTATCTTAGTTGACTATGGTGAGAGCATCCGAATTCAAATGTAGATAAATTGGTAGACTTTGAACCCAAAATCAGAAACACCAAAATCAATAATATTGGTAATTAAGGGCGATAACATAAGCGAGGGAAGTCAATGCAAACAAAAGCAAGTTTGATTAAATGCGAACATTGAGTCCAGTTTATTATGTTTTAAAATTACATATCACGAGTGGCGGTTCTTTAAAGAATGACAAGCTCAAAGTAATAATCATAGCAATAATAATAGTAATAATGATAATAATAATAACAATAACAATATAATAATTGATTTATATAGCACATTTTCCATTTGCTTGTTCGAATGCTAAAACCTTAAGCTCTAGTCTAGACAAAGAAGAAGAAGAAAATCATTTAGATATTTTTTATAAACACTCTAACCAGTATTATAGATGTGTTGATTGCATGCTCAGATAGTAGAAATAGCTGGGGTTAGGCTTGTTATAACAGATTTAGGATCAAAGCGCGTAGCACACGGGGCGTCATTTACTGACGTAGGTCTGCGTCTTTGCATGACGCGGTCTTTGACGCGCTTTATGAGAGGATATTGTACAAAAAAAGTGAATGTATAAAGAACGGTATTGCTTTGAATCACTGGCGCATGGGCTATTTGCTTTCACATGTTTGATTGGCGCAAGTTATATCGCAAGCGAAATGACGCATGGTGTGGTAACGAAGGGACTAAACTACGTCAAGCGACGCCTCTGGTTACACATCCTATATAAACAACCACCTGCGTGAGATATATCCCATCCTATCTTCAAATTAGAGTGCATGCAATCACATGGAGTACCTACTGGCTCGTTGACCTTTGTCCGGGCAATTTTCAGGATTTGTTATCTTTTTTATATCTTCTTGTTTGCCATTGGCTATGTTATAGGGATATAAACATGCTCATCGGTGTTTAAACACAGTCTTGTGCACAATTCGAGCGGAGAATTATACAACTCGATATCTGTAACTGTAACTGTCTCATTTATCTCAAGTACACGCACAGTCAAAGTGACGCAAGGAAAATAGGGTGCTGCACATATCCATTCTGATCTCGAAACCGCTCGCAGCACGGCTGCGGCTACAACACTATTAAACGCTTTCAAATTCGAGTACTTCGTGATCAACGATGGCAAACAAGGCCGTGCTCGGAGCCCTGGGCGTCATGGTCTTCGTCCTGGTAGGCGTGGGGATCGGCCTGAGCATCTATTACGGCGTCGACTGGGACGACGGTGAGCTCGGGGCGGTGCCGTTCCGCGACATTCCTGGGATTGAGAGGTTCGATTGTTATCCCGAGGCTGGAGGGTCGCAGCAGACCTGTGAGGACAGAGCATGTGTGTGGAGTGAGACCGACGTGGAGGGGGCTCCGTGGTGCTATTACCACCCAAATGGTGACTACGGTTACGCTATGGTGAGCATTAAATCACCCTTTTTTAGTTTTATCGATCCCCATTTTTGGTATGTAATCATCTCTGTAAATATGGGTGTGTGTGGTTTAGCTATAGGCCTGCGGGGAAGGGACATGGGACATGTTCCCCTTTTGCCTTTTGACTGGCCTTTTTTAAAGAGAGACAGAGACAGAGACAGAGACAGAGACAGAGACAGAGAGAGAAAGAGACAAAACAAGGAGAGACAGGGAGTGTGAATATTATAAGACCCCTCGCTTACCTTACCCCCAATCGGTAGATTTGTTAGTTCGCAATCCATCAACCTAACAGTTCCCCCATAAGATCAGTACCCCCTCTGATTAATGGGTGCAGTGGTGCTACGCCATTTCCATTTCCATGAACACTGTAATACGTAACATTAAAGGAAAATTCACTCCAAGAAATAACTTTACTTAATACTCTGAGAGATTTTATCATATTCTTGCCCATTAATCTACAAGATTCCCCACCAAAGTGTACCTCAACTGGTTCGTCATATTTTCAAGTAAATGGCTGCGCCCATGCCATGCTAAAAGACATCACATCATGCCAATAGTATCTTTATTAATACATCTCTTGCACTTTTTCGTAGGGAATAATGTACATAGATATATGTACAAGAGACATATAAATGAAGATATTCTTGGCATGACGTGATGTTTGTTTACTTTAGCATGGCATGGGCGAAGCCGTTGTCTAAAAAATGTGACGTACCAGTTAAGGTTGTACTTGTATCATGCACCAAGCTTAAGTTGGAAAGACTTTTTAAATCAATAACAAAAACTTTACTTTTCAATGAGAAAGAATCATAGCTGAAAAGATATTAATTATATTTGGTGAAAAAATATATAAAAGGGGAAAAGTTATTGCAACTAATTCATTTAAAAATACTGAAATATAGCAGTTAACAAATCTATTTCATTTTATGAGAAACCCTTATTTATTTATTTATTTATTTCACATATTTATACAGGGTATCTCATTCAGATTAAAAACTGGTCTTCCATAAGGCACTGTCTCAGTAAAAAATACACATATGTACAAATTCTCAAAACAAAATCATACATATAACAGTAGGAAGAAAAAGACAACAAATTTAATAAATAAAGCACAGTGATAAACAAGTAAAACTAACAATATGAAATAAGTTACGATAAAAAACAAAAACTTTCATGTTGCCTTTCTTTATAAAAATACAAATAGATATGCAAAATGTTTACATATTTAATAAACCCAGAAGAGCACCAATCTATTTATGCAATTACCTTTTTGGCAATTGTAGTAAAACGAATAATAACTGGTGAATAAAATGCTTCAACACAACACACGCCTGGGAAGGAAGCATATATCCATACGTGTTTATACATTCACTTGCTAAACGACTTCACATAGTACGTCACGTTACCAAGAAAATGGCGATGCCCATGTCGTGCTGAGAAACTGTAGATTATTCTTGCTTTAATTTGTGCCTTTCTCATACATTTTTGTGGGGAATCTTGTAGATTAGTAGGCAAGAATATGACAAATCTCTCAGAATAAGTTAAGTTTTTACCCGGGGTTTTTCTTTAATAATTGAATGTATCAGTAGATCTAATTATACGACGCTCACTCTACTTACAGACAGGATTTTTATGCATTTCCAGTGTAGATTGAGATGATTATCATTTTCAACGATATGCTTGTGAATCATACCCAAGTTGTTTTCCATATTTTATATTGATTTGCTTTTAAATCGGTAGGGAGCCTGGGAGGAAGAGGGATTAGGGAAGGGAAGAGAGAGAGAGAGAGAGAGAGAGACTAACACCAATAGCAGAAATATTGTCTCAACCTTTCTCTCTCTCTCTCCATATCTAGGGAGAGAGAACAAGAAAGATAGAAAGAAAGATGAGAGGGAGATGAATGAGTAACAATATAGCAGAAACATTATTTTCTCGCAACCCTGTCTACATCTGTGTGTGTGTGTGTGTGTGTGTGTGTGTCTCTGTCTCTCTGTCTGTCTCTCTCTGTCTCTCCCTCACTCTTTATAGGGAGAGAGAACAAGAAAGATAGAAAGAAAGATGACAGGGAGATGAATGAGTTATAATATAGCAGAAACATTAATTCATGTCAACTCTCTCTAATTCTCTCCCTCTCTCTCTCTCTCTCTCTCTCTACCTCTCTCTCCCTCTCTCTCTCTGTCTGTGTAATTGTATATTATGTCTCCCATCTCGTTGTCATCTGTGGAATGATGAGACATGAAATTTTCTTGTAGATCGCTGATCACATGCTTCCGAATCATGCACCTGCTTATCATTAATAGGTTTATTTAAAAATAAATTATGACAAATATTTACGATAGTATTGTTTATCATTTTTGGCTCGAGACAATATCTCAAACTTCGTCCCAACATAACTACCTTTGCCCTTTTTGAAGTATGTGCATGTAGGTTAAAACACTAATGATGAAATCTTGAAATGTACAATTACCTGTAGGCCTCGATATATTTTGAAAAACGGGTTCTATAAAATAATTTATTTATTGGCAATTCTTGTGCTATTTCGTGATGTTCCATTTGTCAAATAATTATGGATTGTTAATTAATCCACTCATTTCATTTTATGGTTAATGTCGACTGTTAAGATTAAAGTCAAAGAGAGGGACATTTTTGCAAGTGGATTACAAGCCACAAAAATAATTGCGTACAAATCACGCATTGATTTTTTGCGACTCGCGAAATTGTCTTGCCATGAAAATCTTTGTTGTGTACAATTCATGAAATGTTTTCATCTCCTTTTTAAAGTAAACGTAACGCATCGTCATCTGTTAAGAGTAATGTTAGTCCTTTAAGACTATCACTGGTGCTTTGAGCAGAATGATACGGTTTTTATCAACATGTTGAACGCGTAAATATTTAAATGTCTATCTCTATTTTCCACGTTTCATGATCTACTTTGTTATCTTGAGTAAACCGGGTTTATTAGCATTATAATGAGTATATGATAGCATATCACTGAAAAGGGTTTTTCTCTCTTTTTTTAAGGTTTGAAAATTGGAGCACATGTGGGGCGCAGTAATCCTTTTATTCCCCTGGCTCCAGTGCAGCGCCGTGATGTCTCTCGTTCTAGAGTATAACAATGGAAAATGGAATAAAAGATATAAATACAATATTTAAAAGAAATTTGTCAGCCGTGTCGTTGAGGTGTGGTGGTCAATTGGATAAGTCTCCTGAATGTATACCATAAGGTTCGAGGTTCGGATCCCTGTCGAAGCACTGGTTTCCTATGGCAAGGTTTTAATCTATTTTCCTGAAAATGCTCGAGCGCTGTAATGGTAGCAGTGTTTAAGCTGGGGGAAATGATAATGGAGCGCCAAGAATCAATTTTGGCAATGTGCCAGGATACAAGACCCCACATTACTATTATTGTTATTATTATCATTATTATTGTATTCCTCTTGCTGATTTATATTTATGAATTTCATTTTCATTTAATAATAATAATAATACATATGATTTATAAGGCGCCAAATCCACTTGACAGTCAAATGCTCAAGGCGCAGCTTGTGCAAAAGATGAAATACATACTTGATACATTTATACAAAGTGCGATAAGAAAGGTACAGACATTTCATATTAACACGATCGCAACACTTTCATTAAACCAACCTAAAACAGTTCGAATGGCTTTGTGCATCAGCTATAGCAATGTGCTGCCATGACATAGATAATAAGAGTAATATTGATATTCGTTCTTGTATATATAGCGCATATCACATTTAAACACCTCTCTGCGGTTTCAAATTTGGAAATTATTACCCCGGCTTTCAATAGCCTAGCATTTCAATGAATTGATTCCTGTCAGGTACCTATTTAGCTCACCTTTTAGTAGCCACACTCGACCCAGGTGAGCTAAATAGGTACCTGACAGGACCTGACAACATAAGATATTGAAATTGATCTCTAGTTCATTTCTCGAAAGTATTTGCGGTCGTGTGTTTTCATTCACTGGTTAGTCTACTAATCAATCAATTTATGTATTGCATTTCGTTATCACTGATCTATTTATGTCTTCACTTATCTTTTTATCAGTTTAGTTTATAAATAATACATTCATTATTCATTAATTAATTCGCTCAATCAACTATGTTCTTGATGTTGAATAGATTAGTGAACCAACGACGACAAAACTAGGTTGGAAAGTTCGTTTGGGAAGGAAGAATAAGCCACAGAGGTACGGTATGGCGGCCGATACCATCGAGATTGAGGTTGAGATGCAGACCGATGAACGTCTTCATTTCAAGGTAAGAAAAAAAGAGAACCCCTTTAAAAAAGGGCAAATTGTTTATCTAAATTATTGTTAATCAATCTAATCTAAATTCTAGAGATTGAAGTTTTTAAGCAACTTAATTTTAATCAATTTTGATGATCTAAAAGATTCTGTTTTGTCAAATATTAGGTAAAGAAATTAATAGTACAAGAGCACATGAGGAAAATTATCTCAGGTACTCGTCAGTAGTGGTAATACGTTTAGTAATACGTATGTATTAACTACCTAAAGAGGGACTTTAGAAAAGAAGTTAAAAGCTACATTAATTTTATCTATTTGATACAGCAATGGCTTTTCCAGGCATTTTCGTTAATCCTAAAAATAATATGAAATGACAGTTTAATTTTGATATTGTCCTTCTTCTCCTTTACCTTCTTGTCCTTCTTCTTCTTTTTCTACTTCTTCTTCGTCTTCTTCTTCTAACTTCTTTTTCTTCTTCTTCTTTTTCTCCTTCTTCTTCTTCTTCTTCTTCTTCTTCTTCTCCTTCCTCTCCTTCTTCTTCTTCTTCTTCTTCTTCTTCTTCTTCTTCTTCTTCTTCTTCTTCTTCTTTTTCTTTGTATTACTATTATCAGTTGTAGTTATTAGTATATGTACTAGTTGATTTTTTTTCATTTGTCTTCTTGTTGTTTTTATTATCATTGTTATTATAATCATTATGATGAGGATGATGAAGATGATGATAATTGAAGATGATGATAATGAAAACAATAATAGTACTAATGATAACAAATAATAAATATGGTGCTTGCTACTTTTATAAGTATCACCATCATCATCGTTACTAATCTTGTTGATGTTTTCCACTTTCTTCTGGTAATAAAGATATCAGATCCCCTGACGTCCCGCTTTGAGGTGCCCCTAGAGGTCCCGACGCCAGAAGAACAAGCCCCAAACCCACTCTATGACGTCTCCTATACCAGGAATCCTTTCAGTTTACAGATCATCCGAATCAGCACCAATACAGCCATGTAAGCAGTATATAAATATGACCAGAGCAATCTATACACAGAGTTTGGCCAACTTGGTTTCAGTTAGGTACAACATGGCGTATATTCTTTTGTTTTGTGCTGGCCAAACTCTCCTAACCAATGGCACCGAATATGACATAATGAAAACCCAATCTGGTGCAGTCTCCAATTAAAGCTTTGTTTAAGGTCTATTTTTTCCAGTTGCATTTAAAGGTATGGTATTTTACCGTCAAGTGGGGGGGGGGGGGGTGTTAATATACGGTTGTAGAATCTAGGGCATCTCTGTGCGTCGGAGACCCTCGAAGTCCTAATATCATACATGTAGTTTGCTTGTGTTATGCTCCTTCGGGCGGGGGTGGGAAGGGGGGGGGGGATGACACACGGGTAAAATGGAGTTGATCTAGCTAAAGGATCCTCCTGTATCACCCTACCTCAGGGCGAACCCCAAGAGGAGTCCATTTGATTGTGACACCAAAATCATGACTCGGGCGAGACAAATCAGATCTCGGCCCTGTCTTGTAAAACAAAATGTGATTGAATGTAAGTCCTACAGTCAATCGTAAATGTTCACTCTCATATTTCAGAATTGCGATTGATAGGAATTGATCGCAAGTCCTCCAATCAATCGCAAGTTAACAATATGCTATCTTAAATAAGCGACATATTAAGTTGCGATCGATTCGAATCACATCTCTTTATTAAAGATAGACACACAATTATTGTATAAAAAGGTACAATAACGGCGCGCGCGCACACACACAAACACACCCCATAACACCCACACGCACCCAGACACACATTCACGTCTACACGCATACATTATAATGAAAAAAAAGCGAAGTTAGTTTTTTCCCTTTTGACAATTTTTTCTTCTTCTTGGCAAGCTTTTTTTAATGCTGTAATCCATCGGTTAATTCATCGGTTATAAGGTCGTACGTCAACAAAGTGGTCAAAACATATTTACATACTCCTCCCTCGAGTTCACACAAAGAATCCCTACAAATACCATTGGAAAACTTATGAGGTTCCATATTGATAATGATACCATGCCTTAGTATGGTCTGTCAAAAATAGGAGTATATGGTACGACTATAGATACATTGGAGTATTGGGAAGTCGAGAACTGTTATTAGTGAAGACAAAAGTGTCAGGAGTAGACAATTAAGAGTGTCCTCTTTAGATTAAAGAATATAAATTTAATTATATCTACCTTGGAATATGTTTATTTGAGTGTACCGTCTTTTAAGCATATTTCCCTGACCGACTTTTCCACCATTTATGGCGGAATTCAAATCCAAATCCAAATTCAAATCATTGTTGTATAGCGATAATCTTCAGGGTTTTTATGCAAATATTGGTGAGTATTTGCCATGTGAAATATCGTTCGACTCTTTGTTTAAATCACTGCTTTTTCACTGTAATGCCAGATAAAGGAATTATGCTTGATCGCCATCCCAGGAGTCGTGTTTTTATGTGTTTCCAATGGAAAAAATGGTCAAACTAAATATTGCAATGTCCACAAAAAATGTCTAAAATACAAGACCACACTTGGTTAATATTTGTCTCCCCTTCTCTCTCTCTCTCTCTCTCTCTCTGTCTCTGTCTCTGTCTCTCTCTCTCTCTCTCTCTCTCTCAACCTCTCAACCTCTTCCCCCTTCTCCCTCCGTTTCTGTCTCTCTTCTTTTCTCCTTCCCTCCCATTCTCCCCTTTCCTTTCTTTATCCTTTTGTATCTCTCTCGCGCGCTCAAACTTTCTCTGTCTGTCTCTCTATGTCTCTCTCTCTCTCTCTCTCTCTCTATCACCCTCTTACTCTCTCTTTCTCTCTAAAAGTTTCAATACTTCATTGGGTGGTTTGACTTTTGAGGACCAATTTCTTCAGATTGCGACTTATCTCCCGTCGTCCAACCTCTACGGGTTCGGAGAGCACAACCACCGCCGGTTCCGCCTCGACCTCAACTGGAAGACCTGGGGTATTTTCACACGTGACGTTGCCCCAGTGGTAGGTTACCACCGTAAAAACAACCGGGAATAACACGGAGATAGACAATTAAAAACGATTGTGAACTGAATGCGTTCACACAGATAATAATATTTCCTATTTGTATAGCGTACGTTACATTATGCGTTTCCAAAGAGCTTTGAAAATCATTATTATCAGTTAGGCATAAATTCGTGCTGTGTTCACTTTATCTTTCATACACACTATGTAATATGCAGTTGTGTTCACGTTATTTCACACCAAAACAAATAAAATGTAGGACAGTGTGAACACGATATTCACAAAATCAGCATTACGAGCACTATGAACAAAATGAACGTGTTATTATTATTATTATCATGCAACGTAGTACATCCTGGTTGAATGGAACAGCTCCATCTGTTGCCCTACATACCAGTTTTGACTATTTAACTCATGAAAATTAAAATATTTGTACACTGATGTTTTTTTAATAATTTCCCCAGGATGCATGGAATTTGTACGGTCATCATCCCTTCTACATGTGTATTGAGGATGGTGGAAACGCTCATGGAGTCTTCCTTATGAATAGTAATGCAATGGGTAAGAGATTCAAATCCATATAAAGCAAATAATTATATGAAAAATAGTTTTATGATGTTCTTGTATAACGTCTCTTTGTGTCTGATAACCACTTACTACGCTGGAGCCAAGACAAATGGAACTTAATTTCGTGCCACAGGACGTTTAAGTGCTGCGGTAGGGATTTGAACCCAGTACCTTTTGATTTATCCTCTTATCCACCAGAACAGAACACCTCGACATATACAAACAAAATTGTAACTGGGTACAATTTTTTTTTTTAATTCGATTTTTACCTACCACATCTAAGAATTCAGTATGTCTGATTATTTTATTAAGTTAATAGTCCTTCTGTGGCATGAGCCTAAATGTGATGTAAAAGGATGGATATTAATATATATATATATATGTCCGTTTATTCTTTCTCATACCCCTTTATCTCTTCCCCCCCCCCTGACCATCCCGCATTCAAACACTTGCGCACAAATTATTATCATACATAATTATATTTGGTATTTAAGCTTTTTCCTCCCGTACTCTCTAATTCTCTCCCTCTCCCCTCTTTTTGTGTACGTAGCTTAAAGTTATAATTCATGTTTGTCCAAAAATAATGACGGTGATTTTTGAAATTTCGAATAGATATCGTACTGCAGCCGACGCCAGCCTTAACATATCGGACTATAGGAGGGGTTTTGGACTTCTACGTCTTTACCGGTCCAACACCGGAGAACGTCATCCAACAATATGGCGAGGTAATGTGCGAAATTTTATCCACTTAGAATTGGAGCAAAAGAATAACGACATAAGCAAAAAAGACAAAAAAATTATACATAAAAGACACAAATAAAAGAGGACTGAAGCCTAATTTGATTTATTTGGGGGGTACGTCTTTGCTTTCTTAATATACAAGTACTTACTAATCTATAATGTCTAAACTTTGATTTGATTTGTTACGCGGTTATTCTCAACCACTCAATATTATTAATATGACTAATTTGTGTCATCATTATCATCATTATCATCGACATCATCATCATCATCTTTACTAATGCTATTGTTCTCAAATTCATTATCAATTTGTTGTTGTTATTATTACTAAATAAATATCGTTATTATTGAACAGGTCATAGGAAGACCTGTGATGGTTCCTTATTGGTCGCTAGGTTTCCAACTGAGTCGATGGAACTATGGTAGCCTCGAAAGAGTCAAGGAAGTCTGGTCATCCATGATCGAAGCTGGAATTCCATACGTAAGTATTTAACCCATTGCCTACTGGAACATGGTGGCCCCTGTATCAAACCTATGAGAATGGGAGAATTCAGAAGTCAACGGGCTACATGGTGATACCCCGTATTCCATACGCTACAGAGACGCGCAGATAGTTAGAGTTAACCAAAACTTATGTGTACATACAGCATTAACTTATGTATCATCGTAAATAGGTGGCCTGTATTATAGTCTGGATGTCACAATGTAGGGTTAATTAAATCCATGTTCGTTGGTTGTATATCCCACACTTTCACAACAAAGGGGGTAAAATGTATTGTTTGAACACAGGGTTGCCAGAATATATAGGGTTGTCGAAGCACAGGCAATTCAGAACATGGGGTTATCGGAACACGGGCTTTTCAGAAAATTGGGTTTGTAGTCTAGACTTAGGTTTTTTTAACACGTGGTTGTCAGAAGACATGGTTGTATGAACAGAGGGTTGACAGAACGTATAAGGTTGTCAGAAAATAGTGTTGTCAGAACATACAGGATTGTCGTAGGATCGCCGGCACATTGGGGTTTCGGAACATAGGGTTGTCGGAACGAAGGGGTGTCAGAACAAAACTTTGATAGAACATGTGTTTGCGTCAATACAAAAGTTGTCAGAACACAGGTTTGCCAAAATAATCGTTGTGTAATCATATGTTGTCGGGACAAGTATGGGTTTTCGGAAGTTAGGGTTGTCAAAGCATGTTTTCCGCGCAATAGATATATGACACCAATTGGTTGTTGGAATATAGAAGCTACCATGCCATTTATCACAATTTTCTTCTTTTTTGTTTTGTCACCCACAGGATGTTCAATATGGAGATATAGACTATATGGACGAGAAGAAAGATTTCACATATGACCAGGTCGCCTATGATGGTCTTCCAGAGTTTGTAGATGAAGTTCACGCCCATGGGCAGAAATACATCATCATTCTGGTAAGAAAGTCTACATGTGTTATAAATTTTTAGTTTTTAAATACAGTCAGTCCAAGTTCAGAATGCGAAAGTCTGGACTTAGACACCAAAGCTGTCACACAGGACTTTAGACAGGACTTTAAATTGAGGTGTTTCCGAGAACTCAAACTGGGTTGACTTGTTTTGTTTTACAGGATCACTGTATCAAGGAAGAAGAAGGATATCACGCTTATGACTCTGGTCTGGATCCTAATGTGTTTGTCCTAGACCCACAAGGTATCGACCCCATCGTTGGAAGAGTAAGAATCATTTCTATTGTTCTAATCCTAGTCATCCCTGCTTGGACTGTTCTCATCGGTTATTAAGGACTTTTAGATTTTCATGACGAGAACTTGGACTGCTAGGTGTGACATCCTGTTAACGCAATATGACGTCCTAAGGCACGTACTGACAGTGCCCGGTAGTGCTTTAAAAGGTCGTCACATTGCCTTAAAAGGATGTCATACGTAGCAGTCCACGTTCTCATCGTGCAAATCTAAAAGTCTCTAGTAATCCCAGCAACCCACTATCACAAACGTCCGGTAACCTATACTTTATGCACTAGGCCGCAACACCTATACGGATTGTATTTCATGGGTGGAGAATCGCTGAAAAGAGTAACCGACATTGGTGTTTTAAAAGTTCTTATATTTAACAGTCCTTGCGCGATATATACCCAATGTAACAGCGATAACAGGGTCTTTAAATTGAACGCCCACGCACATGCGCATAACAATGTATTGAGTGTCACGTGATAGCCTTTTTATACCAATAGGATACTCTGTAACAAATGCCATATTTATATTGCATTCCATATAGGTGTGGCCTAATGAGAGCGTGTATCCGGACTTTATACACAATGTCCATGGATAAAAGGATCTTTAAATTGCACATAATTGAGTGTCGCGTGAAAGTTTTTAAACAATTGGATACTTTGTAACAAAATACCCTATTTTCTATTTCCTTATATAGGTGTGGCCTAATGAGAGCGTGTATCCGGACTTTACAAATCCTGCTGCACAAGGCTGGTGGACAACACTCTGTTCAGATTTCCATGACGTCATCTCGTACGATGCTCTCTGGATTGTAAGTTACGTCTCTTCTCAACCGGCCGGCCGGTAACCCTCATCGACTACTATTGCGATTTATATACCTCTCTTTAGAATCTAGCCATCTGATTGGTCGAAATTGGAGTCGTGATTTTAGCAATTCCCGTAAAAAAAAAAAAAAAAAAAACAATGCCAGTAACGATTAATAGTTCATGAGTGAGAATCTCTAAAGAATTCGGGTTCCGGGAAAATAATAACATTTTGATGAGATCCCAATTGGTTTACGTGTTAAAAAATTATGCGAGCGCGGATACCATACAGTGCTTGTTGTCTGCGATTCCCAAATAATTGTAACATTCAGTCATCTTTCCAGCGAAGATTAACAGACAGTGTCTCAGATTTTCTCTGCTGTTTTAACCAATCTTTACTCAAGAAAAGGATAAGGTAAGAATCCTTGGTAGATTTTTGTGTCAATTCGGTATATAAAAGAGATATCGACTGTTTTAATATTCGAGGTCTGGATATTTCTATACTGGCTTTCGGGGACGTTGCTTCCCCTTGAGCCTATAAAAAACACAGACCTCTCTTAGCAATCGATATATCTATATTGTTTAACATTAATATTACAGTCTGACACCAATGAACAGACCGATGAACTGACTAAGAAAGACGATTATTTCCACAGTTGTCATCCTCACCTTATTGAATGATGCATTCATTTGAAATTGTAGAAAGTATTTAATATCAAGAAATATAATTACTTTTCATAATTTAATATGGTGTAATATATTTATAATAATAAATGTACAGCTATGTATCACTTTTGAAATGAGAAAAAACATCGTTCTGAAATTTGACAGAGTATACGTGTATTATGTTACAGGGTATAAACGAACCTAATTTCGTCATGTATTATTTCACAGGATATGAACGAACCTTCCAATTTCATCCGGGGTTCGACAGCCGAAGGGGAATGCCCCGATAACAGATGGAACTATCCTCCTTACCTTCCAAGTGAGTAATGCGTCAAGCCCGCTGCTGCACACGAGGCGTCGAACGACTGCGCTATTACATGCGCCAATACAGTGTAAAGGCTCGTTCAGATATGAAGTGATCAACCGCGGCAGTGTTTTAATAACTTATGTAAACGACATGCAACAAAGGTTCCAAGTTGACACAATACGGCGCCATATGTTGCTTTGTTGGGCAAGCACAAAACAAAGAATGTGCAACGTGTTCAACTGGAACCGATTTTGGCTTGTATGGTTGGCTCTCTTGCTGCTATGAGAAATGGGAAATTATTAACACAAATTTGGGCCCCTTTTTAAACACTTTCCACCGTTTGGATTTCTTGGAACGTCTTACATGTTATCGATTGCATTTGTTATACTATGACAGGTTTTTTTTTCTTCTCCAATCCCTCCTACCCCTCCCCCCGCCCCCTTTTCCCCCCCTCTCTCTCTATCTCTACCTCTCCTTATCTTCCTCATCTTCTCTCTTTTTTTTCTCACTCAATCTATTATGTTTTTCTCCGAATGTAAGTAAGCGTTTCAATAAACATTAAACTAAGGATAAACAGAAAACCTAAATATAAGTGAAGCGATGCAGGCAGCGGCTGCATAATAATTTGATGTCGATAGCCACTTCGAGGTGTTTTTGTAAGCTTTAAAGACAAGACATGTCCATTTTGTCTTTTCTGTTCCTTTCCCAATCAAATTGAATTATTAATTTCACGATAATTCTCAGATCTCTTGATGGAAGAGGAAAAGATCTTCACCAAGACGATTTGCATGGATTCCCAGCATCACACCGGCAAGCATTATGACTTACACAGTCTCTATGGTCACGCAATGAGTGAAATGTCTTTCGTGTAAGTATGCTTTCTTTCTTCCATTTTTCAAAAAGGGATGGTTGGCTTGTGGTAAAGATGATTTACAGATTTTAGAGCTTTGAACAGAAATAATTTAGTACCATGGAGAAGAAAAAAATCATAGTAGCTCATTCATTTGACATGTATTGCACTCTTGAAATACAGTCACATGTTCCAAATATGACTGGGAAGGGTCTGAAATTTCGGACCTACTTTGATGTATCCATGAAACAATATTTGATGTATATTTTCAGCCTGCATAATTTACCCTGATCAATAAAGATAATAATTCCCTACACTATAAAAATTAAATATATCCTTGAACCTCAAAATGTCTTCTTCCTGAAAGCGAATTAATAATAGTGCAGAGAACTACTTTTTAGTAAAGGAGAAAAGGCTTTTATAGCAGAGTTATATTATATGTAAATTACTTGTTCAATTATGTATTAATAATTCTTCGCAAAATCTACAGCGCGTGAGAATAACTTACTAGATAGATGGTGCCTCAAAATGCCTGGTTTACAATTACTTTCAAAGTATTCGGCGAACTCCTTAAAGGGGGTGAAGCGTGGTAAATACTGGTTCACGCCATCTACGACTTCTTTGGCCAACTGCACGTAAACGAATGGTCTTGATTATAACGGTCAGCGCGCCCTAGCGGTCGCGAAACAGACCGAAGTTCTCCTCACACTTCCGCTTCACGCACTGCAATCACGTCGTCCGTTATACCTGATCGGCCCCGAGTCAGGCCGCGGGAAAGACGAGTAGTCTCGTCATGCTACACCCCTTTAAGGTCATACAATGAAGTTCTACATATTTTTTCTCCACAGGACTCTAGAGACCCTCTTCCCAGAAAAACGGAGCCTGGTCCTGACCCGGTCCTCGTTTGCTGGTACCGGGAAATATGCTCAACATTGGCTAGGAGATAATCAGAGTTTCTGGGAGCAGATTTGGTGGAGTATTGTAGGTGAGCTGAAATAGCAGACGTTGAGGGGGTACAATACAAGCTCCCATAACTCGGAGAGAAACAAAGTTGTGACACGAGCACGCGGGTTGGTTCATGGGTTAAATTGATGGTGAATCAAACAGTTCCCTCTACTAAGATTGTGTGATCGGGGTTGTGTGTCAGGACGCTTAAAGCTCTCACTTTTGACTGTGGATTATTAAACGGGGGAAAATAATCGTCATTTGTAATATTGCCAGTAAACTTTTTTCAAATCATTGCTTGAAATCTTCTGTCTGGACAACCAACCTGTCCAGACACACGACGTGTGGATATGTGGTCGGAACTCTGGCGCGGTGTTTGACGAGTTATGTGATATATTTTGAAATATACCTTTATTGTACTGCGCGTTTATTTGGATATGAGGTCTCACCGCGCTTCCAAAAGGACTTTGGATATTATTACCGGCCTTAGCCGCGGCAACCGTAAGGTGAGGGTGGAGTGAGGCAAATGTAGATTGATGTCTTGTCAAAGGACGTTAGTGCTGCGGCAGCGATTTGAACCCCGTACCTTGTGGTTTACGGTCCAGAGACTTATTCACAAGACCACAACACCTCTACCTACAGCAGCTCTCCACAAGTATAAGGCATTTTCTTTGTTATGTATGCATAGTCAAATTAAATATATATGACATACCAGCCATGTGATTTTTCCACTCAGAGATTCCTAAAAATAAACGGAAAACCCAGCTTCGACTGACTTCTCTCTCTCTCTCTCTCTCTCTCTCTCTCTTTCTCTCTCTCTCTACAGGCATGTTTGAGTTCAACATGTTTGGATTTCCATATGTAAGTATAACGATTAAAACAATTTTTTGTCCTGATATTTCTTAAAAGATGAAATATCCTCATTTCAATTTCAATTAATTCCTTACTTTTCAGGTAACTAAAAGCAAGAGGACTGTTCTAATATGCTTCAATGTTAATATGTTGAATTACGATACCTTTGTATTTATGGTATTATTACAATTTTCTTCTTGTATTAAAGAAAGCCGATAAGGTGAGATGTGAAATAAGATATGAATAATGACAAAGATTATGAAAAAAATGATAATAAATATACATTGCCATTACGCTGACAAAGTCACCAATCTGCAGAGAAAAACCTACAGGGGGGGGGGGGTAGATCACAATAAATAACTGAGGATGCAGTTATAATCGTTAAAAAGTGGTGAAACAAACTCTGGTACGGAGTGGGATGTTGGTTCATCTTTTTTTGACGCAACCACTGTTTGTCAAACTTTTCTTAAGTGATGAGAATCTAGACTCGGGAATAATAATACCGGTACATGTATTTACAATTTGTCAAAGTTTGTTGAGTGAACATTACGAGCTGGCGGATCCGATATTTCATATAAACATGTTCATCACCTAAAAAAAAAAAAAGGGTAGATAAATTCTTAGAATTGTACTTCAAGGGGGCAGCTCCCCTCCAGTGGGCACTTATTTTGATATTCGGGTGCCAAATGATTTAGAAGCTTAGAAATTTGAAGACAAACTGAATCTCTTTTAACTCTTTTATTTTGTACTTATCTTCTTCTTCTTCTTCTTTTGCTTTTGTTTTTGTTTTCTTGTTTCATTTTGTTTTAGATCGGAGCTGATATCTGTGGGTTTTGGTACAATACTACTGAAGAGATGTGCTGGAGATGGATGCAAATTGGAGCGTTCTATCCGTATTCAAGGAACCACAACGGCGACGGAATGATCGTAAGTTAATTTAGAGTTATTCATGTATACCTGCTCTCGTCGGTATTAATAACGGCGTAAATAGTGCCTTAGTCAAACCGACTTATATAATAATTATATATAGAGAGAGAGAAGGTGAAAGTTCGAATATCATTTCATTATCTTTACAAGAACTCAACTTTAGCTTGGACTCTTCCTTCCAGCCTCAACACCTCACAACCCCGAGAAATAGGTATATGTGACTGTACGCGTGTGTGGCACCGATGGAAGTTTGGTCGAAACTTTCAATGTCTGATCCAAATTTCCCAGCTATTTCTTGTCATATTTCACCAGGCAACTCTTTTCATGGGAAATTCTTCCAAATTTACATACAACAAAATGAGAAAGTTCACAAATCATTTCAATATCTTTACCTGAACTCAACTTTTTCCCCACGTTTCATTTCAGCCTCAGCACCCTACGGCCTTCAGTACAGAAATGGCCGACATGTCACGTGATATCTTATTGCATCGGTACCGCATGCTCCCTTACCTCTACACACTATTCTACCACGCCCACAAAGACAGTTCGACGGTTGTACGACCACTGCTCAATGAGTAAGAATATTATTAACAGAAGCGGAGCTAGAAGGGCCTTGAGGGGCGTAAGTCCCCCCCCCAAAAAAAAAATAATAATAATAAAAAAAAAAAAAAAAAAAAAATTAAATTAAAAAATATATAAATAAATTTAAAATAAATAAATGAATAAATAAATAAAAAAATAAAAAAATATAAATAAATAAATAAATAAATAAATTAAGCCCCCTCCATATTTGTTTTGTTTTGATTATGAATAGATTTAAACAAGTGATATGAAGAAAAGTAATGCAAGAATCCTCAAATCCCTATCCCTTCTAATGTCCCTCCCCAAAACAAACAAAAAACATACAATTACCGCGCAAGATTACAAATACTAATAAAATCGCACAGACAATAGAAAACTCAACGTAAGGGCAATTTCCATGCCCCATAGAACACAACTAATGTCAAGATTACGTTATGCTTAATCTTAACCCAAGTTTTGTTGTTGATTGTAATGGACAAAGTTGTTGAATATGCCCAATTTGTGAATTTATGAAGACAACTTTGCGATACTCTTTACTGCTATGCCGGGACTCGATCCTAGCACCTCCATCGGCGGGATCAAACCACTAACACCCCTATAATAATTTGGATCTTTGATATTTTAGATTTTACTCACTTTTTACAGATTCACCTCTGACCCTTTGACCTATGACATAGACAGGCAATTCCTGTGGGGACCAGCTTTCATGATTTCCCCTGTGCTAGAAGAGGTAAATATTGACGTTTCCTATGAAATTTATTATCATTGTCATTATTATTAGAAGTAGTATTATTATTGTTAGTATTAATTTTTAAAATGAAACAGATTATTCAAAAAGTCTCTTTTCGTTATTTTATTATTTAAAACAAACGTTGCAATTTGTAAAAAATGTAAAAATCAAGATGATGTCTTATCAATAACTTTTATCTTATGTTTAACAAAATTCAAAACCATTAGTGATTAGGCATGCCACACCTCTTCGTTGTGATATAAACCTAATACTTGCCCAGTACTTTGGCTGACAATGAGGGCGGTGTTGATGCCCAATTTTTCTCCTATGGATCTCAAAAGTGCACGCGAACTATTGGTCAGTTTAATTTCTTACATTTACCCCGTTTTTTCTTGGTCCCTTTTCTCCTATATAGCAAACATTTATCGTCGAAGCATACTTCCCGGATGCCAGATGGTACGACTATTATGACGTAAGTCCATTCAAGTTTGAAGTTTGTTTGTTCTACATTCATATCTATATGTATGTTTTAATTGAAATAATAAGACTCAAACTAGCAGAAGAGTCGGTTAGTAAGCAAATAACTACCGTTGGTGAAGGTGATGGGACAAACTATCACTTCCGAGGCGATCTGGATGTAGCTTTCTTTCCGAAGCGAAGCTGAGGAAAGATAGCGTATACATTCTGATCGACGAGGAAGTGATAGTTTGCCATCGCCTGAAACCAAAAGGTGATTATTTGCTTTATACTCCACATCTAAAAACAATATAACTACAACAAGAAAAGGACGTGTATGCATCTACATGAAAGACACCAGGCCCAAATTCACACCAAAAAGGTTAAAAGTTTAACCCAACCCTTTTAGGGTACGGTGCGCGCATGTGTTTGCTTTAATTGCGCTCATTGGAATTGCGCGCTTAATTACGCCTATTTTAGTGCGCTTTTGGATAATCTTCAGTGAAAGTGCGTCGCCCTTTGTAGATAGTACCTCTATCTTCAGTAAAAGTGCGTTGCCCTTTGTAGATAGTAGTACTATCTACAAAGGGCAACGAACTTTTTGCTTCTCCCATCAATGATGGGCGAACTATCTTTGATCACGTGATTTACTTATGACCAATCGTAGAGCAAGATTCTTAGTATGTGGAATATAAAGTCAGTTAAATATCAATACGGGTTAATAACTCGAATCAAGAAAAATATAGTCAAACAAAATTACGTGTATATAACTTAAATTAAGTAATATCTACAGTAAATAAGTTGTAAAAACACGATCGCAACTGTTTCCGAAAAAAATCTACTCATGACAAGAGAATTTGTAATACCTTAATGAATATCCCGTTTTAATTATCATATTCGGTTATGTAGTACGGCAATGTTATATTCGCACCGCGGCGGGTTTTTTGTGTGTGTGTGTGTGATGACGTAAAGAGTAATACGCGTCTTATTTGTATATGATATAACACAGAGCACGGCTAATAAAAGATGAAATCTAAAATAAATAGATAAAAAACCGCGAACCATAAGTTTGGAGAAATACATTCAATTTATTTTAGGGAACAGAGATGACCGAGCAGCGAGGCAAATTGGCACAACTCGAAGCACCCATGGAGCACCTTAATCTTCATGTACGAGGAGGATATGTACTCCCAATCCAACAGCCTTCTAACACCACGGTGTACAGGTAAGACAGGTGTTAGTAGTAGCAGTAGTAGTAGTAGTAGTAGTAGTAGTAGTAGTAGTAGTAATAGTAGTAGAAGTAGTAGTAGTAGTATTAGTAGTAGTAGTAGTAGTAGTAGTAGTAATAGTAGTAGTATAGTAGTAGTAGTAGTAGTAGTATTAGTAGTATTAGTAGTAGTAGTAGTACATATAGGAGTACTTGTTGTAGTATTAATATTAATATTTCGTTAGTATTATCAGCATCAGTGTTGTTGTTGCTGTTGTTGTCAAACTTCAATATCTAACTTAAATGCAACAAAGCATTAATTGAAGTAGTATAGAAACTTTCGGCTAAATTACAACCTAGAGGGCGCAAGAGTTTTAAATTGACACAAACTCAAGATAGACGATGTTGACGTGACGCATTTGAAACAATTAGATTGCCTACATTCTATAACCCGTTTTTTTAATTCACTCTGTTTGTTTTCATGATCACTGTAGTCGTCTGAATCCACTAGGTCTCATTGTCGCATTAGATGACGATCACGGGGCTTTTGGCGACCTGTTCTGGGATGATGGCGAGTCACGAGGTACATTACCGTCCTACGATTAAAAATCATGTTCAATATATTGCACTTCGCATCAATGTATCGTGTAAACAGTATCGGAAACTTTCCTGTTTTCATCAGAAAAAAAATGGCTATGGGAATCCGAAATTTGTTCCTGCGATATTTGCTCCGGAATTTATTTCGTCAGGTGTTAGATTTAAACATGTTTAATTGGGATTTATGTTAGGTTTATTGTTAGGGTTAATTATAAATCTTTTGTAAGGTTCGAAGTTAAGAATTCGGCTAGTTCAGGAAGTTGTCGCAGTTCAATTGTCGCATGAGTAAATGTCATACAGACCCGGTTGTCTCAAACTTTCACTATAATATATTATTGCTTTTTATGAACAATAGATTGTTCGAGATTTGAAGGAAAGAAAATCAAACAAACAGACAAACATAAGGAAAACAAATCCACATTAAAAATAAATACAGGTCACACCAATGCGATGCAAAGCTATTAAAAGTCGTCGTCATGCATGTATTTTTGTAATGCAAAAAAATGACGTAAAATCTCGCTCGGCATACACTTCAAGATGTAGAGGAAGAACCTCAGTCACACACCAAGGCGACCAACACCAGACGAAATACAGAAATCAATAATCCGAAAAGAAAAGAATCGGTCGGCCCGGAATCGGTTTGAAGTCGTAACACCAGTTACACCGAAGAGCCGCCAGGACAACGACAACAGACCGGAAAAACCCCACCCCGGATGAAAAGAATCCGTCCGTCTTGAATCGGCTAAGAGTCGGTTTGGCGGTGTGACTGAAATATAAAGATTGTATTATATCAAATTTATGATATCCTTGGCTTCTATAAAATGTCCTCTTTGTCAATCACAGATACGTATGAAAATCGTGAATACAGCCACTTAAGGTTTTCTGTTTTCGCGGTGAATTTTTCTATGGATGAATATAGATGGCATTGATTGTATCATTGGTTTTTTATAAATGTCCTCTTTTCCAATCACAGATACTAATAAAAGTGGTGAATACGGCCTGTTAGAGTGTTTTGTTTTCGCGGTGAATTTTCTATAGATGAATGTAGATGGCATTGATTATATCATTGGATTTTTTTATAAATGTCCTCTTTTCCAATCACAGATAACAATAAAATTGGTGAATACGGCCTGTTAGAGTGTTCTGTTTTCGCGGTGAATTTTTCTATGGATGAATGTAGATGGCGTTGATTGTATCATTTGTTTCTATAAATATCCCTTTTTTCAAACACAGATTCATATGAGAATGGAGAATACAGCCTGATAGAGTTTTCTGTTTCGGAGGTGAGTTATTATGTGAATGAATCGGGGAGACCGGTACTAGATGTGGCAAAAATTAACTTGTGAGGCACGTCATTTGAACAAAATACTATAATCCATAGGAATTTCATCTTGTGATACGCTTCAAGTTCACTTTATTGTGAATAGTTGAAAAGAAAATGCTGGGCAAAAGTTTCATAACATATGTTTGTTGAAACGCTGTACATGCATGGATAATATATTATTCATGAAGCACAGATATGGTATTTTGTTGTTGGGTAAAATCACCGGGTAAAATCAACGGGTAAAATCTACATCGATGTTGGTCTATGCTTCGGCCTGCGTATAGTGTGATTACGTTCAGCCTGTGGCAAATAAAATAAAATAAAGTTCAAATTAAACAACGTGCCTCATGCAAATGTATGCTTCTTCTATTTTGGGTACGTAATACTCACGATGTTGACCTTTTCCTATTTTTTTTATGCCTCTGTTATTCTTTATAAATATATATCTGTCTCTATCTCATTTTCCTCCTCTATCCCTTCTCTATATGTTAACTTGCAATTTTCTCTTTACATCCGTCTCTCACCTCCCCCTTTTTCCTCTTTTGAACACTGCATATCACTCGTTTTTTTATATTTCCGTTGTTTCTTCCCCCCCCCCCCCCCCCCCCCCCCCTATCTCTCTCTCTCTCTCTCTCTCTCTCTCTCTCTCTCTCTCATCCATCCGTGAGTCTGCATATCTACGTTTTGCTTTTTCTCTCCATTGCTGTCCCAATTTCAATTTCCGCTCTGTTTGTCTCCAACAGTAACATTAGTAGACGGATTATTAAAGGTAGTAGTGCCAGTCTCATCCCCTTTATCCTCCTCGCAATCCTCCTCACCATCACCATCATCATCATCATCATCCCACTCCTCACCATCATCGTTATCATCATCACCCTCATCATCATCATCATCCGTTCCATCCTCCTCCTCATCACCGACCTCCTTTCTTGTCACCATCCTCATCTTCATCATCTTCTTCCTCCTCCTCCTCCTCCTCCTCCTCCTCCTCCTCCTCATCATCATCATCACCATCATCGTCCTCAACATAACCATCATTATCATCTTCTTCTTTTTCTCTTTACAGGGCATCCTCACAATGACAGTCCGTGTCGATGGGTACACAGATCCCAACTCGCTTTACTTTGCTGATATCTCCATATATGGCGCTGACAACTACGTGGAAGGGACTGACGTCATAATAACCACCACTGGCGGTGAATCTCCGATAGATGGCGTCGTATTTGATGACGCAACAAATGTAAGAAATTATGTCTCATTTCATAACTTAAAAAAATGCCTTTTGATTAAGAATTCTATGAATTACACATGAGCAGGAAGAGCTAAAAGGACAGAACATTTTATGTCAATTTGCAATGCAGAATACTCGGGCCGATCATAAATATAAGTGATTTTATTGACCCAAATCTCTAAAGTCTCAAAATTGGCAACACGGCGTAAAATTGTAATCAAAATAACTTTTTGTTGAGTTTTGTAACTTTCTTTTATATTGGTTTATTTTATATACATTTTCATTTCTTTAATAATATAGGAGGGGGAAATAAGGATAATTAGTGCCAATTTGAGGATGGGTTTGAGGATGGGCGACTATTCTTTTAGGTAATAATTTTTAAGTTATATCCTGATCATCACAATCGGACACTCTCCCCGATTGATGATGTATGTATTTCAATAGCAAATAGGGAAGTAATCGAAATAGAATAGAGAAGGTAAAAGTGAATTTCAGATAAGTTAAATTGAATGGAAACTCGGGTGCTAGACTTAGATAAGCGTAATCTGTATAACGTGAAAAAGAAAAAAAAAATTGATGGCAGGTTTTTTCTACTTCATGATTTTGAATGTTCAAAGAGCACCCCTACGATTCTTTGTGTTTAATTATTATTAATTTAATGATTTTATTTAAATGATTGATTCCTTTGTTTCTATCTAATTATTATACTTGCAGGTACTGACATTATCGGGCCTAGAGCTTGACATGATGTCGGAATTTACGATCAAGTGGGTTTGATAACAGGATATTTCATCTTCGTAGCTCTACCGCAGACGATGTTTAACAGGACGATAATTTGTAATAGTTTATGTTAAAGAAATAAAAATCAGTGAGAAGGTGTGACTGTCGATAAGAATTTAATGGATTGTCTGTTAAGAGCCAGAAGGGCATTAACTCTGATACAAAGTATATGAATTAACGTCCTTCTCGCTCCAAATAGACAGTTTTTCCAGATCCAACATTTTCTCTCCAGTTTGTCAATAAAGGAATTGTATGCCCTTCGCAAAATCTCGAGTTGTAATTGCTGACTGTTAGAAAATGACATAGCCTATAAGGGCAGAATCTCAATTTCTTTGGTTGTTTTTTGTGTGCATATGATGCCTTTTAAGTTTGCTTTTATCAAAACCATTCGCGTTGAATATATATATTAGATAAAGTGAAGAAATACAAAGCACTATTGGCAATCTTCGTCAGGTGGTCGTAATAATGTATATAGCTAAAGATGTACAGGGTGACCCGTGCAATAAGGACATAACACCCGAGATCTGCAATTTCAACAATATCATTGAGACTATGGCATTGTTTGTTTTTGATTGGGTAGCAAATACTTTTATAACTAGGCATATAATGACACCAACATCATCAAGTTTGGGTACGGCGTTTTGAATCTACTTTTTTACGAGGCAAATACCGCTTTCAAAATTGTTACATCTGAAATCCCGTAGTTATGCTAAAAGCAAGAAATTTGCACATGCCGGTTTCCGATACAATAAAGATCAGTCATGCGTTCAGGTGCTGTGTTCTTTTTTTCAGGTCACCCTGTATAACTATTGATTGCTTGATCGCTTGCTTGCTTCGTTGCAAACGCGAATAATCATTAATACAAATTCACTCAATAAAATGATTCCTTTTTGTTTAATCAGATGCACTTAAACGCTATAACTGCTGCTTTTTTTTAGGAAACTGGTCTTGAGTTATTAGTGCTTTTCAGAAAGCAACGTAGTTATTAAAAACACAAAATACTAGTGGTTGCTGAAATACGGAAAGTGAAATGTAAAATAAAATATTGAAGTGAAGAAGTCACGAAAACATACAATTTGTTTCGTGATTTGTACACGAAGATCAGCATGATTTTCTTTTAAAGATTTTGGTTTGTTCCTCGGAACCATTAACTTGTTTACTTGCTCGACGAAAAGGCAAATACAGTGTATACGATTTAAAGGTTACGACTTTCACGATTGTGTGAATACCTAAAGAAAGAGTTGTGGTAAGAGATGTCGCAGTCGAGTGGTGTGAACAATTGAATGGGACTTGTGTCATTTAGTAAGTAAGCAAACCACTCGATCTACATTACTTCTCTCCGCCCATGTGTTGATATGGTTCCCGGTAGAATGTGAAGGTCAATGTTGTTGGATTCGCTAGAACGCGCCTGTGAAATGGCGCCTGCATGGCTGGAAAGGCCAGAGGAGTGGAGAGTGTGCCCATTATGTGCAGAATATCAATTAAATCGAAAGACCGAGCTACTAAAAATTATACATAAAGCAGCCTGGAACCTATTATTAAGCGCTTTACAAAATTAATATAACTTCATGTATTATGCCATCATTTTGTCATTCAAAACTGTACCATTCTCAAATGGAATGCTTCCAGATGTTAGGGCTAATTATAAATTGATATTATTAAAACATAATAAAGTTCCGACTTAACATAACGAAGTTCTGACATACTTTACATTTGTTTATTTATTCGCATTTATTCCCTTTTTAAGGTAGTAGCTTTTATTTTGTTTTTCACATTGCGCATATTAGCACGTCCATGCTGATCATAAAATGTATATATTTCAGAATAATTGTCATGCCCGAATAAGTTTTTGTTATTTTACACTTGCAATCTTAATAAAGAACTTTTACAACAATGAATGAAAGCATTATATATTTTTTTAATAACACACCATGATATTCTTTTGAAATATTTTCATATTCCGCAGGACATAATCAAATGCTGCCCGTTAATAACCCTTTACAATGTTGCTAGACCAAAGCATTTGGTATAAATAATAAAAATTCTCAAACATTTTCCAAAGAAAATTAAACATTTCTATATACAAGTATACCAAAACAGCCTCTTCTTCTGTTTGTTGTATTGATGTTGTTGTTGTTGTTGCTGTAGAAGAAATACAAAGTATGTCACATTATTGTTCGTTCACGCCATTAACAATGTACTCCATTTTGTCCTAAGTGATTGCAAGCGTTTGCGTTATTCATTTGGATTTCTTAGTAATAATGATTTGTGGGATATGTATTTTTCCAAATCCCAAAATCGACTTTATCATTGGCTATTCAATTTTACCACAGCAAAACATCATCACTAACATTTAAGATTAAATTTATTTCATGGGGACAGGGAATCAGCATTAGTCAAAATATCAAGATAATTTTGCATTGTTAATAGTTTTTTTCGAAGAGGGAAGAAAAATAGCGACCACACAGGTGAATTATGCCTCATTTGCTTGTGTTTATCGGAGCTTGTAAAAAGAATCAGTTTGATAATCGCTCGGTAGATGTTTACATAGAGACAAACCATCATGAAAAAAAGAAAAAAATAGACATTCAATACGATATATCACTTGGGCAATTTCCCGGCTCAAAAAGAAATAATGTTCAGACTGAGGTTTGATCTTTACGGCGTCTTCAGCTCAGGCGGAAAAAAACATGAGATTGCGAGTATTAAGAATGCTTTACATCTCTCTAATTTTAAGGAGACAATTAGACTAGACACTTTTTTCGTAAATCGACTAAAATCATATCATATTCCATCCGCCTCGCCGGTATAGGTCAAGGGAGCATCAATTACTTCTATGTGCCGAAACTGAGAGGGAAAGTGGGAACTTTGTCTATTTAACCAGCAGCTCTCGCTTACATACAATAAAACTGATGTCCAGAAAACAGCCGTGAAGGAAGACGAATGCTCTTTACTTAGCAATCAGCCCGGTGGTTACAAAGGGCAAAGGCGCCATATTAAATATCTGATAGATTTGTAAGTAAGTACGAGACAGATGCAGCTTCGCTATTGAAAATGAGCACGAGATTTACACTAGCAGAATGTCAGATATATATTACCTATACAATTATCATATATTACTTAGTTATCTATCACTTCTAATGAATATAAAGTTATGATATAAAGTTTCTTAGTGTGTTATCTTGAGCTCGATCTGCAATCAACCCAACTTTAAAGAAATCTTATCTCCATATTGACACGAAAGGAGTTGCTTCGAGTTTTGAGTTTTGTGCACACATTGTGTGCGGGTGAGCCTGAATCCGATGACCGGGGTAATAATATATCTGTAAAGCGCTTAGGCACATCGTTGGATCGTTGTATTTTGCGCTATATAAAAAAACGGATTATTATTATTATTATTAAAAATACTACATTATCCATTATGATTATGTTGCACACTTGCAAACAAAGTGTTGGTGAACGTGAGCCTTCAATAAAGCACTATTCTCGGATACATCTTAGTTGACTTTACTTTCGTGATTATTAGTCTTGCTTTTTAGTTTATGTGCATAGTGCCTGGTGACATGAATATATTTAACTTATGAAAACTTTTCTCACCCTAACAGTTTTTATTAACTTTTACATTAAACAGTCTATTCCACAACGACAATGACGGAAAATTTTGACGATGACAATATATTACATTTATTAGTTCATATAGGTACAGAGTATTGAATAGAATAGACATTCATAGTTGTTTTTTTCGACGACGTATCAAGAATTGAAATGCATGAAAGAAATTATGGTACCGCTAAATGTACATTAATTTTTACACGCACCATATCCATGATGTCTAACTACGTAAAGTATATACATCTGTCAAAATATTGACGTATTTGTGCATTGCCCAACCAAGTTGCCCTTGTTTTAAGCCAATGAGAGAAATTAGCAGGCAGTAGGTTAATAGGTCAGTTTGTTTCTGAATAGCACATGTAGGATGATAGTATGCTAGGCAACGCTGCTTAACTTTAAATTATCTACATGGGTTTCTACCATTATAATATGGTAAGAAACGCCCCTGTACCTTTGAAATCATCTAGAAACAATGAGAACTGAGAAGCGTATGGGTATTACTGGTTAAGTGTTAGCATATTGTCCGTCCGAGGCAGTAACATTAAAACTAATGGATTTCAATCTTGATCTGTTACCTAGGCAACCACAGTTTGTCGAATTTCGACTCAATCAGTAATCCCGTCATAATGATGCATCACAACTATTAGTAACCTTTTCTCATGCATCATAACTGCCATAATACTACTTATTCGTGAATAACAGTTCCATTTAGAAAGTAGAACACTTGACAATACTAAATTTATGAACCTTCGGAATTATGAAACCTCTTTCGTTGGCGTAATTACAAACCTTCAAAATTCATAAACAGTATCACTTTGGGAGGAAAAACCTTCAAACCTAAAAAACACGATCTGCAGAGTAATGATACTGGGAGTAATGCACTGTATGTTCAAAATGATATATATTTTTTTCCATTTTAGGCTTATCTATCGCCTAGTATAGACGTTTGTGCTTTAAAATTATGAACCTTCAGAAAAAGCTCATTTGGAAACAGCAATAATAACATAAAAATAGTAATACAATTTCAATTCCAATTAAGCGTTGTTTTTACAGAGAATATCATACATGCATACTAACATAGAATTGTTATTTATATAACACAAAACCAATGAGCTATTTATTGCTCAATATGCTTTCATGACAAATAAGTGCTTTAATACAACATGAAAAAATGAGGAAAGGAAATAGAAATAAACATATACTAAAGTGGTGTGTCTTTTCAGTTCTTCTTAAAGGTACTATGTCCCTTTTGCAGCCAACCTCAAACTCTGTAGAACTTTGCAGGAATTATGAATATGCCATGTATGTCCTATCTGTGAAATTTAAACGTTAACAGTGTCCTCATATTCAAATTATGCAAGGAAACCCGTTTACTTGCTAGACTTCACTGTCAGACACTATTGAGTGACTGACTGGCTTTTTTCTTCTTTGGTAATAACATACATGAAAAGAGTTGTAAAGGGTACATGAGCATTTGTCTACATCAATAACCCACTTCTTGTGATGGCCAAGATTAAACTGATTGAATCTTTGCGCAGCATAAAACGTATGACCTTTCGGTACAATTGTCTGAAAATCAAGACTATTACTTTGGGGCTCTATAGCCCTAAAGTCGATTTGACAACTAATATTCGTTATTTTCCCACTTGAAAACATTTCTAAAGCCCCACTTTTTTTAGGGAAGTTCTAAATTAATATTATCTTTCATATGCAGTTGGAATTTAACTTTTTCATTTTTTTGGCTTGCAAATGGGACATAGTCCCTTTAACCCTTACTGTACTGGGGGGGGGGGGAGCCTGGGAGGCCCCCCCCCCCCCTCGACATTTTCGGAGAATTGTCGTTTAATGACTTTTTTTCCTCAAGTCTTACGCACATTTTGATACCATTTTCGTCGAAATCGGATATACCTGTAAGGTGTTACATAACAATTAGTATGCGCATGTCATCAAAAAAGTGCTATAATTGCATATATTCATGTACAAGCAGAAATGTGAAGATATGAATTGATATCAAATTGCTTTTATATATTCCCTCAGAGTAACTTGATGTATTCCAGAACAAAAGTATACATTAGAAATAAAACAATAGATATAATAAGAAATAAAAAACAATAAAATACATAAGAAAATAAATAGTTGAAAATCGCATCAAATTTGCATAAATTATCATTATTAATTACATCAAATAACTATTTTGTGTTAGAAAAGAAGTTTCATATGAATAATGAGTTTCAACATTCAAAAGTGGAGTCTGACAATTTTTGTAATGATTCTAGTTCCCTAAATATAGTTCCAGATTTGATATTCATGAATGCGTAATTTGCGTATTCATAATTTATGCAAATTAACCTATGCATTTTCAAATATCATAAAAGATAATGAAACCTCATGAATTTGAGATGAAGGAAACATTTATTCAATGCATTTTCAAGATTCTTCACAAGTCTACATACAAATATGTAGAGTTTTCTGTAAAATGCATGAAACTAGCATTTTGCATCATTAATTAGGCTATAACGACAAAAATTTGCATATTAGGAAAAAACTAATTATACCATCTTGTTCCTTACGTAAATATCTACAAATATGCAAATTTTCGTGTTCATCGGACATTCGACGACCGAGATCATAGGGGGGGGCCCCCGAGCCCCCCCCCCCCCCCCCCCCAGTCAGAGGGTGCTCAAAATAGCCCAGTACAGTAAGGGTTAAAAGAGTCGATCAAAATGGAAATGCGGATGAAAGAATGGAGGGTGTTTCTTATTATCTTAGACATGTTAATAAAAATCAACAAAATATCATATGATATATTAACTAACATGAGATCATTTTAACAACATTTGGGCTCCCTTTCAACCATTCATCAAGATAATGAAGAAAAGAAATTTGAAATTATAATCTTTCTTACAGAATGACTGTACATAGAAGGTCAATTTTCTTTTTAAAGATTATTTATTCCACATTTACATCAAAAACAATTTAATTCTATCTAATAAGAAGACCTGAAATCAGTAATCATTAATTAACAAACGCTACGCATAACAAGTAAAGAAATATGAAGTGAATAAATCAGTCAGTAATTAGTTCGTTTGAAATGAATTTATAATTATACATGATTGACATGCAATATGTTTACATGCTTAACCAAAAGCGTAAAAAAAAAATGCGAGTTTCTTCACAACGAAGAAGAAGGTCACAAGGTCATCCAAACAAATCTCCTAGGTAACGAATTTGATGAGGCTCTTCTGTCTAAAAAGCAGACAAGCAATCAATAATTAATAATCAACAACAAAAGTCATCACAACGCATTTGAAGCTTTGCAGGCACAGATATCAATATAAAAGTTTGCCCTAAATTAGATTGAGAAAATTGCATTGTTCATCCTGATTAATAGCGCATTAGTTGATGATATAATTATTTTTAAAAAGCATTAAACTATGAAAAACAAAACGTGTTTTCTTTGATTATATAAACCTCTCACATGATTATGCAGCCATGGCATGAGCAGTACATCAGAATAAGAGGCAGGGTGAAAAATGAAAAGTTGCAAAATGCAGTGGTTAGCACGGGTTTCCATGTGCGAAATTCTAAAAAATCTGAAAATGAAATTCACGCACAGTGGTGACCTGCCAGCAATATTCGCAAATGTTTGGTCATCATTTTTCTGAAGCATCATGCCTAATTGAACGAATGTTAAAAAGGCCCCTTCAATATAGCAAATCGAAGCAGCAGTTGTTAAAAAGAATTAAAGCGCGGTTTTCTTTTTAGAGAGAGATAAATAGGCCAGTTTTGAGACTCAACCAAATCTATACTTAAGTGCCTTGATAAGAATTTTTTTTTCAATAGTCAAAATGCAAATTGTATATATTACGTGTTGTTAGGTAAGGCAAATCATGAAGTTTGTCCCACCTATCAACAACTAATGAATGACTATTGAAATACATGTATTCGTAACAGGTGAATGAAATAATTGGTATCGAGGCACTTCGCAAAGGCATATGCATAAATTGTGTTACTTTACGAAAATGTGAAATTAAGTGTGTATTGCATGTTTGTTTGAGTGATAAAGCAAGATTGTTTTAATATTTGCGTGCTTGTTTCAGGGGAGTGTGTATGTTTGTCATGGAAGGTTATCTAAAAACAAATCAGCCCTACATTCTTCAAAGAAGAATGCACAGCCTATTAAACAGGATTAGTGCATTTTGCAACTTTTCACTTTTCAAGAACAGCCCAGTGAATATTATCAAACTTTAATTTTCAACAAAGAGTTCTTGACGGGCCTGTCAAGATTTAAATTATGATACCTAATTATTCACATTTCCTTTCAATAAAAATGGCTCATTAAACTACATGGTTTGCAGCAAAGAGCTGAATTGCACATGTATATACAAAATAAAAATGAACTGTACAATTCAAAATGCATGGCAATAAATACAACTGATACAAATGTTGTCTAACTACATTCATCAATATAATTATACAAATAAAATTTAAGGTCTGACTTCTAACTTAATCAACTTGTAAATCAAAACGTTATGGTCTATTACATCAAAATCCTTTGAGAAATCTCGGATAACTATAGTTGACATGGATTTGGAGTTGTCAGCATTATTGTACAGTGCGTATCAACAAAACGTGTGCATAACTTTGGTAGCTCTTAATTGAACATTCATAACCAATATGACTTTGGAATTGATTTCATGATGAAGAATATCCTATTTTCTGTCCATTGATACCCTATTCATAATATTTCTGACAGTGGTGACTGAGCACCGGGGTCTTTAAAAAATGTTGTCAAAATCGCCTTGTTCCAAGTTTGGGCTTAATGAACCAATGTTGGTCAGGCCATATGCATGTTCTTCTACGTCTTAAATCCTTTTAAATGTTAATTTATGCCTCGTGCTTCAGTGCTTCATGGTATAAAATGGTGCAATATATTTAGGCTTTCACATAACCTTGTTTCTATCCGCAGAATAACCTTTAATTATTTCAAACAGCCTACTAATTGATTGTCTCATGATATCTAAGTTCTCTCTTCTCACTTGTATCCTGCGCCATTTCACACGCTTAAGGAGTATAAGGTGTTTTTCTCGAATAGCGAATGAAAACTCAAACGACATTGACAGCAGACTTTCATTAAAAAAAAGATAACATCCCAAATAAACGTTATCCTTTTGTATCACTCAATGAGAAGGTAACCTTAAACAAGGGATGCGAATGAAGTCAATATTGTAATCATCATAACAAAAGCATATCATGAATTTTGCTTGTAATAAGCATTTCCTTGAGTTTGAGTCGATAGTAACACCTTTTTTTAATCAACTGCATATAGTCAATGTAAAGAAATTACCAATTGTTTGAAATGAGATAACACACACAATGGCTTTTGATTCACATTCATTGATTCATTCCAAACTTGGTACAAGTGGATTTTGACAATACTTTTGAAGTACCTGCTGTTTAGTCGTCCTAGGCGGCACAATTATGAAAATGGTATCATTAGACAGGGTATTAGTTCTTCCTTACAATAACATATTATTCAAGGTCACACATGTCATAACTGTTAAATCAAGAGCTACCAAAGTTGGTTACTGTGATGTAACATATCTATCAAATAATGGAACTTGGATAACTTTACAATCTCTTTACAATGCAGTTTAAAGTCCAATGGAACAGGTGACAAAGGGGCAGAAACTCCTCCATTTTTATTACAAGCCACACTAAGGGTTAACTTCATTGAACAAGTATACTATCATGTTATTACTAGTTCTTCAACGTCCAACACTGTTAAAATGATTAACAGTTAGGGGGACCTCTATGATTCCGGATTTTAATGAAAACATCTGTCTGCCATGGTACAGACTGAAAAATCTTAACATCATTTAAACAACGCTTCCATCATCGCAGAGGGCTTAAAGGGCAAGTAGTAGGCCCATACCAAATGAGTATTAAAGGAGACACAAGGCAACCTTGTGGTACCACCCTAATGGCTTAATAGTATCACAAATTCACCAAAGTTTTCCTTTGATACCTTCGAGGGTAAATAGTTTTCGCGCTGCCTTTCTGAACGGGACGTTTGTGTATATGTAAACGAAAATGTTCACCACATGGTTTGTACTTCGGAACGTGTCGAATGCCCCAATGATAATAGCCATCAAATTCGTTGTCAGATTTCGGATCACCCGTTGCTGAAGAAGGGTAATTGTTATGAGAGGTAGCCATGTGATGATGAAATAGATGGTGATGCATAGAAGCATTTTCGTTGTGGAGCGGCCGCGGATGTGCGCTACCCTTTTCTTTGGGTGCTTAAACGGGGCATTCTGTGATGCTGCTTCGGGTTTAGAGTCTCCAGACTGGGCACTCGAGGCACCGGCTTTGGCCACTGACAGCCCTGCTGTATATTTACGAGGGATGTTTCCAGGCTGTCCCGTCACTGACGTCGCAGTTGAAGCTGCGGCTGCGGCGTGGGATTCAACCGCGGACAAATTACCAGTCGCGCCACCGGTGTCGTTGTCTGTCAGTTGGTACAGCGACTGGTTTTCCAATCTTCCTGGTAGGCGTTCAGAAACATGTTTCTGTTCGATGCTAGTTGGGTCTTGTTCAACGGCTGTCTCGTTTGAATCTAGCTGCATTGCAATGATTGTGCTTGCATCATTAGCCGGGGGCGTAACCGATGAAGGGGGCAGAGGAACATCTGTTCCACCTGGACCATTGCCAACCAATGCCGCATGAACTTTGGCTTGCCTTCTTAAAAACATATAAATCCGTCCATAGAGGACAAGCGTTATCAACATCGTTACGATAAACGTGACCGGGAACATAACGGAGACGATCACAGTAGCTCGATGACTTAAAGGAAACTCGCAGTTTACTTCTAACTCCAGATCAGTATTGACAGCACGGGTGTAGATCGTTCGCGGCAACATCATCGCCATCGCCACAAGCACGCAGCAGACGGATACGACCACGGCCGTGCGAGTCGTGACACGACGTCCAAGCGGTCGACAAACGAGAAGATACCGATCAACGCTGATCACCATCATCAGAAAGAGCGATGAGAAAGCGCTGCCGTTTTCCGTCAGCTCGGTGACGACGCAAATGCCGTCGGTGACGAGATTCGAGTAGGCTGTCTTCAAGAGCACCAGTGGCGCAAAGACACTGGCAACGAAGTCGATGATGGCTTGTACGATGATCAAAATGTCGGTACTTATTCTCTTCTTTTTCTTCGCGTATACCAGGAGTATGATTGTATTTCCTGGAATTCCAAGAATACACAGAATCACGACCGATACCAGCTTCACAATTTCATCTTCATCGAAGTCGAAATCATCCTCTTGCTCGTCCGCCATCTCCGTGAATAAATCTGGATCCATGATTTGGTATGGTGTCGTTCAAATCGATCGCTTCTTTAGGAGTTTCCTTGCAATTGTTATCAAAGGGAGCCGATGTTATGCTCTAAAATTTGCTGAAGCAACTGAATTTAGACTCTTAAACTAGCGGTTTTCATGCTCAAAGACTGACAATCGAGATCGCGCTGCCAGCTTATTGGTTGATTATCAGAGAGAATGAAAGAGAATGTTATTGCTGCTGCTCCTCCGACGGTCTGAAGACGAACTAATGGTTGCTTACCTCTGTGCCCTTGTAAGTTATACGGACAAATCAGCGCGTCGGAGTTGGCTGGCTTACATATTTCGTTCAATAAACACACGGAATCAATAACGAGAGATGTAATATGTATTGATCTTTTCCTTCATTCTAGTTTCTCTTTCTCTTTTTCTCCATCTCTGTTTTCCTGTCACGCTTCCAACCAATACATTTATATTTGCCATTCCTCTTCTCCCCTCACTCACTCTCTGTTAATTTATCTTAATTTCTCATGTTAAAGGAAAAGACCAGTATTGGAAACGCCCCAATTTCAAAAAATGAAATGGAAGCTCTCATTACCAATCATGTGAAAGAATATGTTTTGACTAATACATGATGATAAAAAATTTGCCGGGAAACCGCCTACTAATTCATAAATTTGGTAAATTTGTTTCTCTCATGGTCTGTGAGAGATATAGGGTAGTCCCATATACATCTTTCTGTGTATAGTGCTTGTAACTTTACGAAGAATGGGCCAAATTTCTTATCATTTTGGTGATTCCAGAACCTTGCAGATGCTAGATGCTAGATGATCAACCTTTTCTGATCGATTCCACAACGTTTCTTTCACAATGCAATCGCATGACCATAGCTGGTCTTTACCTTTAAGAACGTTTTTGATTGAAGGCGGAAGCAAACCTTGAACTGAAATATAATATATTTTATGTAACAAGAGCGGTGGATAATCCAGGGGTGAAGACACATGGCGCCCCCCCCCCCAACCCAATCTAGATATATCTCGAATATAAAAAGTAACAAAGTGCTAATCTTTGGGGAAAAAAATGTTTTATAATTTATTTTGTTAAATTTTGTTTTCCTCCCCCAATACTTTTCAGCTTTTTACAGCCCTCCCTTAGCCAGAGAATTCTGTACCCGCCTCTAAAAAGGATACAAGCATGACTGGCATTCGCTTTGTCAATTTGATGGAACGTCAAATATTTTTTATACAATTAGAAAGCTACCGGTAGGCAAAATTTCGAGCGCTTAGAATACAGTAGAAATTCTATCATGTCTATATATCAAGTAAACTTGTCATATTTTATGTATCATAATCTCTGCTATAGTTGTGTTGAAATGTAAAAGAATAGTTGCGTAGCGACGGGTAGCACGGGGACATTATCCTATAAATTGAATTACAATGGTAAAAACAAGAGAAAATACATGTAGAACATGAAGAAATAGTAGAACATAGAAACGTGCTCATATCGCGTGACAGCCTTCTTCTCTTGCATTTAATCCACCAAGTATGTCAGGTTACATATGTCAGGTTCCATATGTCAGGTCCCCCCTCCCCACCACACTGACTGGAATCTCACTAAACCAATGAATATAAATGATAACCCTTGTAAAACTGCTTCATCGACCCCAAAAGCGATGAGTAAGTTTTTAATTTGTTTTAAAATACTGATACTCAAGAAATTCCAGTGTATAAATTGAGAGTCAAATCCACACTTTGATCAGAAGCTTTTGGTGGTGTTGATAATGTACTTACTGATTAAACATCTCACAATAATGAGGTTTAGTTTCAATCCATCCTGTTGTAATGGGTGACCCCAAAAAGGTGACCTAACCCCCCCCCCCCCCCCCCCCCCCAACGGAACTAAATATCGATTGGCAAAATTTTCAAATTTCGGGACAAAAAAAAAGTGCTCTAATTTTGAAATTCGACATTTAAAAAATTATTTTCCAGATCGGCACAGTCCTATAGCATTACAAAAGATTTTTTCAACAAATGCCGGTTCAATGCAGGTGAATTTGGTTAGTTACCATAGTTATAGGCATCAAATAAAGCCGGGATTATAATTGTATTGCACGGCCCTTTAGGGAGAACAGAATTAGTTATTAGACGCTATCCTGGGTAGACGAGAAATATTTTAATTAGAATTATTGAAAATCAATTTAAATGGATAAAGAAATTGCTCTTTTTCATGGTGGAAATTCAGTCGGGATCTGAAAGTTTCATAAATGCTCCGCCATATTTCACATGATGAACAACAATGAGTGCTTCCCGAACATATTCCAGTTACAGTTTTACCTGCCAGGCTGGACAGAAAATATTGATATTTATGAATATACATAATAAAGGGTTACACGTCAAATCCCGATGTGCGCAAGGCGTCATTTCGATTGCGTTATTACCTGCGCTAATTAACGCTTTGTCTCCGGGAACCTGGTGGTTCCTGTACTAAACCTATGGGAATGACAGAATTCAGTAGTCAATGGGTTCAGCCTGTGAAGACACTTGGGCTATAAGCCAGTTGAAAGTATAAATAGTATTAAGGTCTGATTTAACAGGGGTAACCACATTAGTATTATTTGTTCTCTTCCTGCGGGCCTTGCAATTATTATTGCTCCAGCAAATCGTCAGGTACCCATCAATGCCTGGGTGGAGAGTGAATTACATTAATGCCTTGCCAAAGGACTTTATTGCCGAGCTGAGATTCGACCCACAATATTCCAAAAAGAGAGGAAGAAACATTGTTCGGATTTTCATTTTAAAGTCCCTATTTTGAACGATATTACTTATTAGCCTACTCTTATATGACCATTGAAACGGCGCATCATTGAAAGACGGCTCCATACGTCAGGCAAATGACGTCTCGTCTATAACGGGATAATGCCCGCTTCTCAGTAAGCGTCATTGACTGACGGTAGCCTGCGTCAGCTACATGTGCCGTCTTTGGCGGGGGATGTGAATGGTCAGAAGGAGGAAAAGGTGATGGGGAGTATGAGTGCACACATTACGGTGACTTACTGGCGTATAGGGAAGCTGCCTTTAATACTAGAAGTGATTAGCGCAGGTAGTAATGCAATCGAGATAACGATTCAATGTACACGAGGAATAATAATGAAGCCCCCCCCTTCCCCTATACCCCCCCCCCCCCCAAAAAAAAAGAAATTCTTCATTGTTCTTGATTTTAAGAGAGGCACATGTAGAAAAAGAATGCAAAAAATGGCAAGAAACCGAAAGACCTCCCCCCCCCCCCTAAGAAAAAATAATAAAAAAAAATAATAATAATAATAATAATAACAATAATAATAATAATAATAATAATAATAAAATTAATAATAATAATAATAATAATAATAATAATAATAATAATAATAATAATAATAATAAATAAATAAATAAATAAATAAAAATAAAAATATTCAGTCTTTTAGAACCCCTCCTGGTTTGTGTGGTATAACACCAAGGTTCTTGTAAATAATCGGATGAACATTTCGTTCTTTGTCACGTTCGCTTAACATTGTAGCACCAGACTAAATATAAATAGCACTCCTTGGAAATGTATTTCAGCGGTGCAAGTCATTCGCGTAAGTATCATGAAATCAGCAAGTTTTTATCAAGCCAGTATTTTTTTTGGTTTTTAAACGCTACCCATTTTCTTGACAATCACACGAGCTTAAAACCTTATAATACGATTATCAGTTCTCTTAATGCTTTTGAAATTACATTAAGAAAATAGGGTAAAGGATGATATGTAAAAGGCTTTTTCAGATATGGCGCAGAAAACCGCCGCAAAATACCGCCGCGTTTTTTTAGAACGTGTAAATGAATGGAAAATGCGAACAAAGAAGAAGTTTCGCGTATTCACTGAGCTATGTGTTATAAGATCCAGAAATGTGAACTTACAGCATCACAAAAACAACCGCCGCGGTTTTTTGCGTCATATCTGAACGAACCTTCAGATGACGAAATCGTTTATAATCCCGGTGGAAAAAAAGAATGATGGCACATTAAAAAGATTGCTCTAGATATAGAATGAAGTATATGAAGTGAAACAATTAAACAACTACTTTTTTTAAGGTTACGTCAAGAGCTGATTTTTTGTTTAGTGGCAATGGTAGTCTTTTACAGCTAGGCTTCAGGTTAAAATGCAAAAACGGCGGTATATGCATACGCCTTTTTTCTTTTAGTTTTGTTTTATTCGTCCAAATGTGTAATACAAACAAAAACATACAATTGAATACAAAAAAATAGTTTTCAATATTAACATTAATTGCTTATACATACAAAAAAATTAAAAAAATTCATTCGCAGCATACATAACTTAGCAACAAAGTAAACTTACAGTACATTAACATAATTTATAAGTCAATTGTACATGTTATTCAATTATATATAAAAATAAAACTTAAACAAATGTGTGTGCATACGCACACACACTTAATACACACAATCCCACTTGCATACAATGTGCATGGAGGATATCAATTTTCGGAGATTTTATTGGAAAGTAAAGGAAAGTATGACTGCAATATTTGGTCAATTCCAAAAAAGAGGCAATAGAATCATATACATTTTTTAATACTTTAGAATAGACATTGAAAAGAAATATGTTTTCAACAATTGATTTATAAAATTTGCAGAATAGTAGGGTGACATAATGTCTATCGTATACAAATTTTTAGATACCCCTTTTTGTTCCTCTGGCGCTCCGAAATAAAAAGGAATTACTCAGAAAATTATAATTTTAGTATTTTGGATATTTTGTTGTTCCAACTTGCCACAAATCAATTTTCAGAAACATGTTGATTTTTAGTGAAGTTCATCATTAAATTTTGCTATGTGTCTCGAAACAATTGTTAAAATCAATAACCGAATATCTGTAATTGATCGATTGCTTGATTAAAATATGTTACCGAATGAAATGGAAGCCATTATTTGTTTGTTTGTTTGTGTGTTTGCTTATTGTTTGTTAATTTGTTCGTTTATGTGTGTGTTTGTTCATTTGTTTGTTTGTTGTTATTTAATATTATTATTGTTATTATTATTATTTATTTTTTTTATTTTTTTTTTTTTTTTTTTTTGGGGGGGGATCATTAATTGACAGACGCGTCGCAAGTTATCGCAACTTTAAAATATAAAGGAAAAATAAACAATATCCCATTTTGTCCCTTATATAGGTCTACATGTATTCAATCCTGACCAGCCCATTCTCCACCTGCATCACATGTCTGCATTCGTGCAATCACTTTACATGACCTGAATAATTGCTACAGCGTAAATGGATCACACATAAGGCAGCGTATGTAATGGTCACATAATGCACATAACACAAACACACACAAAAACACGCACACCCTCTCACCCGCCCACTAACTTAAAACACGAGATATCACTCATCCGGAGGACAGTCAGCTTACGTACGCGAACATGACTAGCGACTAGAGATTGAACTGATTTTGATATTACTTCAAACGGTGTGAAATTGTAACGCTCTCTTGAATAAAGAGCTTGATCTAGGGGCAAGCAAGACAATGTTCCCAAGTGCAATTTCGAGAATCTAAAATATATCTTGTGTTACTACCACGGAGTAAATGACACGGGAGCAAACACTGAGACGCGCAAAATTCGAGAGAGAGAGAGAGAGAGAGAGAGAGAGAGAGAGAGAGAGAGGCCTCGCTATCGGTGGCGTAGATTGAGTCCACCCATTGAGGGGGAACTGAAACGACTGGAGGGGGGGGGGGGCACCAGTTTGAAATAAAACACAAATTTATAGGGCTGCTAATTACGGGGTAGGGAAGGTGGTCCACGTGTTTTCTCTTTTGGTCCTTTTCCCGTTATGGTTTCCCCGAAGGTTTCCGTTATCTCTTTCTTGCTCTCTCTTTATCACCATTCAATAGAGGGAGGCCCCGGAGGGGCACGTACCCCTTGCTTCCTTTAGCTACACCGCTGCTCGGCACTTTACTGTTGTGTGTACGGGTTGTAATCTTTGACAGCAAAACGTGGTGTGATAGAGGAAGAAATTATTACATATTATCAGGGAATTTCTCCGTTTTCTCCCAAATTAAGAATGATTGATCACAATAAAGTGAAGCTCGTCTATGTCGAGAGGCATATAATGTATGTGATAGGTTACGCAGTTTGAGTTTTTAAAGGGGCGGGGGCATGAAAAGTGCTTGTTCTCTCTCTCCCCCCCCCCCCCTCTCCAAAATCCGCCTGTGCCGCATTCAATTTCCCATATTAAACTGAAATCTTAACTTTTAATCCTGGACCAAGCACTATATTTCACTCTAGCCTAAAGTCCATGGAAAGGAGCAAAGTATTATTCAGTCAAAAGAAAAGGGGTATTTTGTATTGACAACACCTTACTTCAATCATATCTGTCTTACGTCTCTCTTCAACTATATATTTCTATATGTCACCATGGTCTCTATATACCTAAACTATTGTCATGGAAGAAAAAAAGCCTGGAACAATAGAAGATGCAAATGTCGGATCACCCCATCACTTCTTTGTGAACAGGTTCGAACAGGTGAGAGCAAAACGTGATAGGACGGAGAACATTTTGATCAGAGAATTCTTCGATTTCCCCTAATATAAATTAAGATAGATTGATAGGGTTGAAATACATGTCAGGCAAGAGCAATATTGCTAAAGTGTTTTGAGCGACATCCGCCGAAGTCATACAAATATTTGAGGAACATGGCGGATCCGACAGCCTTAAGTCAAACATTATTTTGGAACATTTTTGTGCAATGTACTTGACCCGACAATCCAGGTCCTTACCACAGCCATCACTTACTTTAGTGATTTGTATCGAAATCTGAGGTCTGAAAATATCTCTGAAGTCAACCAAATTCAAGAAATTCTGGAGTGGTGGTATGAGGAATTATTTTTGCGAGAATATCGACACCGACAATCCCCACTGTCCTTTATTTGTAAGATGATGGCATGATGACATGACAACATTCCTCTTAACAAGTCTTAATATGTTCTGTGAGAGTATGTATACATATTTGTGGCAGAATCGGGTCACGAATCCTTACATTAAAGCAGTAACTCATGAAAAACAACTTTTTCTTCTTTCATCGTACTTGGTTCATTTCCTGATAAACACCGGGTTATGAGACCGAAATGACATGTTAAGATGTAACCATGGTGACAGCGACCGTTGCGAGATGAAACTTTAGGAAATGAAAATGGAATGGAAAGGGCGATCTAAGAGCATTTGTTTATTTATGCAATAATATGTTTAGATGTCAGAAAGTTAAAGGAAAACAAAATGGGCAGTGGCCTTGCATAGTAATAGTTGTTAAATGGGGTCATTGCTAGAGTTCTAGAATTATGTTTTTGATTCGAAGTAATTTCCATGAACAACATACTATGTATCGAAGAAGTAGCAGGATTGTTGGTTACCAGATCTCTATCTGTTGTTGATGCCAAAATGAAATCACATCATATAAACTTGACAAAAACTGTGAAATGTAAAAAAATAAATTAAAAGGGTTCATGTTTTACATCCTATTGAGGCAGGAGCATTTTAAATAATTGTTAGAGCAAATTCATACAAAGACACACTTATTCCTAACGCACGCACACGTACACACACAAAAAGAAGCACACACACCAAACTGTGTCACTTGACTAAATCTGGTCACTTAAAACTGCTTGAAATTTCGGGCCCGAATTCACAAAGCAAGGTTTGAGCTCAAACCTCCTTTTGTTTCGCCAAACCTCCCTTTGTTATTTACAAACCAGGTTTGTAAATAACAAAAGGAGGTTTGGCGAAACAAAAGGAGGTTTGAGATCAAACCTTGGTCTGAGCTCAAACCTTGCTTTGTGAATTCGGGCCACTATGTTTGGGTGAAAATCGGCTATCACCTCAGACATTATTTATTGTTGTCCGGGGAAGGCGTGAATTTCAAATGGGAAAACGAGACTAATAGTATAAAGTGGAAAAATAAATGAGAATATATTGACTGGCTCATTCCTGGGGCTCATTACCCTAGATGTAGAAAATTGCCTCGTCTTTGAGTCGGGCAGAATTATTCTTCTTGTGGATTAATAGACTCGTATCACATTCGACCCAGTCAATTTTATATGAAATAATTAAATGTCAGTAGTATTCAGGACCGGTTACGAAACACATATCTACAGAAATGCATATTTCTATCAAAAGCAATGCATGAATCAACGCGAAACGCAATCTTCATTAATTGCTTTTAACCCATTCGCGCCTGGAACCGGGTAGCTCCTATATTAAGCCAATTGGAATTAAACAATTCAGTTGTCAACGGGTTAGTGTCAACGGAGGGTGTCTTGCATTTTGTATCTAATCAAGACGAATATTTCATAACCCGACCCGTCGCTCCGGGAAAGGGGATTTCCCTGTAATCCTTAAAATGAAGTGTGGTAACGGAAGAATAAATTGAATATTCTGAGAGATTATAAAAATATCGATTCCCTGAGGGATTGCATTTGAGACTGCAAGTGGGGATTTGTTTTCTTTATATTTCCGCAACTAACCAGGTGATGTAAGTGGGTACCTGGCAGGAATTAATTTCTTGATATGCTAGAGCGCCGTAATGGCAGCGACGCTAAAGCCAGGGTAATAATCTCCCTCTGCGCCTCAGAATAGTTTACTAGATCGATGGCGCATAATAAATGCTGAAGTAATCTGTCATGGACGAGACTATCTTGAGAATGTTACCGAGATCAAATATTTAGGCGTAACCCTTGACCAAAGTCTAAGTTGGACACCACACATATTGAATGTGACTAATAAGATTAATCGGGCTATTGCATGCACTAGAAGGATTAAGAGTTATTTGAACCAAAGCCTACTGAAACATCTTTATTACTCCCTCATTCTTCCACATATAGATTACTGTGCAGTTGTTTGGGGCAAGTGCAAAAAGAAAGATTTACTCAAATTACAGAGGAAGCAGAACAGATATGCAAGATTAGTCCTTAATGCAGACTATCTAACCCCAAAAGACATCCTTTTAAGCACTCTTCAATGGCAAAGTGTTGAAAATAGAATCAACTACCACTGCTGCATTTTCGTCTACAAAATACTCAATAATCTAGCCCCTTATTATTTAGAACCTTTTGCTTCCAAACGTCCAGTTTACTATGTTACTCGTCATTCTACCTTAAATCCCTTATTTATCCCGAAACCCAAGACTGAATTTAAAAAACGATCTTTTTCTTTCATCGCTCCAAGCATCTACAACAATCTACCGACTCATATTCGCACGGCAACTTCACTCCAAATGTTCAAGAAAACAAATTAAATCACTCCCTCCACTTTAATACATGCACTGGTACCTAATGTTATATCATGACTTATTACAGTTAGTTTTGTTTGTTTTTAGTTGTGTAGTCTGTAGTCGTTTTATTTCTTACCTTTTACCCTTTTGATTTTATGTCTGTTCTTTATGGCATGTGTATTTGTATATGTATTTTGTATTGTATCAATAATATCTTAAATGTTTAATATTTCAGGCCTATGTTCACTTTGATCTATTTTTTAAGTTGTTTTAGTTCTCTTATGGTATGTTGTTTATATAATGTCTTTGTTTTCTACAATGTATTCTATTTTTTGTAAATCTTTGTATGTACAGGGCTCTTTTGTAAAGCAGGCCTCTGGCACTGAAAAGACTACCCTGTTTTTAAATAAAACTGAATAATAATATTATTATTTTAACTACTCGGTATAGGCCAACTTAATGTTACTCATTTATATATTTACGTATTTAAACATATTTGGTTAATAGGATTGTCAGGAATACGCCCCTCTTAAAGTTGCCAATTTGAAGGGGAGAGCGGAAATTGATACACTCTGTTTCTGCTGGTTTACATGACTGGTTTATTAAATAACATCACAGAGCCGAGGGGCATTTGGCTGCATAGTTTTTCTTTTTACAAAAGAACGTCGCCATGGCAACAGGGGAATCGTCCTTGGTTTTAAGATATCGGACTTGCGTATCGGCACGTGTTATCCTAAAGGTCGTTAAACGGGTACCAAACACCTAATCATATATGATCTGTGTACAGGTAGAATGTATAATAACCAATAACCTGAAGAAAACAAATCTTTTCCTAGCTTTATATGGGCTATCGGATGAGAAATGTGAAGAAAGTATAAAGTGCGTATACGGTATCCATTAACACCTGGGTGGAGAGTGGCAAATTTGAATTAATGTCTTGCCATAGGAAGTGGATGCCGGTCTGGGATTCGAACCCTCAATCCTTGGATTAAGAGACATGTGAATGAACCACTCTACCACGACAAATACGCAGTTTATCAACATTTTCTTTTTCTTTTTCTTCTGTTTTTTGCCAAATGTCTTTCAAAGGAATAACAAATTATTTCGGTCGAATGAACCGCGGTTAAAAGGAAAAACAATCCATGTAAAATCAATTGAATCCTCCGTCTGATGAATACTATTTCCTTTCTCTATTTCGATATTCTTTTAAAATGTGTCTGTTTTATATTCCTTTTTTTTTTAATGAGTGAGGATTTAATAGTTCACTTGCAAATATACAAATTAAATAATGATGTATATACATATATAGAAATTGTTATCAGACTTTCAAATCGACCTATTTTCTTGCAATTAATGAATAAAGGTAAATTCACATCGCTCCAGCCGAAAATAGGTCTTCAATATTGAGTTAAGACAATCGAGAAAGTAATCAGAGACAATATTATTCTGTTTTACCAAGGTCTAGGTTTGTTGTTTGATTTTACAGCAATTTATTCTTTTATTTGATATTTAGACATTCATAACTCAATAAGTATTGAATGAACCACTACACCACGACATTTCGACATAAGAAAAACATTCGCAGTTCGTCAACCTTTTTTTTACTTTTCTCTTTCTGCCACGTTTGTTTCAACAAAAAAAAAACATATTTCGTTCGAATGATCCGCAATAAAAAGAAAGAAATTGTCGATTTTATATCAATTGAATCCTCTGTCCGATGAATACTATTTCTTTCTCTATTTTAACATTCCTTTAAAGTGTTTCAGTTTTATATACATATATATCAAATTTTTACAATAAGTCGGGATTGTATACTTCCCGAGCTAATACACAAATTGAAAAATAATGCAATACATATATAACTTGTTACCAGGCTTTCCTGGTTGAATTCACCTCGCTCTAGCAAAATGAGATCTTCAATTTGCCTTCTCTCTCTCTTCATTTCTATTAGCGCGCAATATTGAGCTGGGTAAATCGAGAAAATAATTCGAGAAAATGTTATTAGATTTTAACGAGGCCTATGTTTGTTCTCTGATTTTACAGCGATGTATCATTTATTTGATTTTCAGAAATTCGTTATCAAATACATATTGATAGGGTGTTGCATCACCTTCTCTAAATGATAACCTTGACACGAACCCCTTGTAAGGACGGATACAGGGTTCTGTTAAAAAAAAGGGGGAGAAAGCAACAAAAAGAAGGGAGGAGAAGAAGAAAAAGAAGAAGAAGAAGAAGAAGAAGAAAGAGAAAGAGAAGAAAAAGAAGAAGGAACAAAGATGGGTGAGCAACAGCTACAACAATAAAACTAGAAATGCAATCGTGTCACAACGATGTGCGTGCAATGACGCCGTGTTTCTACGTGTCAAACGAAAGAGCTTCTCTCGCACTATCCAGAGCAATTTGCACGAAGTCTGTAGCTTCTGTGATATTGGAGATAGGTGGGCGAAAGAAAGGCCTCAACAGTGACCTTGATGGGATGGTACTATGCCTACGAAGTTTGAAAGAAATTGGGATAGGGGAAAGAACCTAGAAAGGGCTCGCAAGCACTGCGTGCAAAAACCAAGGGGATTTGGTGCATGTTCGTCATTGCAATAAACATCGTTCTGGGGGCCAAAAGCTTGAACCCGATATGCCCCATAGACAATGCGTGTAATGAATGGGCGGAAAACGTACAGGAACTGTATTATGACCGGAGTTAAATTGTTTTTTCTCTCTCTCTTTACGTCTCTTTATGGGCCGTATTTGGTATCATTAGAAAGAGAATTTCGTGGTTGTTATTGTAAACCACTCTTTTTTTTCTATGATATTCTATCGAAACACGTGATGTAAAATAGATTTATAGAACAAAATGGCGTCTTAAATGGCCCCCTTGACCAATTTCAAAAATCCGGCCAAGAGGTGCCCTGCGTATTGGAACTCGGCATGTCACTGCAAATTTTCAAGGAAAAAAAGGACGTTTAATGGACGAAAAGCAGTCTGAAAAAATGACGTCATAGCCGATACGTGTTAGATTCGGGCGGAAACTCGGCAGATTCGTATAGTGACGTTTGTTCAAATGCGATTTACTCACAATTTTCTGTGTGAACATATACTATACTTGGTATCATGCAAAAGGGCACTTCATTGCGGTCAGTTTGACACCATTGTTATCTCCGCGCAATGTATTGCACGCATTAAACGCGCTATTACGTAATGCATAGTAAATTCATCATTTTTGGCGATAACTTTGCGCTGAAATATTAGAATTTTACCAAACTTGGCAAACAATTGTCACGTATATGGATTATGTCTGCCAAGTTTCATTCTGCGTCAAGTCATACGTCTCAGATGAAAGAACATCTCTCAGACTATCTAAAGGAATTTGTTAGAAATTTGTAGGATCTAGGATAGTGGAGATAGGAAGGAAGAAAGAAAGGCCTTAAAACGGACCAGAAACGGACAAAATGGCGCCTGGACGGTTAAGCATGAGTGATTTCGAAAATCGAAGAATGTAGTGACCTTGATGAGATGTTAGAGACTATCCCCTGTCCACACACAACATTTTCCGTGATTAGGCGTGATTAGCTTTACCGTTTCGCGATAGTTTTACGATGAAAATTGTGTGTGTGGACGCTCACTAACGATACGTCGTATAACGAAACTAGTCTAATGAAACGCAGGTTTGGGCATCGTTTCGAACTGAAACTCAATAAAGAATCACGCCTAATCACGCCTAATCACGGAAAATGTTGTGTGTGGATAGGGGGAGTGTAACTAGTTTAACTAACTGGGCGGGGCTTAACGTGACCTCGAGCGAAAGGAGACCAGGGGGTGTTTCACAAAGATCCTAAGTAGAAATTAACACTAAGTTGGACTTAAAAGTTATGGACAGACATTGGAGCCTTAAAACCAAATATATTCAAAAGCAGAAATTCAAGTATTTTAGACTTTTTATAAATTCCACATCCAGAACATGAACTCTCCTTGATGATAGAAAATATAAATGATTTGAATCAACATTTTATGCCTTTCAAAATAACTTTTACAAAATATTTTCAAAGATGCTAATGGCTTTCCATAATTTTTAAGTCCAACTTAGAGATAAGTTCAACTTAGAATCTTTGTGAAACATCCCCCAGACCTCTCATTTCCGCTTCCATTTCATGACCGCAGTAGCAAACTGCGCACCTCTCCGACATTTCGCTGTAGAGTTTCAGGATTACTTTCTTCTGTGTGTGGACATCCTGGAATTTATACGATGATTATTTATACGACGTTTCTTGTGTGTGGACACTCTGAAATTTATACGATGATTCTTTATACGACGTTTCGTTATAGAGTTTCGGGATAAATTGTTTTGTGTGTGGACACGCTGTATGCCTATAAAATTTGAAAGGAAAAGGACTTGAGGATAGCACCTAACTAGGAATAACAAGCACTACGTGCAAAACGAATGGGATTTCCGGACGATAACAAGGATATTAAAGTTTATTAATAGGGCAGAATGTGAACGAAAACAAGGCAATGACGAAGGTCGTCATTGCAATTAGAAGAATCAGACGAACAACAAGAAAGATTCTGTAAAGGGGGTGCCGCTTTTCCGAAAGATTTCTTTCAAGGAAAAAAGGAGAAGAAGTATAAAGAAGAAGAAAAAACGAAGAACAGGATTAAGAAAGGGAACATAAAGAAGGAGAAGAAGAAAAAGAAGAAGAAGAAGACTGAAGAGGCGGAAAAAAGAACAAGAAGATCATTGAAAGATAGAAGTACAAGAAGAACAAGAATACAAGTAGAACGAGACAAATAACAACAAGAAGAAGAAAAAAGGAACAAGGAGAAGAGGAGGAAGAAGAAGCAGAAGAAGAAGGAGAAATAGAAAAAGAAGAAAAAAGGGATAAGATGAAGATGGATAAGAAGAAGATGTGAAAGAAAATAAGAGGAAGAGGGAGGAGGATAAGAAGCATTAGGGGGAAAAAAGATGAAGAATGTTAACAGAAGCGTAATGTAATCTACCTAATTAGTCAAAACAGACAAACTTGTTAATAATTCTTCTTCTTTTGATTTTGATATTAACTCTCTACCTCCATGTGTGGTACATGTCTTTTAACAAGAGTGCACTGTAAATTTCGGTTAAATTAATACTTTGTCTTAGCAAAAACAAATGATATGTTTGTTCACGGTTTGATTACCAACGAGTGTAAATAAAATTCAAGTACATTACTGATTATTTGATCAACCTCACACGTATTTCGAGTGTGCAATCATTTTCCACGCTTACGCGAGAAGCTCATGTGAAAGAACAAAAAGGCACTATTCATTTGTTTTTTTTTTTACATAAATTTGTAATAGGCCTATCTCCTTGAGATGTAAAAAAAAAAAATTGGTAAAAGGTCAAGAGGACAATCGAATACATACTCCCGTATATTCAATAACCAACTACACCAGGCTTTGAACAAAAGGCTTACTAATGGATACGATTTCCGCCTTGTGAATTTTTATGGATATCGATAGAGCTCATTTTAAATAGAAAATAGAATAAATGTAGGTCGAAACAAATAAAGAGTTTGCAGAATGCAAAGGCGCGCGAAAGCGGAACGTACAGTAGCAGTGGCGTATGCAGACGTTGACTTCAGGAGGGGCACAGCATCTCAGCTAAATGTGGTCCATATACTTTCAGCAAGCCAAGGGAACAGGTTTTTGAGTACCCCGGATTTAATATTTCAATGGGTGCATCGCCGAAAATTACATGTTTGGGGGAAAAACGTTAAGTCTCTGAGAATATGTCTATATCTGAACATTTCCATTATTAAAGGTCAAGTCCAAATTAAACAAATAAACAATAAAAAATGCTACACAAAAACCGGACGTAAGATTAGGGAAAGTTTTGGAATTTGTATACCGCCTATGTGAAACATATTACTGTTTCATGAAATTATGCGAACATATACAACTCCGTATTTTGTTATTCGATTTGTATAAATCTTTCACTGCTTTGTTTTCATTTTATTTATTTATTCAATTTAACTTACAAATGGGCTGGACTTTCCCCTTAACTTTCAATGATAAAATAATGAATTAATATATATATATAAAGTCACTGCCTTTTTTCTTTGGTTTGTCAGGAGAAACAAATGCCCCTTGCCCCCCCCCCCCCCCCCCCCCCCCCCCCCTCTTCCCCTTCGAGTACGCTAATGTTTGTAAAGTTTGTACGTAATTGACTCTTTTCATTCCCGTAATCTCTATGGATACTATTAGCGGTGTGGCCAGTCACTGGATAGTGAGCTTCTGCCTTAATTCAACTGATTTGTTTGTTTTCTTATCCAATATCTAGATTAACACGAATAAAGGAGAAGGGATATCAAGAAATTCTATTCCACTCGCCATTCTTTACTTTAGTTGAATGGATGTACATTTACCACTGTTGATTTGAGATGGGAATTAACCCACTTCGGTCGAAATTCGATGATTCAAGAGAAGAACAAATATTATATTTATTTATTCGTTTAAAAAGAAAACTCGTATCTTTCGATGTTTAAAAAATATAAATCCCTGGGAGAGTTGCCATGACTACGCATCACTCACACGTTCACGTTTGATATCGCCTTTCTTATATAACTTATTGCCTCGTTCGCTTTGCGTTGCCATTGTAATTAGTTTCGTCTTTTAAGTCAATATGCGATATACGTAAAGGCAGGGAAATCCAAAATTAGTATTCTTTTAAAAAAAAACTTATTAAGTTACTTTTCTATCAGAATTATAACGCATTGTACAAAGGTATATTTACAATTATGGTTTGAAAGAAAAAGAAGGGGAAAAAAAGCATTGGTCGTTTTTGCTTTTCCCCCGGCCTGCGATTTCTGTTTAACACAAATTGGCTATTAAAGAATCGTGTCATTTTAGAAGTATCACATTCGTTTATTGTTTAATGGAAAAGCCGTTAAAAGGGTTCTTAAATTCCGGGTCTTTTGGGTTTTTTATTCAAGGAGACTGAGGACTGAGTAATGAAATAGAAATTTATTCCAGTAAATAGAGCTTTAGAACAAATAGCAGCATAGAAATTATGCTGGTTACGCACATTCGTGTGCGTCAGCGTCATTCGAGACATCTTAGATCAGGGTTTATTGAAACAAATTTGCTTTTCATTAAATGCAAAATGAAATTTATATCTAGAAATGAGCAAACGAAAGATATAAAGAAATTGAGAAGCCTAACACAGAAGCCATCACACGGCATACGTGTGGTGTGAAACTGTCCTATAGAAAAGAAACGAGTGAGCTTATTTAAAGGTTCGGTCTGGAAGTAAGTGGGGTGAAAGGGATAAAGAGAAGTAGATTGAGATGGATGGGTAATTATCAACAAACTAATTCCCTCTATTGCATTTACGCTTAAAATTATTGGGGTAATGAAAGACTGCAATATCTAACGTGATATCCATATAATTTATTGACTGTTGAAAAAAATACGTCGCTTTGGACTACTCCTTGAAAATCTTTATTTGGCAGATGTATATATAACATAGTAATTAACTTCTCTATGATTTAAATATTCAATCGTATTGGATATATACTTAATCTAGGCTGAAAGGGCCGTATTGTGATTGTGACATGGTATACTAAGGTGAATGCATAATGGAAAGTGGAGACATTGCTTTGGTAAAGGGGACTTTTAGATTTGCACGACGGAGAACGTGGACTGCCCTTTTAAGGCAATGTGACGCCACTGCCAGTGCCTTGAAAGGGCCGTCCACGTTCTCCGTTGTGCAAATCTAAAAGTCCCTATTACTGGCGCATGTGCAAAATTTATGTGCGTGTACACTTCACATTCATAGGTAATAACGCAGTCAAAATAAGATATTATTTTATCAAGTTCGTTGCACCTCATTTAAATAAAAATCCCTTGTCAAGGTTTCTGATGGGCCATTTGAAGATCACAACGTACGAAAAGTGAATGGCAGTGGAAAGTGCTAACATTGCGTTTAATCTACCGGACCATGCGTTAATTTCCTTGTAGATTTTTATTAGCGTAAGGAACAACGCAACCGGCATGACGCATCGTGGGCAACGGTCATAACGAGTGGCGCACTATACAGCAACATGGAACGGTGGAGCAGAAGCCGAGATATCACTTTTCCTCGTCCTGTTGCCACGGTTACAGCAATACACACCACTAGAGTTGTTTCTTCATCTTTCACGAGCATGCGTTGAAATTTGGACATCAAGTAATCGTAACAACTCTGTCATAATACTGGCACCATTCGTATTAACTTGGTATCTTTTTGGTATCTTAATTTTTGCCTACTATAATACCTAGCCGGTAGGATGCGAACGTTGATGGGGTTAGATTGGAATGTGTGCGCTTGTAAATGAAGCCGGGGAGCGGAGAATCTGCACTAACATTTGTGGATTGATCTGCGCATGCGCAGATAAAGGTTACTTGAACAAAATTAGGGACTTTTAGATTCGCACGAAGATTATGGGGATTGCTACGATCAACGTCCTTTTAATGCACTGCACGTATGCACGTATCAGTCCACGAAAATCTAAAAGTCCCTATTGTAAAACCCACTGAGACTAATACTGGATACATGCTCACGAAAGTTAAGTAATCATTTCGCTTGCATGAGAAACAAAGAATCACCTCCATGACTTTAGCTGTGATTATCCCAAAAGGCACAACGTTGGATCTATCTATGTTTAAAAGATATGTGGATATAATGACCCATGTGCTAACTACGCACTCGTCTATTGAGGCCAATGGCCGGGGAAATATCAATTACAAAGTCAAGCGCTTAGAAATAGCGTTACAAATGTGACTATCATTTTTATTATTATTATTTTTATTACTATATGCATGGATGTCTTTGCTCTCAAGCTTTTGAAATCTGACGGAAGCGTTTATTTGCTACAAAGCTGCTTAACTGAACACATTTTTGTACATGTTTCCTGATGTGCCTTAAAATTCCAAAGAGTCCCACTTGTGTTCCTTGATATGATACCTGAACCAATGTAACGATTACGTCATCTTTGATACAAGGGTTTTTCCCTTCTGTCTTGTAACAGTAACGCAAACTATCAACTTTAATAAATAATGGCAGATTCTACCCGAGGTACTATAACTGACGCGTATTTACTCACTATATTAAATTAATGTAGCACAGGTGGAAATCTGGTTGTGCGCCCCCTAGTGAGGGTAACTGTGAGTAAACGACATCATATCGAACGGTAGTCGTCGTTTTTTAATGATGTTCTGTGGAATACTCCTCCTTTGCGAGGAGTGATAGAAGCGAATCGTTGACATAACAGGTGCTTTGCACTAATTCACTTCAATTTACAGCATTTAATGAGGGTTCTTGTCCGGGATTGTTACGATTTGACAGACTAGAAATCGTTGAATCCAAAACTCGAATTATTAAATAGGAAATGATGTGGATTAATTGATTTGAAATAACCACGGTGCTGTCAATTTTAGATGAAAAGTACGGTCATGCTCATGATAAAGTATAGTGTAACTGCAATGTGACAGTTACGAACATGATTTATAGAAGCTTATAATAAAGCTGTCCGTATCAAGGTCCGCGCTACGACGGGGCTCGGGGGCTCGAGCCCCCCCCCCCCCCCACACACACACACTTTTTTGAAAAAGTAAGTTAAAGAAAAAATGAAAGAAATCAACCGAGGCCCTCTGCTAAATGCGTGACCTTTTTAACTAGGTGTTGTGGCGTGCGCCTGTAATCCAGCTAAAAAGTGGAAGTTACAAACTGATTCAGCCGAGGACGCAGGTTCGAAACTGAGTCACGTCTTTCGGATGGTGACGTTTAAAGGTAAAGACCAGTATTGGAAACGCCCAAATTTCAAAAAATAAAATGGAAGCTCTTATTACCAATCATGTGAAAGAATATACATGATGATAAAAGTTTTGCCGGGAAACCGCCTACTAATTGATATATTTGGTAAATTAGTTTATCTATTGACATGTGAGAGATAAAAACGCACGTGTCGCATACGTGTGCGTAGTCCCATATAAATATTTCTGTGTACAGTGCTTGTAACTTTATGAAGACTAGGCCAAATTTCTTATCATTTTGATGATTCCAGAACCTTGCAGTACATCTATGCTAGATGATCAACCTTTTCGGATCGATTTCACAACGTTTCTTTCACAATGCAATCGCATGACCATAACTTTATCTTTAAAGGTCGGTCCCCAGACGTAAATAATCATATCTGATTGATACACGTCTGTGAAAACCCAGATACACACACACACACACACACACACACACACAACCTAAGAGCGCGATTTAGCGAACCTAATTCAGCAAACAAACGCGAAAAAATAGCAAATGCGAGAAGTAAAAATACGAAGGCATCGTAAAGCATGTGAGAGGAACAGATGATACGGTACTCGATTGAATTATATTTTTTAATCATTTCAAATCTGAGAGGTGCTCATTTTACTTAAACAAATGCCCTATTATTGTGTAATAAGTGCCAATTCTCACCTCTGATAAGTGCCCCTTTTTATTTTGACATGTACCCCTTGCGCCTCTCTATTAAGTGCCTTTTTTGTTGATAAATGCCCCTTTTCTTTTTTAAATAATACTAGAGCCACATCCCCTTCTCATAAATGTCACTTCTGACACTTCTGATGATGCCTCTATTAAACCCTCATAGAATCCCATTTTCTTTTGTAAAACGTGCCCTTTCAATTCTCATAAGTGCTCCTATACATTTCAGGAGAGTGTCCCTTTACAGGTACAAGATGTGCCCCTTCCCCTCATATAATTGCCTTTTTTCAAATCTGAGAGGTGTCCCTTATATTTGGACGAGATCCTCTTTTCCTTTGTATGCCCTCTCTTCATTCTGATAAGTGCCCCTTTTCATCTCCGATGAGTGCCATTATTTAAATTTGAAAGGTGCCCCCTTTAAAGGTACTACGTCCCTTTTGCAGCCAACCTCAAATTCTGTAGAACTTTGCAGGAATTATGAATATGTCATGTATGTCCTATCTGTGAAATTTAAACGTTAGCAGTGTCCTCATATTCAAATTATGCAAGGAAACCCGTTTACTTGCTAGACTTCACTGTCAGACACTATTGAGTGACTGACTGGTATTTTTCTTCTTTGGTAATAACATACATGAATAGAGTTGTAAAGGGTACATGAGCATTTGTCTACATCAATAACCCACTTCTTGTGATGGCCAAGATTAAACTGATTGAATCTTTGCGCAGCATAAAACGTATGACCATTCGGTACAATTGTCTGAAAATCAAGACTATTACTTTTGGGCTCTATAGCCCTAAAGTCGATTTGACAACTAATAGTCGTTATTTTCCCACTTGAAGACATTTTCAAGCCCCACCTTTTTTAGGGAAGTTCTAAATAAGTATTATCTTTCAAATGCAGTTGGAATTTAAACTTTTCCATTTTTTGGGCCTGCAAATGGGACATAGTACCTTTAACTGTGTAATAAGTGCCCCTTTTCAACTCTGATTAGTGCCCCTTTTATTTTGACAATGGCCCCTTTTTCTTCCTAATTAGTGCCATTCTCCTCCTAATTATTACCCTTTTTCCTTTTTGTAATAAGTTCCTCTTTTCCATCGTCGCGGGGCTTGCTTATGGTTAATTGTGCACGAAAAACAGCTGCGCTTTTCATACGCAGTTTTTACGCAGCGTTATATCTCCATGGTAATTTAGATATTTGCGACATCTCAGTCTACAAGAAAGTGATGAGTAATGATTTCATCATCTGCCACGGAATACATTTTGATGAAAGTTACAGATTTACAACCTGACCCCACTTATGATTTTTTTTAAATGCATGTACGTCTTTAATATCCAAAGCCTTTCTCCTCCTCTCTCTCTCTCTCTCTCTCTCCTCTATTTCACAAAGAAAACACGTAATCACACCTACTTCACTATCCATCCATTCGTTAACTTTCGACTTTTTCATCCCGTTTGTTACCCTCTGTGCCCTTTTATTTAGCAATTTTTTTATTTTCCTTCACTTGTCTTTTATGATCGATTTTAATAATTGGTGTGTTGTCAAGCAGTTGAGGCAGTAGGGCTGATAACGAAGAACTTTATGGTAATTCGGTCGATTCATCTGTCAAATTCGTCCAAAATGACACACGGTTTTATCCACTCGTTTCATCAAAATGAAAAGAAGAAGAAAAAAAGAGATTGATGATTCGGGTTGATATATTTACTTACAATCTTGTCATACTAAAGTGTACCTTTCATTTTAGGTGAAATAAAGTGGAAAACGGGACTCATTTGTGCAAGGAACTGCCAAACTAAAAGACTTCATCTGCGTACTTTACCATAATGTCATGGTTTTCCTTCTAGTCTGAAGCCTGTTAAAATGGTGACAAGCCATTTGATCCGGTAAAATTTGCTCCAAGCTTAATTTCGTCGAAAATTGGATTCTTATATACACATGGAAAATAATGTAGATATTCTTTCCTTATGGCACATCGATTTTTTTTTTTTTGTCGACGCATTTTTTTTTTTGGTCGTTGTTGTTAAAGGGATAGTTGAGTTCTGTTGCAGAGGGCGCTACACACAATATTTTAGACAGATAATAGATAATGAAAACTGAGTGTCAATTTGAAAGAACATACAATTAAAATGATAAAATCATCTTTGTTTGATCAAAATCGGTTCAGAGACGGCTAAAATTTCTAAAACTTGTGTACCACCACAAATATTAGATAAATTGAAAAAGCCGTTGAAAAAACGTAATAGGCCTACTGCCTTTTACGTCGTATTTCAGCCAATGCCGATGTTGGCTTTTTTGTTGGCATTTTCGCGTTGGTTATATTACGCACAACCAGCCGGCCCATGTATTGTTATTTTTAATTAAATAATTATTTAACGGTCACCATATTTTTTTTTAAAGTGGAGCTGAATTGGTATGATCGTATTGGATAAATTTCACACATTTTGAGGTCTAAAATTACCTTTATAGCAATTTTAAGTTCTAAAAGGGCACTAGAAATGTCATAGATAAGAATAGGAGCAATAACCATGCACTTTGAAGGCATTTGCGGTCTGAAAACAGAACTCAACTATCCCTTTAAAGCTGTTCACCTATATATCTGTAAATTATGGAGATTGAACATATGAAAATAGCTTTCGCCTCCTTGTCGGCATGTCGGCATATATCAAAACCGACAGGGTTTCATGTTTTATATTGAGTTTCCCAGGATTTATTTATTTTTTTGTAATGAACGATTTCGAGTTCGGCAGATTATTCGAGCTCCTATGAAGGAAGTTTTATTTCTGATTCTCGATGATTTGACCATCTTGTCGTTGGTATGCTTGCGGATTTTTTGCCTTTTTTCAACTGTTCTCAAGAGCTGTTGTTTGCCTTACTCGTTTCCATAATTGACACTCATCATTATCAGAGTTTTCGTAATGATGACGGAATATTGTGGTAGATGGTTATTGCAAACATGCGGTATAGAGAAGAGGATAATGAGTATTAAGAAACTTGTAGGTATCAACAAGAGACTTAATTACTTGGCTTTGAAGGGCATCATTATATAGAGAGTAGGATAATGAGTATTAAGAAACGTGTAGGTATCAACAAAACAATTCATTGCCTGGCTCGAAGGGCATCTGGAAAAAGAAAGAATGATAAGGTATTATAAGATAATGAAGCGGATCCTAATCACATGATTGGTAGATAGCGTATACACGTGACCAGGCATTTATTTTGCCTAACACGTAATTTTACTAATGACCGGTCATTAGTAAAATTATGTTACAAATCATCATTTTATAAAACAGATAAAACATCATCTTATAAAACAAATTATACCCATCATTTTGTTCGGGCATTAATAAAATTACCCACACTCGGTACCTTAGAAACAACCAAACACCCTCGGCTTTCGCCTCGGGCGTGTAAGTACCTTGGGTGGGTAGTACTTACTAATGCCCTCACTTCTGTGTATTATTTGTATACTAATATATTACCTCTTTTTCTGGTGGAAATGGATATTCCCTTCCAATCTAAGAATTTATAGAGCGCAAATATCTAGATGGCTATTGAAAGGCGGTTATGACACCAAAACACTACTGGATCACATGAGAAAGACTTTGGTAGTGGCTAGTTGTAAGCAATATGAATTAGGTAAGTCTTCAGTTAGGTTTTGAAACTCGATATGAGGTCATGCACAAGGGCGGAGATAATGATAATATTACTAATTAAACGTTTTTGTACAGCGCATAACACTGAGGCATAATATTGCATGTCTCTATGCGCTAATTTACAGAACAGAATACAGAAGGAGTGGAAACGATGCACTAGGTTCATAATTTTGAAATCTTACAATATGGTCAATATTTTCACATTACTTCTGAACTTTTCATGTTTTTCTATGCCGAGGAAGACCGTTTCACACCCTACGCGCAGAAGCAGTGCATGATAATGATGTAACACCAAGCAGGTCACCCATTCCAGCGGGGTGTTTCACAAAGATCCTAAGTTGAACTTATCTCTAAGTTGGACTTAACAGTTATGGAAAGCCGTTAGCATCTTTGAAAATGTTTCGTAACAGTTATTTTATAAGGCATAAAATGTTGATTCAAATCATTCATATTTTCTATTATCATGGGAGATTTCGTAATCTTAATGAGGAATTTATGAAAAGTCTAAAATACTTGAATTTTTGCTTTGTAATATATTTTATTTTAAGGCAACAAATGGCTCTCCATATTTTTAAAGTCCAACTTAGAGTTAAGTTCGAATTAAAATCTTTGTGAAACACCCCAAGGACTCTCAAGCAGATACTTACCTGCTGATTGCTAATTCCATTGGGGATTATAAGGGTAAGCATTACCTTCCACGTTTATAAAAAAAAAAAATTGTTTTCAATTCTTTCTCTAAGAGGAAAAAAGAGTAGTGCAATAAATTTCTGCCCCTTGAAAGATTGAAAAAATCTATAATTATTCTCATTTTTGTCCCACTTTTCAGTCTGACCTGGACATTTATTTTCCCTGCAATATTTTAGATTTTCATTATTTAAAAAGGGAAGATTTTAAATAGAGGGTTTATCGGCTAACTATTGATTTGTTGAAGAGCTGTAATGATCTCGATTGAAGTGGCCGAAATGTCAGTCTGATCAGGAAATTAATTTGTCTCTCATATCAAAGTGAATTCACCAAATAGGACTTATAGGATTAAAGTGTAATTACGATATTTTAGATTTAAAATCAATGAATAACATTAAATTTCTCACAAATACACACACACACACGCCGCACACTCACAACCACACACACACACACACACACACATACAAACAAATTTCCCACGCACATCCCCCCACACACATAGTTTTTAAATATATTTTTGTTGTATAATATTGTTTTATTCCTCCAAATGTAATACAAACAAGAACAACATACAATTGAATAAAATAAATAAACGTTTTCAATATTAATTGCTTAAAAACAAACTTAATAAAACAAAAACTCATTTGCAGTATATATATAACTGAACAACAAAGTAAACTTAAAGTACATAAACATAATGAATAAGTCAATTGAACATGTTATTCACCCTAATGAAGAAAGAAAACTTTAACAAATCTGGTGGTTATTTTACTGGTACAAGGAACAAAGTCCTGCTCCTCCCTGCCCACCCCCTCACACACAAAAACACACCCACATACACACACACAGAGACACACACTCAGTGGATGTCTGCTAACATTATCAACACAAGAAATATAGTAAATAAGTTAACCCGGCTGCAAAATAGAGTTACACTTTAACAAGCTCTCGGTGAAGAGGAAAACAAATCTTAATTAACACTACGCTGCTCCCACTTTAGAAAATGTAATCCCAGCTTTTCCCATTCTAATGGCTATTCCTTTTCCTCATCCCTATAATTCAAAATGATTTCCTCATTTTTTTCTAAAATTGGTTATTGCCCCCCCCCCCACCGATTTTGACATAAATATAACATACCTCACCATGAAAATTATAGTATCAAAGACTTTTATTTTATATGAACTACCTGCCCACCCAACAAATATATCTCGCCATTCTAAATCTTTAATTTCATCTAAATCAACAAGTTGTACTGTACTAAAACCTGCCATATCCTTTTAACGCTCCCACAAGATTAAAAGCAAATTGTTTATATTACCTGTTTACAAAATGAACATAAATTATCACCAACAAAAGCAAATATATGAAGATGCTCATTATCATTATGTCTCCATGCAATAATCTAAATTGAAAATTCTCGTTGTTTTCTAACGAGTATAGTTATTCTTGGTCTAATAAATATCTCATTTAATTCATTTTTATATAAAATCATAATCATTTTGCACCTCCCGTTCCTGCAAAATCATACGTTTGCTGTAGTACTTTTATTAAATAATCATAAATTGTTCTTGAATCCACATACAAAAACTGTATATTTTTTAACCACACTCAACACACTCATGCCCACACACAAACATACAAATACACGCCACATTCATGCCCACACTCCTACACAAGGGATATTCTTCTTATTTCTTTTATCATTTAACATTATTATTATTATGAACAAATTTAGCTTTCAGGATCAAAATGACTTATTGTAAATCCTGTTACGTCTATAAACCAACGGCGCACTTCGTAGCTCCCTTAATCTCGATAAAATTTGATAGGTTCCTATAGCTGCTCAGCCTAAAAAAAAAAGGCAAGAGGATTGGTCCAATATCACTACAATAATTAACTCCTTATATTCCACACAAATACCATCCCTTTGTCGAATGCACTGTATGTATGACTTCATTAGGATTATTAACTGTTTGCTGTTCAAGATTAAGCTTTAAACGTTTTTAACTCTTTAATGTTATGAGGGTTCTCATAGTCACTCTCCTTGTACGTCTCTAAAATCTCATACTATACTACTCCGTTTTTCGCCTCCTATAATATCTTTTAAATTCAGACGTACTATATTGTGTTACTCAGTACGGGAGCCTATTCACATACCAACCATTTCCTTTTTATTTAGGCTCCCTACATTTTAATTGTTCTACCTTGCCCGTTATATCTACATATTTCGAAATTTTGTACTTATTTTCCGTACATTATATTTGATTTGAAATCTTTAAATTTTTTATTTCTTCTTGTGTGATATCAACTCTTATAATAATATACACCTGTATAAAGAATTAAAAAAAGAATATTAACTGTTTTTCTCTGTAAAATGTGGAATAAATAAAACTTCAAACTTCAAATAAACTTCATAGGGCTGATCAAGACCAGAGATGGGTAATTTCTCAAAGTCATTGTATTGCACAAAGCTATCCTTCACCCAATTGGAGCCAAGTGTCTTGTGTAAAATTGGAAGTGTAGTACACGTACGAGCGACCGCGCAGAGATGCGAAGAAAACAACAACAAATTGAATATTTATGTCCATTTTAACTCTTTTCATGCTATTTTAATACATTTATAGATTAGGAACTTTCTTTCCATTTAAACAAGTGATAGTAAAAAATGATTACTCCTAAAAAATATTCTGTAAATGGGTTCTCCTCAAGATAGTGTTTTGTCGGCACTCCTTTTCATATTTTATACAATGATTGTAAATCAGCAAATGATGATGTTACTGTCTTAAAATATGCAGACGACACAGTATTGATTGGTTTAATAAACCGAGGAAAAGAGAATTATCGAAATGAGTTGACACATTTTTCAACATGCTGTACTGATAACTTTCTATAGTTGATTGCCCCCAAGACGAATTTTTGTAAAAGGCAAGGGCATCTTTAATTGAATCAATGCAGATGAATGGTGAAGATATTGACTTAGTGGGAAAATATACCTAATCAATACATAATCACTATTATCAATAATTGTTAGTTTGTTATCACTGAAATGTATCCACATTTCATGATATATTATATATATCCTATTTCTTTACTTAGTAAACCACGACTGCATCTTTATTTTACATGTGTGTAAAACAAAAATCCGTGTTGAAAGTACATTGGACTAATAAATACATTGAATTTAGCTCAGTTGAATTTCACGAGTGCGAAAATAGAAACAGTTCAATACAAATGTACATAATTATGTAAAGGATGATCAATATTACAAAACCAAAAAGAGCTCTATATACAGACATACTGAAGCTTCGTGATTCATTTTTCGTTCTCATCTTCTCAATAATGATAATGATAACAATAATAATGATAATAATAATAATTATAATAATAATAATAAATATTAATAATAATAAAAAATTATAATAATAATGTTATTAATATAGATTAAACAAATTATTACCATAATGAAAGTAATCATTTAAGTGAAATCTTATATAGCGCTCATGTCTATCACGGTTTCATTCCTGGCGCTCCGCTATAATTATCCCGGCTTTAACCACGTGCAAGGTAACACATTTGACAGATATGGTAAAAACACCTGACAAATTTACCTCCGAAATTTTCAGCTCTGATAATTTTAGCTCTGATATTTTCACATCTGGTCTTTTCACCTCTGATATTTTTGTATCTGACATTTTTGCCTCTTACATTTTTACGTCTGACAGTTTTACCTCTGGCATTTTTACCTCTGACATTTTGTACACCGAACTGCTTTAAAACGGCTGCCATTACAGCGCTCAAGCATCTTAATTAATTTATTCCAGTTACTCATTTCCTTCATCTCGACGGATTGTAATAATGGAAGATTAATGTCTTGCCAAAGGACAGTACCTTCATGTTCACTGTTCGGACACTTGTCCACTGGACCTCAACACCTCTACAAGTCAAACTGTCTTCCTCTCCTCTATTCCTGTAAGTGTAGACATCTAAGCACAACATTTCTAAGTCCTTTCTTAAATGCCTTATACCTGAATGCATATACGATTGGGTTTATGCAAATGTTCAGTGTAGCCAGGACTGTTGTAATGATATGCCCCGTACTGCCTATGTAGTTTGGGAGAACTCCAAAATTGAAGGCCAAAAAGATAAACTGGTTCGGTGTCCAGCAAACCAGGTAAGTCATGTAGATTATGAAAAGCGTTATGGTGATGTTGCGTCGTCGAACATTTCTGCAGGCCTGCGTCGTGGAATTCACTGCTGCTTGACCACTTCCAGAGCCGTTCGTTGATACATTTGCGGTCGATGTTGCTTCGGACACAGTGGGCACGTTGGACGGTTGTATCCTGTTCGCTGCGGTTGAAGAGTTGGTGTCCTGCATCGCCTCGGTGGAGATGCGGTTAAGAGAGTACAACCGTGCGGCAATGCGGAAGAAAGAAAACCCCATGATGACAACCGGGATGAAATATTCCCAAATAAACAACGCAACACCGACCGCCGGCCCTCTGTCGATGATGACGCAACGTCCATCGCGGTAGTCGAACTGCGTACTGGCTAAAACAATCTGTAACGTTGGTGCAGTCAACCACGCAGTTATCGCGAGCACGTACATTGTTTTGCGTTTGACGCGCGTCACATAGAGCATTGGGTGTACAACCGCGACGTAACGCTCAACCGATATGATAGTCAGGTTGAAAGACGACGTCGCAAAGCCACTGAAGATGAGAATCCGTGAATCCAGAAGACGACAGTAGAGTTGAGAGCCGAGATATCCGAGATTTGGTGGTAGAGAAAACCAGTGCAATTGGATGACGACCAATATTAAAGCAAGAGATGTGAGGATGTCGGCAAAGCACTGGTTTACGATTAACCAGTTCGTGTGATTCTTACGAGATTGGCGTCGTAAAACAGCAAAGCAAATAGAGTTCCCTACCAGTCCCATGATGCCGAATATAATTTGAAATGATGTCGCTACCATGAGCCCTACAGACGCCCCTGACGGTTCCGAATCGTTTACCTCAGATGAATTCGCCATAATTTTTCACGATATAGAACCTACTACGCTTACACTCTCCTTAAATGTGCATTTTTGTTTAACAAAAACTGATCATTTTGTTGTCACCTACGGCCAAAACGGGCACAGTGAGACTTAGCAAACATCAATGAAATACAAATCACAGGGACGCGAGACAACAACAAATATTGATCCGTTCATAAGCTTGAATAATTGCGATATGTGAGAAACCTGAAATTCGATGAGATAGCACACACAAACTTCTCGTTCTCACCTTCCGCTCTCTCTCTCTCCCATTTTGTCCCTTCCTACCTCCCAGCTAAATCACCTGATGACGTGAGCATAGTTATTGTCCAATCATTGTTAAGTATTGCTTCCCTTTTCCCCCCGAAGCCTTCGGCATTGTTACTGGAACGTCGATGACTAAATCCTGTTTGTTCGAGCATAATAAGTTTGGGAAACTGTTTTGCATTTATCGCATCAAGTTGTCTCATCTAAGAGTGATGGTCATTTTCCATTTCCTTCAAATATTCAATTCAATTATCACAGTTTGAAATCAAACTACCTCATTTTTGCCATTTAATTATTTTCCAACTATTACAATCAGTATCACCATTATTTTCATCATCGTCATCTTTGTCATTGTGTTTGTTGTTATCATCGTCACTAAAATCACTGTTAGTATCCTTTTCCTAATCATCATCAACGTTATCATTATTTGTCATCATCATAATCATCGTATAAGACGTATACTATAACATTTTCCGAGTACGGTATTTCAAGAACCGTAGGGGGCTGCCCCCCCCCCCCCCCCACACACACACACACACCTCCCCCTGCCGCTCGCACATAAACGAATCTCTAAACACTTTGGCTATTTCCATCAAAATCACAGTGGATTAAACATGGGGAAGATAACGTAGTCCTATATTATATTTATCATATTATAATATCTATCTCTACCATGATATATATTTGCGATGATATTATCTTATGTAAAATTGTTTGTACAAATTGAGAACAGCAAAATTCCTTTGGTCAATAAAAAAGAAATTGAAATGAAATTGAAACTATCTTGCTAATAATCAAAAAGCCGACAATCTGACCTTGACAAAAAATTACATCTGTCACTGTCCTATATTTTGCCCCAGAAATCTACGAGAAAATGATTGGCACTACATTCTGGTTATCATAAATTAATGATAAATCTATCAGCGTCCGTGTTATGTTGTGGGGGGGGGGGTCGACTGGAAATTTCAAGATGGGAGAAATGAGAAATACACCGAGTATAATTATGATGTGGGAGTGGTCTTATCATCTGATTTCCACGTTGCCTTTCCTGCCTCCCCCCCAGTGGCGGATCCAGGGGGGGGGGGCCCGGGGGGCCCGGGCCCCCCCCCCCCTTGAGAAAAAAATCATGTAAAATCACGTGATTTTTACCTTTTTGGGGGTTGGGCCCCCCCCCCTGGCGCTCAAGGGGGGGGGGGGTGCAAATTGAAATTTTTTTGAGGATCAAAAAAAAAAAAATGTGCTCACTACCCCTCCCCCCCCCCCCCCCCCCCCCCCCACTTAGCGAATTTTTGGCCGGCGCGTTTTTCAAATTTTCGGGAGCAAAAAAAAAAAAAAAAATTGCTCTGTACCCCCCCCCCCCCCCCCCCCCCCCCCCCCCCACTGAGCGACTTTTCGGCCGGCGCGATTTTCAAATTTTCCGGAGCAAAAAAAAAAAGAAGTTGGGCCCCCTCCCCTAAGAAATCCTGGATCCGCGCCTGCTCCCCCCTCCCGTCTTTCTCTCTCTCCCTCCCTCTCTCTCTCTCTCTCTCTTTCCTCTCTGTCTCTCCTCTCTCTCTCTCTATCTTTCTCTTCCTCTCTTTCTCTCTTCTTCTCTTTCTCTCTCTCTCTCTCTCTCTCCTATCTCTCCTCTCTGTCTCTCCTCGCTGTCTATCTTTCTCTCTCCATCTCTCTCTCTTTCTCTCTCTCTCTCTTCTTCTTCTTCTCTCTCTCTCTCTCTCTCTCTATCTCTCTCTTTCTCCTTCATTCTGGCAATCGATGAGGAAGGGGGTGCAAAATTCTGGTAAATGGTTCCTCAGTTGCTCCAAAACCACTGGTAGCTACGCCATTGCTAACGGCAATCTTAATAACTACACACGGAACAGCGGCCAGTGCAGTAATCATGAAACATACTTTTCATCAGGTTGTTTGCTTGTTAGTGTGGTTTTATTTTCCACTCGTTACTTCTTGAATCAGGATTTTTGATTTGTCACATATTTTTTTTTTTTTTGTCTTTCTCTAAACTATTCATGGATATTTGGTCGCGTAATACTCTATCATCAATTTCTGTAAATGATTTCATGTATTCACAATACCGCTGTTTACAAATGGGCTTATTAAGGCAAAAATGAGATCCCACTCGATTGCTTTCTTTTCCTTATATAAAATGCATACACGGGAAGACAGGCGAAATCTTGATTTTTTGATCTAATTTAAATCAAATGAAAATAAAATCAAAGTACATTATGAGTGTATTTCATTTAAAAACAGAAGTCAATCCAAACCAAACTAACCCAAAATTCGAATCAGTTTTACAGGGAAGAGAGACCCGACGGCTACAGTAATCAGGCGCGGATCCAGGATTTCTTAGGGGGGGGGGCCAAATTTGAAATTTTGCGAGCCAAATATTGGTACGTAAATGGTGACCAACAGTGACGTAATGCGGGGGGGGGTTAGTGCAGGGAGGGGCGAGTTTCCCCCTCCCTCCTCCGCGAAACGCGGAAGCTTTGACGCTTCATTAAATTATTACAGAAAGAAGACGATTCGTTGTACCGTTCTCGAAAAAAATTCTCGTCTGAATTAAGTTTTTCACCTCCCGCGTGAAAATTTCACGATTTATGTAACTATTAGAGAAAGAAGACGGTTCGTTGTAGACTTTTCGACTCTTAATCCTCGTCTGAATTCAGGTTCCCCCCCCCCCCTCCGCGCGAAGCGCGGAAGCTTTTAAGTTCTTTCAATCATTAGAGAAAGAAGACAATTTGTTGTACCGTTTTCGAAAATAATCCTCGTCTGAATTTAGATTTTCCCCATCCCGCGCGAAGCGCGGAAGCTTTTACGTTTCATTAAATCATTCGAGAAACAAGACGATTCGTTGTACAGTTCTCGACTCTTAATCCTTGTCTAAATTCATCCCCCCCTCCCCCTCCTGCGCGAAGCGCGAAAGCTTTGACGTTTCATTAAAATATTAAAGAAAGAAGACGATTCGTTGTACCGTTCTCGACTCTTAATCCTCGTCTGAATTCAGGTCCTCTCCCCCTCTCGCGGAAGCTTTTAATTTTTATTAAATCATGAGAGAAAGAAGACGATTCGTTGTACCGTTCTCGAAAATAATCCACGTCGGAAATTAGTTCCCCCTCTATCCCGCGCGTAGCGCGGAAGCTTTTATGTTTCATTAAATCATTAAAAATTCGTATTATAGTTCTCGCCTCTGAATCCTCTTTTGAATTCAGGTTCCCCCTCCCGCGCGCAAAGCGCGGAAGCTTTGACGTTTCATAAAATTAAGAGAGAAAGAAGACGATTTGCTGTACCGTTCTTGATTCTGAATTTCAAAGATATCCTTTGTCTGCTCCTTTTTCATCCTACGCCCCCCCCCCCCCTGGCTACGTGCCTGCGGTCCGATAAACACATTTTGATACCTTGTCCGACCCCGCAAGCTCAGGGGTTTAAGGCAATAACTTACGGTCAGGTAAGCATTCAGGGGCCCGCCTTAGGGCCCCTAGTGGGGTCGAGACGGCGGAGCCGGCCCCGGAAGCTCAGGGGTTTTAGGCGTTTAACTAAGGTCCGATGAGCATTTTTTTTTGTATACCTCTGAATCCTCGTTTGAATTCAGGTTCCCCTCCCGCGCGCAAAGCGCGGAAGCTTTGACGTTTCATAAGATTAAAAGAGAAAGAAGACGATTTGCTGTACCGTTCTTGATTCTGAATTTCAAAGATATCTTTTGTCTGCTCCTTTTTCTTCCTACGCCTCCCCCCCCCCCCTGGCTACGTGCCTGCGGTCCGATAAACACATTTTGATACCTTGTCCGACCCCGCAAGCTCAGGGGTTTAAGGCAATAACTTACGGTCAGATAAGCATTCAGGGGCGGCCTTAGGGCCCCTGGTGGGGTCGAGACGGCGGAGCCGGCCCCGGAAGCTCAGGGGTTTTAGGCGTTTAACTAAGGTCCGATGAGCATTTTTTTTTTGTATACCTTATTATTTTGTGACACTGGCAGGACACTATTGGCGTGGGGTACAGGGGGGCAGAGCCCCCAAAATCAGGGGTTTTAGGCATTAAAGTACCGTCAGATGAGCATCTATGGGCCCCCGTAGGGCCCTATAGGTGGAGTCCATGGGGGCAGAGCCCCCGGAAGCTTAGGGGTTTTAGGCTTTTAATCCAGTTCAGATGAGCATATTTTGATGCCTCATTATTTTTTAACACGGGCAGTTAACTATTCTCTCTTTCTTGCTCTCATTCTATTTTATACTTTTTCAAAAAAAAGTGTGGGGGGGGGGGGGGGGGGGAGCTCGAGGCTCCCGATCCCTGCCGTACCTCGGGCCCTGACATGTAGGAATCTCAAGAATCATATTTCTTGCCTGGCTGTAAATTTAGGAATTTGTCATTTTCCAACAAACACATACAAACGTATAATTTACTAAAAAGTGAGGAAAAATCTCGGAAATTCAGTAATTTCAGCATTATTTGTAATCCACCGTTGTGGAATTAGAAATAAACCACGTTTGAATTTGATTTCCCCCAAGCCCCCCCCCCCATCCGTACGCCAGTATCTCCTCTTTTCCTTTTTTCTTTCCCTTTCCTTCCTTCTCTCTTATTTTTTTGATTGGGGGGGGGGGGGGGCGGGGGTCAACAGCCTGGGAGGCAAGGCTCTTTCGGCCCCCCCGATCTCCTTCTTTAACCTTTTCTTTTTTCTTCCTCTTTTTTCTTTCCCTTTCTCTCCTCTTTCCCTTTCCCTTCTTTTCCTTTCTTTCTCTTTTTTTTTTTTTTTTTTTTTTTTTTTTTTGCGGGGGGGGGGCCAAGGCCCGCTCGGCCCCCCCCCTGGATCCGCGCCTGACAGTAATTCAGTTCGCTTTTCCTTCCCAGGCCTAGTGATGTCAAATGCTTGATAACAAATAATGCATGACTAGGGTGGCGCATGCTATCTTCCTATTATCGGAAATGATTCCAGAAGCGGGGTTCACATTATAAAACGCGTGGGCATGGGCATTTTTACATCATATTATGCACGATAATCACACCGAATATATCTTCTGCAACGAACATTTTTTCTATTCTTTAATTTGCAGGAATTGCAGGGTATTCGAATTTTCACATTAAACTGTTTCTTTTTGCACTTTTATCAGTATCACATCTTTCTGTGAGTATTCTATATCGGCTACAACAAAATCGCACACACTTCCGAAAAATAAATAAGGTAATTTCAAAAGCGGTGTCCATGCGCAAACATTGGAAGGGCGCATTTCTATGGGATGTACATTATGGCAGCACTTTTCAACCCCTTTTTAAGTCACGGCACCCTTTTAAAACGTTTGCCGTCACACCAACCTTAAATTCATCACAATAGATTCATTTTGAAACTCTACGGCACTCGTCAATTGCAATATACAAACATACGGGCACATCTGTTTCTAAAGTTATCAAGCAAGCGGAGCAAGCAAGCAAAAACATTATTTTTGATTTAGTAAAAGTGTTTTTTCTTCTTAGATAATATACAATATAAAATTGTAAAATTAATCATACATTTCTGCCGAATACATGAAAACAAAATTCATATATTCGGTCACCTCGACACATGAACGTGAGAATATTAGGGCATCTCGTTGCCCGGAATTCTTTGTTTCTAAATGCTGCGAGCGAGTGAAGCGAACGAGTGTAATGTAATTTAGATATAAAATGATATTATAAGGGTACTTGATTCCCAAATATGACTGGTTGCTTATTAACAAGCATTTATGCTTTCGTAGCAGTCAGGTAAAATAACGACCACTACCATATTTGGGCATCTCGCTGTCAAATGGAAAATTTCAGCACTTCATTGCCCCGATATAAAGGTATCCAAGCCCTTCGGTGCCTGTTACTATCGAGCAAGGAAAAATACAAAACTTTCTATCTGTTACCTGTTTTTTCTTCATGAAAATACACGTACATGCGGTTTCTTTTATTTTCATGTAATTAATTTAATTCAAACTAATTTTGTAATATATATAATAGATGTCTCTCGCGGCACACCTAGAGATGCTTTGCGTCATCACGCCTGAAACTACGTTGCAATAGGGTGATTAAATTCTTACGGAAGTGCTTGATATCGTATATTCTGTATAATTGATATATTTTATGTAAATGTGTATCAATCCGACAACCTTGAATCGTTTCCTACGTGCGGTAAGAGGAAAATTGGGAGAGGAAAAAGTAAGCGAGAGGGAAAGAAAGGAGACAGAGGGAAAAGAGAGAGAAAGAAAAAAAAAGAGAGAAGAGACAGAGAGTGGTAAAATGGGAGAGACTGAGAAAGAGGGAGTAGAGATCATACGATAGAAACCTCTGGGTAAAAGAAGTGAGGAGAGAGAGAGAGAGAGAGAGAGGGAGAGAGTGTGGGGGGGGGGGGGTTCATACGCTAAGTACGACCAGCTCTCAAACATGTCAAGCAAAACGCACCTTAAGTAAACTCCAAGAAAGATATCGCTTTCAAATACATTTTGATAACGATCAGCCTAACAATATTAAAGAACAACACCAACGAAGAACATTTTGACGTTTGTCTTTTCTAAAAACATCGGTAAGATATAGTTGTGACAGATATAAATGTGTGCTCTATATTATGATCTCGATTTTTCATAATTTTATACAGTATTGACAATGTCTAAACTAATCTCTATACTTGATAATAGTCAACCCTCATTATTTTGCCGTTCAAATAGTATATTCTGCTTTCACTGTACGATCAATAATTTACGTGCTCGGTGTTCGAAGTCCGAGCAAATTTATGCGCTGATAAAAGTCAACCCCTGGAAATTAAAGAATATACATTTCACATAGTATTTTATTGTAACATCCAAAGGCGTAATAATCATGTTCTCGATGTTTTGTAACTTCCCACGTAGTAGGCAAATCTTTAATTTCCGCAGTAGGATAATATCTGCAGCTCGGGAGACAGGTAGAATTATATTTGAAATTGCGATTTGAGACTGTGAGGATCATATTTCTCCCTAGCGACATGAAATTCGTTCGATATATGAAATAATGATAATATATTAAGACTGATATCTGTGGCACAAATTACATTTAGATTGTATGTGTTGCCTGACAAATTTTTACAGAGAGGTAAACACGGGAAATTAAGTTTGCATGTGTTAAATAAAAAACATTTCTGATATTTGCTTTTCTTTCCCTCGTATTCTAACGAGATAATTACGCGATAAGTATTTGTGACGCATGGCGTCTTTAATGACTGTTAGCAGGCAAGGAGTTTGGATTGATGGGAGGGGGGGGGGGGGGTGGTGGTCACGTATATACAAATAGATAGTGACTGCTGTGAATAATTAAGCAGGGAACTGCAATGCTCTCATGATATATATAAATATTATATAGAGAGAGAAAGAGACAGAGAGAGACAGAGAAAGACAGAGAGAGACAGAGAGAGACAGAGAGAGACAGTGAGAGACAGAGAGAGACAGAGAGATAGAAGGAGAGAGAGAGAGAGAGAGAGACAGAGACAGAGACACAGAGACAGAGAGATACACAGAGACAGAGACATAGAGAGGGAGAGAGAAAGAGAGAGGGGGAGATGAGAGGAAGAAAACAAGGGGCAGATCAGGAATGTTTAAAGGAGGGTGGGGGCACAATACGAAAAGTTACACAATTGACTTAGGCACGTTTGTAGCGTATTTGTGGTGTGCATATTGGGGGTATCAATAAAGGGGGCACGGGCGTCTGTGCCATTCGCCCTCACAACTACGCCATTGGCTCAACCATCCGCCCTCAAAACTCCGCCACTGGCTCAACTTATCAAAAGGAGAACATTCATCAGTAGGATCAGATAAACTATTTTCCCTTGTGTAAAAGCAAAGTAAACTGACGTTAAACGGAATGGCATACTTTGTGATTTTCGTGATTTTTGTGGTTTTGATTTTCAAGAGTAAATTTATCGGTTGAAAAGTGCGGTTATTATCTGTTTCTCACTTGCAATGTTCATTTGAAAGTTTGATTCGCAGATGCATGATAAATAACATAAAAAGGTTAATCATTGTTTATGAAAAGTCTCCATAATCAAACCAATAAAACTCCTCATACATATATCCAAACAGAATCGATTCGCAATCCATACGTCTTCTGCATGTTCACGAAAAAATGCTACTTGACATAATTATGCTTCGAATTGGTAGAAGGTTCAAAACATGTTTTATGCCTATTTGCGTTACATTACTTCTGTATCTAGGCTTCGAACAGTGAAATATTGGCTGAAACGTCTAAGGATCTAGTTCAATTCCAATAATATTTTTAAGTGACGAACTTATAAATCGTTCAGGGGGGACAGCCGTTTGAACTTTTATTTGCATGAACTCATAAATAAGGCTCTCTTTCATAAAACCTGATATCAAATACAAGTTACAATAATTGCTATAAGCTACTGTAATCGTTGCAATTGGTTGGCTGTGAGCTAATTTGTCATGGAAATGTGACACTTGATATTGGCAAAAGGTTTTATAAAACAAGATCTGATAGCTACTTTTTCACTTCACTTATGCATGGATGACAAATGCGGTTCTGAATTGTGAATGTAATAAATTCCAACCGGATTTTTTTATGACATTGTACATGAAAACAATTCTTCTGTCGCTTGGTTTCAGCTGCAGCTATTGAGAAATTTAAACATTCTTTCAAATGCAATAAAAATGCGTCAAATGTCTCATAAAAAGTTGATAACAACCTTTCTTTTCACTTACCATGGCTGCCGGTGCGTACTGTTCTTCTTGTTGTTTAACATAATTTGTTAAGTTTTGCCTCAATGTCATATTTTGCAAATTACGAGTATATTGACAAATAAAGGCCCTATTAGAAATACTCTAAGGATAGTTACAACTTTCGAATATCCTTAAAGTTTGTGTTATTTTATCATCAACTTCATTCAGGGGTGCAATATTTAATGATATGATGCGTTTTTGTAAGGCTTTTGCATCCTTAAAAGTGGATGACCGAAAATTTATCTCCCACCCTGTTTAGTTAAAACATATTGAGGATGCAAAAGGAACATCATGTCCTGAAAGGATCATTATTTCAGCCATACAAATGCTGATACCGGGATATTTTTGTTGTTCAAGATCACATTTGGTTGGTTTTCAGTTTGAACCGATTTACAAGTATTCGTAAAAGCTTTTGCACTTTGACAGGAGACAGTCATGATCTGACACATTTCATTCAGTCTAGTCTATGAATAATTATATAACTATACGACGAAAAATCTTTCCTAAGAACATCATGCTATAAAATAATAATGGACATTATCATCTATTTGGGCAAATACTTATTGTACACACTTACACAAATTAATAATATTGCAGAAAAAGCAATACGTATATGAACTAATTCAAGTTATATGACACACTCATCCCCACTATTTAAGAAATACATTAAAATTATGTGCATCCCCAGTCGAGAGTTTGAAGCAAGCAACTATGACGCATACGCTACTCTTGGTTTTGACGGCTGGTTGGTTAAGTTAACGTAAAGTTCTATGATGAGCAATGCAGAAATATTTCCTCTTTTTCTCTAATTTTGGAAATACCTTAGCATCATATGAATGCATCATTCAAGCCGATTTCCCATAGAACCTCATTGGACGGATTTCGTCACAAACATCACAACTTTCATTTGATTAGTCATGAACGAGAGCAAGTAAATTCGTTGAGTATCTGACGAAATTCTTTCCTGAAGGGGCTGTACCGGAAGGCATAAATGATCGGTTCGCACAGATGTTAAAGGAGGCTAAGATGGTGGTCATTGCATGCCACTTACTTCCGAAATAATCAGAAATCCCACCCAAGTTGAAGACGAGGAAAGCGACCTGATTAGGAGTCCAGCAAACCATGTATGTAAGGTAGACGATGAAGAGGGTAATCGTCGTCTTATGACGACGAATATTGACTGGGGCTTGGGGCAACGGTGGCAGTTCCTTCAAGTTCAAGTCTTCAGGCGATGTACTAGCATTGCATTCAGGTATTTTCTTTCCAACGGAGAGGGCGCCACCCTGGACAGCATTGACCCTAACGCTGGGACCATCGTGTGCCCAGACGGCAGAGATGCGCCCGAGACTATGAAGCTTCAGAGCTATCTTCACGTAGGCATATGTCATGACGGAAACTGGAAGTAAAAACTCCCAAACGAAGACCCCTATCCCGAAACCTGGTCTCTGTCCAACGTATACACAGTGTCCACCATGGTACTTGTATAAGGCTGAAGCGAGAACGACCTGCATAAGAGGTGCAGTAAACCAAGCGAAAACTGTCAGTAGAAACGTAGAATGGCGTTTAAAGGACGCTAAATAAACGATAGGGTGAATTACTGCCAGGTATCTTTCAAAAGATATCAATGTCAGGTTAAAGGTTGAGATGGCAAATCCGGTGAAGACTACAACCTGCGAGTACCAGAGGCGACAGAGCAACTCGCACTTGAGCGGTGACATTAAGGAGAACGATGTCGTTCGAAACCACGTCTGGTCAACGGTAGCGACGACGAGGAGGACGGACGTTACGAGGTCAGCGACACACTGGTTGATGATCAACCAGTTGGTGTGGTCCTTCCTCGATCTCCTCCCCAAGACGACCAAGCAAATAAGGTTCCCTACAAACCCCAGGCATCCACTGATTATTTGGAACCATGCTGTTACCATGTTCTCTACGTCAGCATCACTCGACGTGATATTGCTAACACCGTAACTTTTGGTGGCATTTCCCTCCTCCATGATGTTCACACATCGAATGAAGTCCAATATCAAAATCGGATTATGATCGCAATATTCAGCCTCCAAAAATATCCAAAGAAAGCTTGTGTAAATATCAAATGTATCAAGTTTCCTGGTCACCTGTCACTTTATTAACATGCAGCGTTTGTTCTCCTCGGTTCTTTGTTTGTTATGAGGTTTGGTGTCGTCCTTGCAGTTAACAGTGCATTAAAGTGTCCAAATCTGCTCCATTGAAGATTTAGTTTGCCTTAGCTAGTAACATTGAAAGAGCTTTGTATTTTTTAGGGGAAAACAACTTGCGATCTACGGTAGATTTCAAATAGATAAATGTGACTGTTTGAACAAGCCTTCGGCGAACATCATGTATATTTTCCCTTCTCTGCTTTGTTCTGCTAGGTATGAGAAGTGTCTTTGTTTAATCAATCGTAAAACAAAAAAGCAAATAGGAAAATTCAAATTTCTCATACTAACATCACCATGATCAAGAGTTTATGTTTGGTTGGCACTGGGTGTTGATAAGCTGAAGGAATTGTGATCAACAACCCTCATAATAACATTTTAGTCTGGTCTAACAAACTTTGTTGTTCCGGAACACAACACACAGCTTAGCTTTTGTCCATCTTAGTGTTCGATTTTTGAGAGCCTCTTGTTTTCTGTTCCCTGGAACTCACTTTTTATTTCATCTAGGGCCTGATGAAGAGGACAGCAACAGATAGGCGATTGTGTTTTTACCATTGAATACACTGAATAATATACCACGAATAGTTTTGTTCATCGTATGGAAAGTCTCTTATCGTGAGGTTTGGATACGACTTGCGATGAAACAATGTCTATCAAGCACGATGGCCTTTCTTAGCATATGATACAACGTATATGTTTTTTTTTCTTTAAGTATCAGCTTATGAAAAGCGGTTTACATAAGGTTCATTTTGAAGGCATTTACAACTGCAATTCTGAACAAGTCAATTTAGGACTTCGACAGCTTTGTAGACTGTAGAGGCTTAGTCTGATTTTCCACATCTGTTCTAGTTATCGCGATGATGACTGTTGACACCCAGTCAGAAAATGGATATCATACTCATTATTATTTTAATGAATGCTAATGAGAGCAGGTACAATGTAGTGGTATTAATATACAGCTCGGACCCCGATGCAAGCTCATTAGGAAATCTCTGACGAACCGCAAGCTTGTTTTTGGTGATTCCTTTGGCGTTCAAGAAGCAGCACATAATTATGGGCTTGATTACCCTTGTCAAGTCCGTATTTTCCGTTATGATTTCTTTCCAAATTAATCTTCATTATCGTAAAGAACAGGCTTCATCGTTAGTATGGTGACGAGATGCACATCTTTCGTCTGATGGTGCTCAATATGTGAAAACAAGTTCTTGATAGACGCACGAATTGCAATAGCGTGATGCCCAGGTCACACCAACTAGACCGACGCCAGACCAACAAGACATCGAACACATCTCATATTACCCCGAAACGGCCGAGGATCGGTCGGTTTAGAGTCTATGTAGAGGCAGATTGGCGGTATGACCGAGGTGGTGCATTTACTCCGTCTTTTTCAATGTTTACCTTCGCCGTTAATGTGTGAACGTACGTGATCATTACAGTCAAATCACTCTCTGGTTTATACAAAGATGGTTAAACATTATGGAATAAAATGAAGTATCAGGCTTGATTGACATCAGATAAATGTTTGCATGTAGTTGTCAACGCTTTTTATTCAACCATCCAACATATCAAATTGAAGTCGATTATTTGTTTGGCTTTTAAGAGTTTTTTAGGTCTCAGATGGAGTGTTACAAGTAGGTGTGCATAACAAACATGAGCGCTGTACAATAATTGTAATGTATCATTGTTCTTCCCATCTATATGCCATATCACTCCTTCTCTCCTCCCCTCCCACTCCCCCTTCCTCTTCCTCATCCCCTCCCTTCCGCCACTGTCGAACTTTCTTGTCCTATCCTCTTTTCTTATATTCTTCTCGATCCTTTGCACATTATCACTCTGATGAATTCATTTTAACAGAATATCTGGCAATGAAGGTGTCAAGACAGACTGAGTAGTTTGCACTCTTGACTGAAAACACGAAGGTTCTTACTTCGGAATTTATGTATTGATTTCTATCATTGTCTACCTCTTGAGACTTGATGAAGTCCATGCTCTATTGTTTCTATGGATAGAATAGTTTCTTAATTAGTGGTATATATTTCAACATGCACAGATAGATTACATATTATGTGTGCGTAGATACATATATATATATATATATAGTGATGTGCGGTGTGTGTGTGTGTGTGTGTGTGTGTGTGTGTGTCTTTAAAAAGATGAAGAAAATCATTTTGAATTATAGGGTGAGGAAAAGGAAATAGCCATTCAAATGGGTGGGAGCAGTTTAATTTTTATTAAGATTTGTTTTCCTCTCCACCATGAGCTTGTTAAGGTGTGATTTGGATAGTTCTTGAGTTGAGAATGTTAGCAGACATCCACTGAGTGAGTAGTGTGTGGGTGTGTTTGTGTGAGGGGGTGGGCAGGGAGATGCAGGACTTTGTTCTTTCTACCAATAAAATAACCTGCAGATTTGTTCAAGTTTTTTTGTTTAATAGAGTGAATAACATTATGTTTATGTACTTAAAGTTCACTTTGTTGCTACGTTATACTGCAATTGAGTTTTTGTTTAATTATGTTATGTATAAGCAATTAATATTGAAAACATTTGTTTATTTTATTCGATCGTACGTTGTTCTTGTTTGTATTATATCTGGAGGAATAAAACAAATTGCTATGAAAAAAATATATATGGAAAAGTGTTAGAGGAAGAGTGCGTAAAGGTATATGTGTGGACAGGTATGTGAATTTTTGTGTGTGGGTTTGAGAAAGTATGTGCGTGTGCGCGTGTGTGGTGTGTGGGAAATTTGCCGATAATCTACGTCAAACCTCCTAAGATTGAGAAATCTACGTCAAACCTCTTAAGATTGACAAAATCTATTTTGATAATCGTGACATTACAATAGCTGACTGACGCGTGTAACAGACAATCATTGACAAAGATATTGATTTTTTTTTTAAAGAGAGAAAAGGAGAGACCGAAGGAGAAGATTATACGATGAAGATGAAGAAAAGGCCATAGGATGAAGCTTGGGAAAAGGAAATGAGAAAGGGAAAGGTAGTTGTAAATAAAACAGTTAGAATACAAATCCTTGAGAGTTTCAAATTACTATTACAGGTTTTAATTTATTTTCGCGAGATAGTAATGTCAAAATATTAAATATATATTAACATAAAAAGAAGAATGGGCATAGGCCTACGTAAGAATTGATGATAAATACGAGCGATTACGAATTATAAACATCATCGTATTTTAAAAGGATCTAGGAGGTAAAACTTTATTCTAAAACGTATAACACTTACCATACATATCAGTATCTAATACGATATCAATCTCATTTGTCAGTTCTATCAAAATGTTATTTTTAAAGCTTTTCCGTTAAACTGATCAATCAATTATCAAATACACGATAGTCATTTCAAATGTTGTATGTGTTTTTTTATACAACTTAGGCTTCCATACGCGAACGGCATCGAAGATAGTACAAAGGGAATGAGCTAGATATGACTCCATCTCTTAAAACTCCTTGGTAGGAAGCAATTCCTTGAATGCTTGAGCACCTTTTCATGGTAGCTCGGTTAAAGCCGGGGTAATAATATGATTGCAGGGCCCTCAGGGAGAACAGTATGAATACTGATGAGGCTACCCTGGGTAACAAGATATATTAGTATTATTATTATTATATCTAAATCGCCGGTGAGATCAAAAGGGAATCAAGAGAATTCAAAGTTTGCGCTTAGACCGGAACGTATGAGAATGAATGCAAGTTGAAATTGTTAATGTTTACGCGAGAAGCCTATTCGATATAATGTCCTATTTCCCGGCGTAAATTATCCAAACAAGGGATCTATAATTCCTTTTCTATAGCCTTTCAGGGGCGATATCGTTGCATGAAATGCAAGGCGCAATGTACAGATTTGCAGTTTCATTCTGCACTTTGCATTGCACTGGAGTTGTGAATTTTGAACATAAGCAGCTTTTATGCAGTGTTCTCTTCAATTTTTCTTCGATAGTGTGGCGCAGAATCAACGAACTCTCTGGGGGAATTGAGCAAGGTAAAAAGAGAATTAAAGAGAAGGTTGAGTTCTGGGAAGAGGTGAAAAATAATTTGTGAGCGTTATCATTGTTATTATTCAAGGGTGGAAGAACATCAGATTAAACATGTTCCCTGAAAAGCATGGCTGTTCAAATGCCTTTATATTCTAAATATGACATAAAACATCGTAAAAATCGGGGGGGGGGGGGAGGTTTTTTTCGCCATGTGCTCGTGTAGTCCCATATACATCATTCTGTGTACAGTGCTTGTAACTTTGCCAGGATTTGGCCAAATTTCTTATCATTTTGATGATTTCAGAACCTTGCAATACACACGAATACTTATATACTACTGATGATCAACCTTTTCTGATAGATTTCACATCGTTTCTTTCACAATACAATCACATGACCAGAACTCAACTTTATCTTTAAAGCTAAGACTTTTTTCAAATTCTTAACTTTCCCAAATGCCAACTTTACACTGTAATTTATTGGGGCGCAATGAGTATAAAAGCCACGCGAATATTATGTTCTAACCATTAAAGATGCTACTAATAAGCCATGATTAATTTAATAACGTCGCGTGAAATTACGAGATCCGGAAGCAATACCTGCGATGTAGCAAAGCGATTTGTTTTCTCAAAAGTTCTTAAACTCTCAAAATTTTATTTGGAATACAATTAACCAGGGTCATGACTTTTCTTTCCCCCCCCCCCTTTCTCCTTTTTCCTTTTGCGGCGTCCCCCCCCCCCCCCCTCCCCAGTCTACTTAGCACTTTAATGGACGCATGATCCCAACATCTACATATTGTTTAAAATGAAGGGCTGTAACGTCGTGCGTTTTCAGATAATCCCGCCCGAAATGATGGAGGTGCTTCATGAATAACTTTTGCTTCCAAGTGTGAAAAGAAAACTTCCACCTACATGACTGTAGCCGGCATGTACCATAAAATGCAGTGTTAAGTTGTGCATAGGTGAATGATTGCATAATTTATTTTTGTATGAGCACATGTTTTTCTCGGTATAATTACAATTTGGCAGTAGCACCGTTCTTTTCTTACAAAGATCTCCGAACCGGCTCAGTTTCATGTGTCCTTCTTCACTAGAATTGTTAAAATCATATCATTTTTTTTAAAGATAATACACACTTGTGACCCTTCTGAAAGCTTGGACACACCGCCATACATAAAGTTCGCGTTATTTTTCTATCAAATAAATATATGGATACAATTATATGTTAATTTCCTAGTTACCCATTTAAAACATGGCGTCTTTGCTGAATCTGCATTTGCACCACTCCCAGCCCAACCATCTACCTCCTCGCCTTCGGCTACACAAACATATAACAGACAAGGAACATCAGACAAATTTAATTTCTTTTACATAATGTTTATTATTTGATGTTAAGGCCAGTGCAACATATTAAAAACATCATCCCAGTTACAATGTAGGATTATATACTTCAAAACGGAAATAAAATTTCAGACACAAAATCTTGTCATGGGTTACAAGTGAGGACGTTCGGCTGATGATGTGGGATAACGATGTCCCTTCTTTGGGGGAAGGGGTTTGTTAGTGGAAGGGAGTGTAAGAGAGGGGTGTAAGGGAAGGGCGTGTAAAGGAAAGGGTGTAAAGGGAAGGGGTGTAAAAGGAAGGGGTGTATTGGGAAAGGGGTTTATGGCGAAGGGTTGGGGATTCCGATCTTGGATAGAAGTAAGGCTGTGAGCATGACAAGGTTTAGGGAAGTTCAAAACAAGGAATGGGAGGGGGTCGTTGCGAGTCAAATGTATTAAAGCAAGCAAAGGCTAAGGGGAGGCACATGGGTACAGGTACAATGGTACATGAATGAGAAGCATAGCTGCATCACGAAAGTAAATTCCCTTAAGAAATACAGGACTATGCTGATAATCTAATTTTCTTTGCATCACGCCACGACGCTTGGATCCACTCAATAAATATTTCATGAAAATGTTGCATGATTTCACTCTTGCTGATACATGTATGAAAATCTGTACGCTTTCAAGTCACATGGATAAAGATGACTGTATGTTTCCTTTATGTAACATAGATGGAGAGACGGAGAAATATAATGTTCTACGTCATGTAGGGTAGATACAATTTTTAACTGAAGACTGAAATGTTTCATGACGCCGTCTTGTCTTGCTGGTTCATGTAGCATCATTAAAGCGCGGTCGTAAAGAGTTTAAATGAAAAAATCCGCCTAAAGAAATTGCAAAAGCCTTATGTACTACCTTCTGAAAGGGATGTTGATTTCTAAAGGTGATGCAATGTGATTGCAAAATAATCCTGTATTAGGCTTCCTGAAAGATGTTGTAAATTACTATACTGCAAAATCCCGTCTAGTGCCATCTCAGTAATGCTTTCATGTTAAACATCCATTCTCTAATCCCCTCTTTCCCTCCATTTTATGTGATCATTCATGGCAGGTTGCACAAGTAACTGTTGTGCAGTTGTTTTTTTCCTAAAGGCGGGCTTACATCATACCTTACAAATCATCTGTTTTGAGCCAGAAAGACATTAACTTGTTTATTCCAAGACAGAGTAAAGGCCTTTCTGGCCCTAAACAGACAAAACATGTACAATTATGCGAGAAAGCATAGCCACAATAAAATCTTGAAGTCCCTCATCCTCACAGCAACACTTCGATCATTGAATTGTGTTTAGATTACTACAACTACGCCTGTGCAATGGCAAAGTGGTTTAATGGACTCCTTCGCGATACATTAGCGATACGAAATATCCATCCACAAATTATGAAAGGAAATGGAAAATAAAGTTAACCAATCAAACAATTCTGGGCAAAATATTGTAATATCATTCCAAAAAATAATGTGAAAAAAATATGGTTAGTATGAAATTTTCTTTTTTCAATATGCAGTATCCAATAGCAATTGCAGTGTAAGACAGGGGAAAATTTGTCTTCCAAAATACTCAACAATCATTTTTGTCTTTTCCTGTAGAGTTTCCAATATCCTTCTTTTCTATTTCTGCATTTTTGAACCAATCAAATTCACCACTCAAAATATTCATAGTACCTTTACAGTTTCTAACAGTAATGGCCATGGTAGAATACTCATTCAAAACATTTCTTTTACATGTTCAAGACAAAATTTGCATGTATAATGTAGAGAGAGTGTTTCTAGACCATTTAGGTAGCAAATGTGTAAGAAACACTCAATAGAATTAAATTTGGCCTTATATTGAAATATTTAACTTAGTTTGCCACATAAGGTACATACATAATGGCAAGGGACAGGTCCTAAGGGAGTAGAGAAGGTGCACACAATGTGAGCTTCCCCATACTCAAGGAGTTAACATAATCTTACGTACAGCACATCAAGTAATGAAATGCATGATACACAAATTGTTTATTATTCATCATTCATTGAAAATCCAATTTCTTAGAGTGTGTCTGTAGATAGGATACAAATGGAAGAATTACATAATATAGTCACTTGTAAAATAAATTAAATGGAATCAATCAAATAAAAGATCAACTTAAATACAACATGATTAAATTCTTAACAAGCACCTCCAGGCGTACTACCATACAAAATACTTTATACATAGATATTTACACGTCATGCAAAAGTGGCATATATTTATAGATAATCTAAAGGATTCGTCTATGTTACATAATTACATTACATGTACACACAAATAGTATATCATATTCAATCTTATACACAGCTACGAGCTCGGTGCTTTGATAATTTACGACAATTCTCAAATATATCTATGTATTATTCACAAAGAAAAACAACAATGTCATTAAATATCTGTCACTATATAGGCATATTCTATAACTTCAGAATCACAGGCAGGTTTCAGGATCAATTGCCTGCTGAGAGTCAGAAAGGCGGTAACTGATTTCTGTATCACTACAGTCATATTCCTTTAACTCCGAACCACAATAGGCAAGCTATATGATAAAATGTCTCCAGAGAGCTGAAAGGGCGTTATATTATCGCTGTATCACTACAGTCGTATTCTATTAACTCGGAACCACAATAGGCAAGCTATATGATAAAATGTCTCCAGAGAGCTGAAAGGGCGTTATATTATTGCTGTATCACTACAGTCATATTCCATTAACTCAGAACCACAATAGGCAAAATATGATAAAATGTCTCCAGAGAGCTGAAAGGGCGTTATATTATCGCTGTATCACTACAGTCATATTCCATTAACTCAGAGTCACAGGCAGGTTATAGCGTACATTAGGAGCCAAAAGGGCGCTAACATACATCTTTTAACAGAGTTACCACCCTCTTGCTCCAACCAGACAATATGCTAGAGTGTTAGTTGAGAGACAGGAAGATATTAACTCATATTATACAGAATTAACTATTTCCTCACACTCAACAGACAAAAGATGCTGCTAGTAAAGCCTCGGTCACAAATGCCATTACGAACTGCTATGCACGCTGTACGAACGATTTTCAGTCCACGGAAAAACAGGGAGATTCGTACAAACACATCGTTCTTCGTACGAACCTTTGTGACCATAGCTTTAGTCGCAATTTCTAAAAGGACAGCGCTATTTTCTTTGTTAAGTATGCCATAATGTTCATCCTCGACTTCGGCTTTTTCAATGGCATTAACCCTATTTAGCCCGGGCTATTTTGAAACTGCATAGCCCAGGGGGGGGCTTCTCAGGCCCCCCCCTGTGATCTCGGCCGTGAAACGCCCGATCGCCGCGAAAATTTGCATACATGTCAAGTGAAGTGTATAGAATACTATGGTAATTTCAATTTTTTTGAAAAATTCACTCATTTGCATATTTATGGTAATTTATGCAAATAAGGTCATTAAATTCACATTTTTGCCCATAAATCAGACATTATTCATATTTAAGCATTCTTTCTCACTACATATATTTGTTAGACCATTTGGAATAATAATACAACACAAAAATTTGAAAAACCAGGGTTATTCCTTATGTTATCTATTGTTTTGATAATTTCTTATGTATTTCCTTGTTTTTTTAACTTATGTATTTTATTGTTTTTGTTGTTTTATTTCATTTCCAACTATAATTCAACTATTTTGACCCCAAAATAAACACCTAAAATCTAAACAAGACCAAATAACCAATGTTTTACCTCTTTATTTGAAAAATGAGATTTCCATATGTTTTGTACACAAATCACAAAAATGAGCGATTTTCGGGTTGACATGCGAAGACAAAAGGACACGTGACTTTGTAATGGTAGGTCCGATTTTCGAAAAATTTCTTTCAAAAGTTGCGCAAGACTCGAAAGAAAAAAGTCACAAAATTTCAGTGCAAGATTTTCTTGCGTTAAAAAATTATCGCGAAAAATGTCGAGGGGGGGCTTCTCAAGCCCCCCCCCGGGCTAAATAGGGTTAAGAGATAAAGCCAAGATGATGAGCCTTCTTGGCATTTGTATGGCAATGCTTTTCTCTTAATAAATTCCCAAAGGGCAGGCAACTGCATTAACTAGCGAGACCAGTTTCTATTTTTTCAGCTGGGTGCAATGAGAGTCTTCCATTTGGAAAAAAAATGCATGAATAGAGAGGTTGGAAAACATGTATTGTCAGTTGGAAGCAGGAAGGGAGCAACTTGTATCATTTTACATCAAGTTTATCGACCTTCTGGCTGTGAAAGAATGATATACATTGTGTATTGAAAATGCAGAGGATGAGGTTTTCCTTTCATGAGGGGTTTACAATACCGTATTTATAACTTTTATCAAAGCAATTTAGATTTTTTTTGTTACATATCCATTTAAAGAGACATAAAACCTGAAATCTCGCACACCATTTCTTAAATCGATGAAATGCTGGCTGCGTTCTAAGTATATTACTATAGAATACAGAGGTAAAGAAAACTGAACACAATATATAGACCAACATAGCCACCTTGATCAATAATTCTACGATCTCATTTTAGAGTCTCAAGGTTTTCTAAAATCATAGAAGATGGAGAGATCTTTAATATCAAAAGAGAATAAAAGAATAACACCCTACAAAAATATGAAAATTGAAATAGTCTACAGAATACTACATGTACACATGTAGTTTCATGTAACTCCAGATTAGACTCCAGATTCAACTCCAGATTAGACCCATGAAAAAACATGCTACACTAAAATGTAATCAAATCCCTTACACTGAAATATTTCCTCCATACATATCCTTTCAATAGTGGAGGTCGACATATCATTTCAAAGTGGCAAGATCTTATAGAAATGAGGTATGGAAAAGAGATCACAGATATAGATGTGAGCAATACTGGTCTTCACGTAATAAATTTGCATTGAAAAGTTACGGAGCTATCATTTTCACACATGTCGTTCTCTGTGAATATGTTTTCAGTTGTATCTATGATGCTGAAAGATGATATACCATGTAAACCCAGTGATGCAAATTTTAATTTAATATATATTATCTGTTTTGCTTTTTTATTTAATAGTGGTTGTTGTTTGTGTTGTGGAAATTAAGACATTTTCAAACAATTTTCAAGCCAAAAGAGTACATGTTGATGCACTAACTACAATATGTTTTACTTTTGGAGGGAAAAATGATGGATAAGAAACACACATACTGGTACACTACATGTAATCAGAAAAATTGGCTGCATTGATTTTGCTTGCAGTACAGGAGAAATCAAATTTCTAATTAATTTCCCCACTGCGCATCAATAAGCTAGATTACCTTTGTTTAGTGACAAAAGACTCAACGTCACGGAAAGGTCGCTGCCAAATACGCACAATGGGGCAAATTGAATGAACTTAGGTTCTATAAAAGGCTAATTCCCTTGACGATTTTCCTTGTTAACCTCTTGTTTTCTTCGCTTGAAACGATTCTGGGAAGGCTGCTTGGAATGTAAGATGAATGTACGTTTCAAATCAATTTCATTTTCTGTCATTCCGAAATGCTTATTGATTCTATACATATAATCTACCAAGGGTGTTTGTGCTAGTTCCTCTTATAATATACAAGCTTAAAAAGGGCAATGAAACACCAGGAATTGACATGTGTGCCACAGGTAGATGTGATACCTATTGCATGAGAGCACTTTATAAATGAACATATTATTATATCATATACAGGGGCGTACACAGGGGGGGGGGGGTTGAGGGGTTAAACCCCCCCTTTGGTAATTTTTTGTGTGTAAACCCCCCCTCCCCCCCTTTTCGAATTTTTTTTTTAAATGTTTTTTTTATTAAAAAAAAAAAAAAAAAAAAAAAAAAAAAAAAAATATTCCCATGGTTGACCTAAAAAGCTGACCTTACCACCCCCCCCCCCCCAACGGAGCACAATTTTTCAAATTTCAAGACCAAAAAAAAAAAAAAAATGTGTCCTCTTCCCCCCCCCCCCCCCCCCCCCCCCCCCCCCCCCCCCCGCTTTTTCAGCGGCTGACTGAGTCGTTGTGAAATTTTCGGCCCGATTTATAAATGTTGAAACCCCCCCCTTGAAAAAATCCTGCGTACGCGCCTGATCATATTATTATTATTGTTATTATTACAGACTTGAGTATTGTTTGGAGCTAACATATGTAGAGTGTCTGTAAAAGTTTACAAATTCTAGATTAAGTTGAACATTTCCTTTTTTGACAAAATTACAAAATCTTTTTGTGAAACGTTATTTCCATATGCAACCACTGTCTTATGGAATAACTTGCCGGAATAAAAATATTTAAAAAATACAAAAATTCCAGGAGTAATTTGAAAACAAACCTATTTAAAACTTTGTAAGATCTCACAATTATGAATCCAGCGCACCATTTCAACTCCTTCTGTATTCTTTTATGTAAAGCACATAGAGACATGGAATTATGTCTATGTTTTATGCATTATAAAATCAGTGTTTAGTTAATTTTATCATTATCGGATATGAGGATGAAAAAAAACCTGAAACAGCTGCATTTTCAAGAAATAGAATTTGAGTGTTTAATTTCACATGTCCAACCGTCACTCTAATATGAATTTTTCGTACGGTACATTAAACCTCAAACACTTGCTCTTTTAATAAAAATAAAAAAATTCTTAGTGTTCGTATTTACAGATCTCTGTGTATTTGTCACCCCAGTAGGAATTTTCAAACGGGAGAACAGTACATTAAAAGGGGAAATTAGGAATGTTCTACCAGACAGGCTACCTTGAACTTTTTAATTGTCATGTGGCTTTCAACTTTCAAGGCTAAGAGAAGAAAATGTTATTATTAATGGTAAAGAAAAAGACAATCCAAGTGTGAGCTTGATCGAAGACATGGTATGTTAACAGTATGTAAACATAAATTTTCAAAATGCTTTAAGGCAACATCATGTAATGGGTACATGTAGCATAATGACCAGAAGAAGAAAAAAAAGGGTAAAATATTTCTCTCAACAGCAATACTCAGATGAAAAGGAGAAAGGGGAAAGGAGTCGTAAATCAATAAGGAAATTCTATGTGTACATGTAGAAGTATGACGTTTTACTACGACTGCCTGTAAATTGTTACAGAGAAGCAGATATTGAACAAATCATTTCAAAATTATAGATACCGGTAATGAATAACGATAAAGCAATAATCAATTTCCAATTTTGATCGGGGAAATGGAGAAAATTAGGAAATATTTATAAAGCATGTAACAGTGATTAGTAAGGGCACTCACTTTTCAAACTGTTTTTTCCTTGTGCATAATATAATAGCAAAACAAAGAGAAACATTTAAATAAGATGTGATATATGATTTATATAAGACGTGTTTAAAGAGACGGTTGAGTTCTGGGGAGAGGTGAAAAATAATTTGTGAGTGTTATCATTGTTAATATGCAAGTGTGGAAGAACATCAAAGAAATGCTCCCTGAAAAGCATGGCTCTTCAAATGCCTTCATATTCTATATATGACAACAGCTTAAAAATGAGGCCCAATTTTTATGCCACATGTTTGTGTAGTCCCATGTACATCTTTCTGTGTACGGTGCTTGTTACTTTACGAAAACTGGGCCAAATTTCTTATCATTTTGATGACTCCAGAACACACCAATACTTATTATGCTACATGATCAACTTTTTCAGATTGATTCTACACCGTTTCTCTCACAAAGCAATCACATGACCAGAACTCAACTTTATCTTTAAAGAAGGGGCACAAAAGAGTTAGAATTTACTATTCTAAGCACGTTTATCAATTGGTCCAATGACGGAAATGTGCTAGTCTCAACTGCAACCAAACACAAAAGCAGCATAATTTATCTCATATTGGATTATAACATAGCATAACAAGCATTTCAAAAATGGACATAGACTGCATACAGCACATCTAATTTTTATATTAAAGGGCAGGATCTACTCGACTCAAGGGCCAATATTCAATTAAAAAAGATACTTGTGTACAGCTAGAAAGTATAGAGATCTGCGTAAAAGGGAATTACCTGCCATTCTCTGAGTTTAATTGCCACTCATGGAACCCCCTTACATTGATTGCAAAACATGTTTTAGTGATGTGTAAACTTTAAAGATGATGCTTCAGCTTTTGTTCAAAATCGGGTTTAAGAAAGGAAATTAGTAGGGAGTTTCCCGGCAAAATTGTTATCATCATGTAGTAGTCAAAACATATTCTTTCACATGATTGGTAATAAGAGCTTCCATTTCAATTTTTTGAAATTGGGGCGTTTCCAATACTGGTCTTTACCTTTAACAAAGAAAATTGGTTTGAGGTTCAAGATTTCCTTTGTTAAACATGATCTTAGGTACAGGGCTGGAATGAACTGAAATAGCAGAATATGGATAATGGTGTAGTATTTGACACTGATATCATCTATTACACCTAAGTACTGGTACACCGGTGTTAATGATTAGGTAATCACATGGAATTTGTATTGTATTATACAAGTATATATCAGGGTTTGGTGTCTGGTGTAAAAAATTATCTTTTCACTAAATCTAATGCATTTGCCATTCATCGATTCTTAACACTAACACCAAACACCTAATGAATGTATTCCCAAGAGTAGCGATATTTTATAAGGTGCTTACAAGTACCTTCTACACAATTTATTCAAACATCACTAGAAAGGCACTCCATGTGGAGTTATTGCTATCATCTTTACAAGGTACATGTTCATGAAGTCTATCTTTCTTAGCATGGTTCTATCTTGGAGCAATACACATGTACACAATCATAAGTATGAGAGTTCATGATTATGTAGAGAAGATATGCAAAGATACCCATCTCAATATGGCAAAGGTAACACATTTTGATGGCTCTCATAAAGATATGATCTGGATAATTCACAATGTTCCATAAGTTTCTATTATTCAATCAACATCGAAGAACAAAGAAAGCACTATTAATTGGCCTTAGATCGTGAGGCAAGATATAGTTTTATGGTATAGTATAGAGTATGTAAAACTTGTTACATCATTGTTACATCATACATGTCCCAACTGAGAATGAAGACTGAAACCACTTCTAGTTTAACTCCTTCAAATACAGTGTATTATGTTGCTTGTACAGATCACCTAGTTTAAGGACTACCAGTCTACATGTATACAATGTATGTTTGAAGTGGGTTATATTGTAATGTTGCATTAGACTCTGAGAGCTGCAAAACAAATGAAAGAAATCTTGTACATGTAAGTAAATTCTTACATGTACTTGCTTTCAAACTGTAATAATTCACAAGTTTCACTGCAAAGAAGAGCTCATTACACCAAAATCTCATGCTCAGACCTTGTTAAGATTTGGTCAAAGGATGATAAACAGCTGCAATAGTAATACTAACCCTGTAATTTAAGACTACAAGAATAACTGCATGGACATGGACTTGAAATCATGACATATTAATCAATTTTACATGCAATTAATTTGTCAATTTCAGTTTGACTATCACAAATGTTCTACACTTTTTTTTGTAGTAAATTGTAATTGGATTTGCAAATACCGGCAACTTATTGAGAGGACTGCAATTCAAGTTGACAAAATCGTTAAGTACCGGGTACATAAACATGAAATGATGACATTCTAATCAATTCACCTTGTACATGTGATTACGGTAATTGGTCATTTTTACTTTAATGGTCACAAATGATCTACAAACTGAGGCAGATAAGCTCATGAAGTGGATATTTTAATTTGCGGTGTGCCTACACAAAGGTCACTGCATACCGGTAATAACAAGATCTCATATGTGATTAATTGGTCATTATCAGTCTGATGGTCACTTAAAATCTCGAAATTCAGACTGAAGAGCTTGTTGGGTAAAAAATTCTTATCATATAGAGGCCTTGGTAATAATAAAAGGGTTTGTGTACATCTTTGACTCAGTTTTCTCCCCCTTCTTCTCTTTCTTTAAAGACAGAGCAGAGATTTGAACTTTGAGTCTAAAGATGCTTTTACAGCAATTGTTAACTTTGTTTATAAAGCATTGTGGGTGCACGAGAGAAAATGCAACACATTGAGTTCTTTTTTTAACACACACTGCACAAATCTCCAAACCAAACTTCATCAAAAGTCAAATTGTTCACACTTTATTTACCCATAAATCAGACAGGAGTCGGACATCAGAGATTGGTTGGAAGGTATTCTTAAAAATTAAAAAATATTACAAGAAGCATAACCCAAGTCAATTGCATTTCTCTTATGACTGACTATGACAGTTCAATCTTTTCTTACCATTATCAGGTACATACAACAAGGAGCCAGAAGGGCCTTGACTTTATATTAATCCACTGAATACTGAATACTATCATACCCATAGGCTTAATACAGGGATCATCAGGTTCCAGGAGGCAACAGGTTAAAGGAGTTAACACCCCTCTGGCTTCAAATGGACAATGTATTGAAATGCACTATGTTGTTCAATAGTGAAACAGGATTTTGGCTAGAATTTTCTTCTGAGCACTATCTGAAAAGTGGGTGGCCCTAAACTACATGTATGGTAAAGCAGGTGGAAAGTTTGGGGGTCTCGGACACTTGCGAAGCAAAGGCAGGAGATTAAAATGATCATGAAAAATATAAGAGTGGGAGACATATTGAGTTCTAAGCCGATAAAAGCATGTTCGACCTTGTAAATGTGCATTTAAGTATTTCTAAAGGTTAGTGTTATAAGCTGATAATTTCATAAATACCCCCTTAGGAGAGGATTTATCTTTGACATTTCTTTTCATTAGGTCTCCTTGTTACAATGAGTTATATATGTAGATGGCTGTTACATGCTGGCGAGAACAATGGAGTATCAAGTACTAATTTCTCATGAGATTTCCTGCAGAATCTTGCAAACATCTTTGAAGAGTGTCTCGCAGGAATAGCAACAGATTAAATTTCAGACGGCACACTCATTCACAAAGACTGCTGATAAAGAGTCTGCCAATGTAGTTTCTGCATAGTGGGTGTGGTAGTCAGGTAGTAGTAGTTGTTCATGTAAAGGGTAGTATATTCTCGTTCGATTCTCTGCACACTTCCCTAGCCAGCCCTTAAGGAATGGCACGGAATCTCCGTTTGGAACAGCCCACAGATTCAAATACCTTGGATTGCCAATGGAGAGTTTGCCGATATATTCTGCCTTGTAGAAGTACAGTGTAGTAGTAATATAGGATTGTTCATTTTTTGCTTGATTCCTGCCCACATAGATGGCAACAAAGAGTTCTACAGCTCCTTTGACTTCAAAACAGCCCACTGTTTCAATAGACTGGACAGCCGATTAAGACTTTGCTAATATATAATGCCTAGGAATTGTAGTAGAAGTAGTTATGTAGGAGTATACACCGATTCGGTTTGGGGGTTTTATGTACCTGCCCGCCGGTGGCGGCGCTATAACTGGGGGGCTTCTCCGATCCAGCTGACAGTACAGAGAGCTCGAGAGCGGTTACTAGCTAGCGGAGCAGCGACCCTGGCCGGCCTGGGCGAGGTTCGGTATAGGTATAGCATACCCGTTGCAATGTAAGCTAGCTAGCTGCAGTCAGACGCCCCCCAGTTATGGCGTCACCTTATGAGGGCGCACTTCCACCAGAAGTCGCCCGAATCGGTGTATAGGACACCGGTACTCTATTCTTGCTCAATCCCCTGCACACATACATGTAATTTCATCGTATCTCGCGTCTTCCAAACAGCTCACTGCTTCAATGGCCTGAACTGCCAATATATTCTACCTAGAGGTTGAAGTAGAAGAACATTGTCAGCGTAGCATTGGTAGTAGTTGCCGAAGCGACATGAGCGTCATAGCGTGACAGTTATGAGCGCTATAGAAAAACTCAATATTTTTAGTAGATACACGTGGGATAGTTAATTCTTGCTGGATCCCTGCAGAAATGGTTCGCAATCGCAAGAAAAAGTTCATCAATGTCTTTGACTTTCAGACGGCCCATTGCTTGGTCTGGACAGTCGTTTGCGATAGAAGCGTTCTCACCGTCGTAGCCACTTTGGGTAGACCCTTGCCCTCTAGTATATCGGCCGGTGAACATAGTTTCTCCTAATGGGAACAAACAGAATAGAGAATACAGAGATGAGGTTTTGACGTCCGTAACAAAATAAGGAGTCATCAACATTGGTATGTCTGTTGAGAGCCAGAAGGGTGTTGATTATGTGTTACATGACAGGAGTTAACACCCTTCTATCTCTGAGTAGATGATATGACAAGTAAAATGACCCAAATTTTCATAACAGGTTGTGAGATGGACTATGTATAATTTCATCCTTCCTCAAACAGAGAAACTAAGTCAAATATTTACAGTAATATACATGAACCAGTGAATACATATACGTAGTTGTTATTGCATTCAACAATGATCCTTCAATATGGGTACTTGTGCATGAAGATCCCATTTTCATTTTCCCATTAAACGTTTGATTAACCATTCTACCAGTAACGGCAGTACTCCATGGCATGTTTATGTTAAAAAAACTGATTAAAGTCCAAACATAAGCATGAGTCTTTTCAGTTCGAAAACTGGTCAAGTTCATGAAGGAGTCCAGATTCAAGTTCCATCTATTAGAGCACCAGAGCCTGATCAGTTAAAGACAAATAGGCCAAGGTTTTAAAAGATCTTTTTTATGAATCAGGCCTAGTCCAACATCCTAATTCAATCAAATTAAATATGAGATGATGGGCCACTAGGGTACTCATATCAGGTACATGTATTGTATTTGTTTCAAATTGGCTGTTTTAGACAACCTGCTCAATTTATTTTTCCTTTGATGGACAAGTCTTTAAGATACCACATATCATGCACGTATGCAAAGGAATAGGGGAGAGCAGGATACATGCAATGTGCAGACAATGCGGCATAATGCGAGGCAAGGATCAAGAACAGTTGAAAGGGGCATGCAGGATGGCAAACTCCACTGACTTCACCAATGTCATCTGTTTCAATTGCGCCTGATATTTGTGCGTACATCTTGTAAACGAAAAAGAATCTTGAGTATACAAGTAGCTATTATACAAAGAATCATTAGACACATTTAAATCGACTTGTATCCCAGGCACAATGTCAGACCCTTTCCCAAACTGACAGTTAATTTGGTCTCAGCCATTTAGGGTTATTTAGTTTTGTTCGGTCTATTATACATGTATTGCTGGTTTAGAGTCGACCTCGTCAATGTAAGTAAGGGGGTACGGATAGTGTCCTAAATAAAGTGTAGTAGCTAGACCAGAAGCAACGTTCCACCCTAACTTCATGGAAGGGGGTCCAGATTGAACTGTTTACAGTCTGTATGCATGAGCCCTACGTAAACACAAAATAATTTTGGGGTCCGACTAATGCCAAGTCCTGTCTGTAGATACCGTACATTCTCACACTTAAATCTATTAGCTTGAAAACATACAAGTATACATGTACACCAACAATCAATTCATTCTGTTAATAGGGTTAGACTGCAAAGCTAAGGAGGGGGTCAAAGCAAATGTTAGGAGGGGGTAGAATATAGAATACGATTAGAAAGAGTAAAAGCACAGACTATGGGGGAGGAAAAAGTAATATTGGCATCATGGGGTTCTTTGAAATGGGGGGGGGGAAGTGAAATATTACCATGTATTTACTAGGATGAGGGTGGGGAGAGTGGGCTGGTTTGGATAGTGTAACCGTTTGGCAAACAATAATACAAATATTGGGTGTTCAGGGTAATACTTTCAGATCAAAATCAGTAACCTATTCCACTGTACATCAAGTGGGGAATAATGTCCAAAATGTAGTGCTATTATTATTAACCAAAACTAACTAAAAATCAGTCTTGTCCTTTAATCAATACTTGTAGATCTTCTACGATCATAAAATTCTACCAATGTACACTTGCTGTGCCTTGTTTCTTCAGTACAAGTACATGTTGCTTACTACAACAAGCATTTATGCTTTCTTAGGAGTTAGGTAAAATAACCACCACTACTACTACTACTACTACATGTACATGTATTGGGTTGGTCGGCTCATATTGTACATGTTAAAATGGACAGATTATTCTGAAGATACTACTTTGCAATTGATATGGCAAATATTCCTGTCTTTAATACCAGATGCTGTAGGAAAATCCAATGTCTCGTTCATTTTGCTTCTTACATACTGGTGATACTTTTGTTGGAATCTGTTAGAATTTAGTTTTGTTACTGGAACACGAGACTGCATCACATATAGAAACGTTGTGAATTAATTAACAAATAGAAAAGATACAGTAGATATATATCACAGAGCAATAGTGCAAAACTCATAGTATACATAGAAACATAGAAACATAGAGAAATAGTATAAAGATGGATAAACGGTATACTTACGGCTTGCACACCCGCGGCTGTACACACTTTTAGGAAGTTATCAACATTTCTTCTACACTTGGCTTGGGTTAACTTAGGCTGTGAATGCAAAAAGAACAGAGAACATAGCAAAATCAGATCAGGACTAGAATTATTCATGTCATGATGTGTAAACCTAATGGCCCGAATTCACAAAGGAGGTTTAAATTTAACCAATGGTTTAAATCCTCATTTACATAACCCATGGTTTAATATTGGACCTCTGACTGTGTCACGCTTATTTTGCGCTAATTTTAGACAATGGGTTATGTAAATGAAGATTTCAACCATGGGTTAAATCTAAACCTCCTTTGTGAATTTGGAACAATGAGTGTACTCTTTACATGTACCTGTACCTTAAAGGAACATTTGAATCTGAGTTCAAATGTTTCATATAATACTTCCAACAACAAACAAAACTTTTTTGTTTTTCAAGCAAAAGATCATCAGAAAGTATTTTTGGAACGGAAGTTACTTCTTGTGATTTTCTACTTGTGTAATGTATGTCGCAGAATTAGATCTGTATCAAATCTATCCTATGGTATCATACTCATAGAAGACTGTCGGTAACTCGAATTGTAGCCTTTGCCAAATCAATTTGTCTGTATTGAGCAAGGACGATAAAATCTTGAATCTTGAATCTTGAATCTTACCACTGCAGTGGAAGGAACGTGGATGCTTGATATGACGTGAGATTTAATGTTATTAGCTAGATGACATAATACCACCCCGTCCATCAGCGCTTCTGCTAGATCCTCTGGTAAGGACACTTTCAATCGCGATTCAATGCACTGAAAAACAAGAAAAGAAAAAACAAGAATGGATTAATAGATTAAATATGTAAGCCATTCATTTGTTGTTGTTGTTGTTGTTGGGTTTATTGGTGCCATCCATTGGCTTGGTGTGAGAGGGCGTCTTGCTCTCACATCTTCTGCTCTACGTTTCTGTGATTCCGATACTTGCCCAGTGTGTGAGATAAAGACTTACATGTACCTTGATCTTTGTTATTGGCGTAGTACAAGGTTATGGAAGATTAATCTCTGTGCTCGTTCCTCATTATTGTCAGTTATTTAATATTAGAACTGGTTGGAAGCAATGTTTTAGTTTGTATTCATGTTTTGTACCTCACATTTTGTACTGATTGTTAAAGTAGAACCAATTTTGTTTCACAATTATCATGATTCATGAATGCTGGAAAGAAAATGCAACAATAACAAAAAAAACAAAGTTTACTCTAGCACGAACATTTAACAAACAGACAGGATTGATTCATCTCATTTAAACACACCATGCAAACTAATCTAAAAGAATTCATGAAGTATTCAAACTACATGTATATTTTTGAAAATAAATGTAATGCTTCATGTGAGAAATATCTACAGGTGCCCTTTTTTTACTATAAAGGTTTATGCACATGAACATTTATAACTGTATCCTAATGGAACATTTTAAAATAAGTCAGCTTTGTATATGATGAACTTAAAACAAAAGAAGCTTTGGACATAATCCAATCCAATCCAAAAGATATTTGATATAGCGCTTTTTCCTTGCAGTTACAAAGCGCTGCACACATGCTCCACAATGTTTGGGCCACTTAAAAACAAAAGTTAGACACATGTACATGTACGTACATGTACATGTACATATAAATATACAGTTTGTCTTCATGTGGCAATGGATGAAAAGTCTACACACTTGCCTACAAGTTTTCTGCCTACCTTTATCAATACAAACAACGCCCTCACAGAGTGATTCATTTCAATTAAGACATTCATCAACACACCATGCAAACAAACAAGAGCAACAAATCAATAACCTAAAACATTGCCAGACCAAGAGGGCATTACTCATAGCCTTTTGTTTAATGACAAATGACAAAAATCAGTGACAAATCAGCTGATAACCAATCTGAAGCAAGGATTTCACTAGCTTATAACAAAAACTGTAATTTGTCACTGATGACAAGTTTTGTGAAACACCCACCAGATGATGTGTACACTACAGGGTATATTTCATACAACAGTGATGATAATCATTATCCTATGATAAATCATTCTCATCATCAATTTCACAGGTCTTGAGTTAACTTCCAAATCAACATGTTCTGTAGATAATTAACTCGCTATTCAATAGAAAATGCCAATGACTGTACATTAGAAAATGCTAATGACCGGTTTTGTTCTAGAAAAAAGGGAATACCTGGTCAAGTGTCTGCTCTAAGCGCATCAGTTGACTGGGACTATGATGTACATATACATCATCATTTTATTTTTAAAAATCATTAGAAGCTGGGGCAGGACTACCATTGATAAACCTTGAAATGTATCAATTTCCAACAACCAAAACTCAACAAAAATAGCGCAAATAAAAACAAGCAGCAAAAAATGATGACCCCTGATGAAAAAAAGGCATGCACACAGCTAAAGAAGGCAAGTCAAAGTGATCTAATACATCACATCAGACTAATGGCAGACTGGTACCACTTCTCACTCACCTTCTGCATATCCACCACACTATTGTAATCACTGATAGTGTGTATGGAATTCATCCAAGGCTGTGCACACTAGAATGGTGCAGTGAGAAATAAAGACTGGTCATTGCTTTGGACTGGTGTAAAAACCTACATGTCTACTCGGACACCGACAGACTAACAATGCCCATCACACCAGATAGACTGACACCAGAGCGCCCAAACAATTACATTTGATGCTTAGAAAACATCAATATTTTATCGGTTTGGAGTCAGTTTGCTGGAGAAACTGGGGTATAATGCCCTAATCCAGTCAGATCATTAATCCTGTAAATGTAGTACATGTACCTAAACCAGAAACTAAGTAACAAGAACTATCAACAGATTTCATGGCGTACAATAATCTGGGTAATTGCTTGATCAAATTTGTATTATGGAATACTTCCTCTCTTTTTACCAGTAGGAGAATATTAAATAGGTGAAGACAAAATCAACTTCCATTAGAAATGCCATTCAAAATAGTCGTAATTTTTTTCTTCGCAAAAAGGCAACGTACGGGCTATTTCCCTGTTGGATCACCTATACAACAGTGTGCACTGAAAAGTCTTAATGAGCTTGCAGTCATATTTTAAAAAAACTGATTTTTAGCTTAACAGTATGAAAGTGCATAATTTGAACGGTTTGGAAGGTATTGGAAGCCTGAAGTAATGTACATTCAAAATAAAAAGTAGTCATGAAATTGAATAAACTATCTTCGCAAAAGTTCATAGCATACTGCAGCAACTTACCTTTCTTAGTTGTTCAATTCTTTCTAGCTCTTCTGCCCATTTTGTTTTTTCTCTCTTTGCAGTAAAGTTTGCTTGAAGACCGTCTCCCGTTGGTTTGCCACCTCCTATATTGAATGCTAAGAAAAAGAAAGGAGGGAAGAGAGGGAGAGAGAGAGAGAAAGAAACAACTTTAAACTTTTTTTTTAATCAGACCAAAAGGTAATGGGGAAAATGGTTATGAAGATGGCTCAAAACTTGTTCAATACCACTCCCCTTGTTCACCATAATATATATTTATTATCATTATCAACATCATCATCATTATCACCTTTGTCGTCGCCGTCATCATATGAAATATGGAATTAACTCACAGCTACAACATGTTAAAATCAAGAAAATGCAAGTGAGTATGAAAGACGATGTCTGAGAGACAGGTAGAAAATTAAACAAAACAAAAAGAAAAGAATGATGTATTTTTATAAATGTAATGCTTCCTGTGAGAAATTTCAATTATTTAAACATATTTGTGGCTTACACCCAGTAAATAAGATCAATTTTATTTACTGGGTGTAAGCCACAAATATGTTTAAAAGAATGATGTAGTTTTGCGATATATATTCTAGGAAAGGAAATAGAGATTACCTGATCTAGGTTTGATATTAGAGAAGGCTGAACTGCTGTTTGGTGAGGGTGAGTTTCTGGAATTGTTTGCTGCCTCCGTCTCTCTCCTGCTCCCTGGGGGTGGCGATGCTCTCGTCTGATGATTGCAAAGAAAACACAGGTCAAAGGTTAAAGGTGACCAATCACATACAAACAAAATTATTGAAAGTTAAACCTGGTGAGTGTTTCATAAAGACTAAAATCAACTTTAATTTGGACTTAACTGTGGCAGGTCATTCATGCCACCGTTTGCTCTAACCATTATGATCTTTAGATAATATTTTTTCCTTCAGTAAAGAATTATCAAAAAATGTAAATTCTGTAGATTTGTGACCATGAATTGTACGTCCTTCAGAGACCAATGCCAGTAAATGGTGAAAGCAAACAGTGGCATGAACGGCCTGCCATACTTAAGTCGAACTTAAAGTCGATCTTAGTCTTAGTGAAACACCCCCTGTTCTAAGAAAATCTACTAATCCATGGTGGGAGTCAAGCTCTTTATTCTGTTTAAATTAAAGCAAATTTAATAATATTAGAGTCGATTTTCTTTTTTAGATACAGTACCTACATGTAGCATCAAATACAATAGTCATGACCCCAAAATGGATGCAGTATGTGCACATTTACCTTTGCTCTTTCCCATCATGCATCTAGAATATTCAGCAGGGTTCTAAATCAAAAGTTATTGAGCCAAACCACAAAATGAGGAATGATTGTCCCTGTAGAGGTGTTGTGGTCGAGTGGATATGTCACCGGACTGAGGATCACAAGGTTCGCGGTTCAAGTCCTGCCGCAGCACTAATGTCCTTTGGCAAGACATTAATCTACATGTGCCACACTCAACCCAGGTGAGGTAAATGGGTACCTGGCAGGAATAAATTCCTTGAAATGCTAGAGCGACGTAATGGCAGCCATGCTAAAGCCGGGGTTATAATTTCCAAAGCTCTTTGGAAGCGCATAGAGACGTTACAATGTGATATGCGCTTTACAAGAATCGAATAATATCATTATTAAAAGGGTTGAAAGCCAAACTGTTTTATATATCTGTCCTGCAACTTACCTTGTAATAATTGAGTACTGCGTCCCTCTGGGCCTGTTTGGTCCTGGTCTTCTCTTCTATCTCCGTCCTTCGTGTGACCTGAGCCTTGTGCCTCTCTGGGGATACTTGGTTGGTTAAACTAGCATCTGAGTCGGACGCTCCTCGTCTCACTCTTCCATTGGCCACAGAATGGTTGACATTGCTGGAGGAAAAGATGAGGGAATTGTTTATATATTTGGGGTCGATACACATTCAGAAGGGGATTTACAGTATTCTCTTCCATACACGTCTATCTTAAGCACAAATGTACATTTACTTTTTTTGAAAAAGGTACAGCTGTTCTCTCAATTTACTGAGCTTCGAGTCAACAAATCTTAGCGTTGAAGATCAAACAAATAAAAAAAAAAACACTGAGAACTTAATAAGCAACATCTAGAGATTTATTTCTCAAAATATGATTTGGAGATCATTATGACAAACTGGTTCTACATGTACATAAACTTTGCCATTCATGTATTAGTTTGTATTTCTTCCATGCCCCTCCATGCCCCCAAGAGGGAGCTGTTCAAAAAATAAAATTCACTGTCAATATCATTGTCATTATAATGTTGATATTGTCACTATGGATAAAAAACATAGAAATACCACGATATCCCAAAGAGTCATGAGAACTGTGTAGACAAATACATAATGCTTTCAATTTACCCAGTAAGAACTTATTACCGTTATACCACTGAATGTGCAATCAAGCCTCTGAAACCGAAACCAGTGGTAAACATGCCTTTAATAAAAATTGCATAAAAACCACACACACTGAATACATGCAGTGAAAATATCATGTCATGAAAACTTGCAAAGAAATTAACTACAAATTCATTTTCTCTTTTCACTGGGCATAAATACATGTCTTGAGGTCAAGAGAATATTACCCTTGACTTCATATTGTAACAGAATTGATAAGTTTAAAGTTTAGACTATTTTACTGGTGACAAGACAATTGCTCTGGCGACATACGTGCTTGGGGTTTTCTTTCACCAGACACATGTACAGTGTACATAGAAACAGTGAACTACTGAATTATTAACACCCACTGAACATTTTATGTTTTTGTGTTTTTCATAACTCAAGGACAAAAGGTGGACTGGTTGAATTACATGTAGGACCTTATAAAATACTTTTAGATGTAAGCTTTAATATGTTTAATACATTATCAAGAAAATTAAATTGGGACCAAACATTTTTTCACAGACTTAAACAAATTACAAAACTTTGTAAGTATGAATAATTCAGATGTTAACTGTACATAGATTAAGTTTGGGGACAGAGATAAGGTAAACAGAGCTACATCAAGGGTTGAAGTTCAGCACCCTTTTTCATCAAACTTGTTACCTATAACGAATGCTAAGATCCTATGACATATTTGCTCTCAGCCAATCAAATGCAAATACTTCAATAGCTTATAACAATTCTTGTAACTTTCTATTGATAACAAGTTTCATAAAACAGGGCCCTGGGGGGTATTTCACAAAACTTGTCATCAGTGACAAATGACAGTTTTTGTTATAAGCTACTGAAATCCTTGCTGCTGATTGGTTATCAGCAGACTTGTCACTGATTTTTGTCATTTGTCATTGAAAAAAGGTTTTGTGAAACAGGGCCCTGAACTTGTTTACTGTGGTAGAATGAGCACGGAGCACTTGTCACCAGAGCATATATCGTAGAACCCATGTTACCTATATCTATCTCCCGTTGACGCCCGTTTACTCTCGTCAGTACCTCCGACTGTAGCTCTTCTTGGTGCTTTCTTATCACTGTAAAGTAGTAGAGTCCATTATAACATTAGAGTAGCAAAAAATGAGAATCAGAGGTTTACCGCACCAATACAAGGATTGAATATTTGTTAATTACATCATAGTATTAATTAATTATGTATTTATCACAGTGACTGAACTGGGTTAGAATTTTTAATAAAATGGTGAAACTTACAATCGTAGAGTATGTGAAATTGTGCAAAATTTAAGCAATGTTCTGAAATGAAGCTTGCTAGTGTGCTACTCAAGCCGCTAGCCATGTAGGTATACATGTACATGTAGCCTCAGTACATGAATGTTTGATTTGTGAAATTAAGTAATGAAAAAAAAGTAATGAACTGCAATATTTTACATGGAAAACAAATCCAGCTATCTACACCGGATTTCGAATCTGTTAACTTCATCATTCATGATAGAGCAGACACATCATTTGAACTACACATTAAATTGTATTTAAACACTACGTTTTCAAGTACACGAGTATCTATGTTTACAATGTATTCATACAGCAGCATCAAACTGTAGAAGCTGCGAAGATCAGCAATTTAAAAAAAAATGCATTTATTGGTTGTCAACCACTATCCCACCCACAATAGTGCTCAGATTTATCGCAATATTGTGGTCCGTGGAAAATACATACAATACCAAAATAAAATTGTAGTCATAGGATTGATCTACTATAAAATAGGGCTTTTTATTTACTTCAAATGCACAACAATCTGTGTCACTAAGCTGTATCATTTACCTCAGTCATCCTTTTGACGTATTTTTTTGCATCTGTTGTAGTGTTACAAAAGCTGAAATGCAACATAAAGCTCTTTTAGTTATTTTTTCTCCTTCATATTGCATTGAACCAAGCTTTTTTTTGGTCTAGCTTCGGCTTGGCTTGCCTTGCTTTGTTTTGTCTTGCCTTTTTTTTCCAGTTTGGTTGAATATTTAACAGGTTTTTGAATAGGTCCGTTAACTTCTGAAGTGAAAGTGCAAAGAAAAAAAGGATAAAAGTTACCTCACCATCTTGCTCTTGGATGATGAAAGAAAGCAGTACAACACATACTCCAGGACAATTGCCCCAGTCAATATCATACGATGTACGCTAACTGAATTCTTAACTTTAATCCTAACCAACACTATACATACATACACCTACAGCTGTGTTTATCTAAATCTAAATCTGACCCTTATTCTATTAAACTACATGTAAAACACTGGTCCTACCCCTAACCCTTTATCTTACCTTTAACCCAATTCTAACCCCTACTCTATTCCTAAGTACCCCTATATCTAGCTTAGAACCCAAACTGCAACCCTAACCCAGTACCTTAAACCTAATTGCAATCCTAAACCCAGCCTTAACCCTGACCCTAATCTAAAAGTCAATTAGAACCCTACAAATAATCCTAACCCAGTAACTTGAACCCAACTGCCACCCTAACCTAAAACCAAATAGCAAATCTAGCTCTAACCCTTTACCTAACCTAACAACCAATCGCAAACGAAGTTAACCCTAACCCTGAACCCAATTTAAAACCCAATTGCAGCACTATAAACCTAACCCTGGCCCTAAACTAAAACCCAATAGCGACCCTAAATCTAACTCCATTTCTTTGACAATGCAATTGTGTCCGCGGAGCATGTGTTGGACTACTGAAGGGAACCTGCAAACCTGTACATTCAGGTAGATGTACAGAGTACTTACACGTAGAGGGATCGCGGCCTTCCAATACTGTGTGACGCCGACGTTGACGATGAGATTGTTCTCCTACTAGTGCTGCTGATGATGATGATGGAATTGATGAGGTTACCATAGAAACCCAGCATATAAAGCAGCAGAGAAGCCATGCAAGAAAAATCATAGAAATGCAGCAAAATGCAAGCATGTTCCAACAGAAAATGATCGAGAAATTAAAGATCTCGAAAAGTGGATTAATACCAAAAAAACTAATCAAGCATTTAAATGGCTTGTCATTTTTGCTTGGTGAATGAAACTCATTGAATGTGTGAAAACAAGCACCAATTAAAGAAGTAAACTAAATGAGCTACTTAATGTAGTTATTAAGAGTTAATGATATCTATATTTACTATATCTTTGCACTATGTATATTTACACGTATACGCAATACATGTGTGGAAACTTCCCTTCATTGTTTTATTCACACTGTTTATAACTGCCTTACTACAATAAAAAACGTAAATTAATTTGCAATATCAAAAAGCATTGCAGAGACTGTGTACCTGTAAAAGCAAACATGTAAGTAAATTTCCTTTGTTTTAAAACATTGTTTGGCAGCGTGTTTCTACAAGTTCATCTTTAAGACACCAATAGTATACACAGAGGGCAAGAGATCGGCTTTGATAAAGAGAGGAAAACATTTTGTTTTCTTCAACAATTCAATTTTTTTTTTCAAGAATGAAGATCTGGAGTCTCTGCAATTAAAGTGTCAACATACAAATTCCCTGCGATCTAGATTTATATGTAATTGCCCACTGTCCATTTTGGTTTCCTTGCAAGTTAAGAAATACCTCAAGAGAACAACAAAAAATCTTCACCAGAGATCAGAAAGGAAAGGATTTTTTATTTTATAGGATTAAGTGAGCTGCAAGGAAATTGACTTTTCTTTAGTTATCTACTTTCATTTTTTTTCTTTTTCCCCCCTCCAATTACTGGGCAAAATATCCTGTCAACACAAGAACATTTTCTAGCCATTTCCTCTGATTTCACATTGCCATACTTAGGAATTCAACTCAATTAATACAAGGCCTAAACTGGCTATTCAAGTTTTGAATTGCTGTTTATGTCCTGCTATTTTAATTGGCTGTCAACTTTGATCTGCTACTTTGAAAGCAGGAGCAAATTTTCAGTGCAATTTTTTTTTCTGCGTGTCAATGCTGATATAGAAGAAAAACATATTGTACTTTCATTTTCAACTTTTACTAGAACCCTCCTGTCTACTACGACTGCCTGCACCCCTAACTAACCAATGGAAGAGCCCAAATCAATTCCTCAAAATGCACAAGTTCCCCTAAACTCATACCTCAACTTAAAAACTGAATCAAGCCTAAAACAAGATGCATGCATGTTAGTAAAGATTCCTAGAGTCCCTTCAAGCAAAGTACAGTGTACATGCAAACCTACCTGTTTCCGTTAGTGGTAGCTGCCGATGACCCATTGGCTAGTTTGCTGGCACTTAGTCTTCTTTCCTCATTCCCGACGATGACCCCTGGCTTTTGTAACCTACTTTCACTGCTTAGTCTTCTCACACCAGCCGTTTCTTGAGAGTTCACAGAAAGTCTATCATTGTTAACATGTGTTTGTTCTCCATTCTTCTTCCTTTGCTCTTCCTCCACTTCTGCCCTTAGTCGTTGTTCTCGCGCTACTCTCTTCTTCTCCTCGTACAAAGCCTTCTGTCTTTCCAGCTCCTAATCAGATACAAATTAGGGATAAAAAGCACCAAGAAAATGAGAAAAAAGGGAAAAAAGAAAGAAATGTTAGATGGGATTACATATTGATGACATTAATGGTAGTTTTGTAGCAAATTAATAAATACATAGTGCAATACTACATCAAATAATAGCAATAATGATATTAACCATGTATGGGATAATGTGGCTATGATTAAATTAATCAAGAGCCAGTATCACAAGCCTCCAGTAAGGGCCAGTAACACTGTGGCCACAGATATAACTAAATACAGTACTACTCAATATACTAATATATCAATAAATACATTAATATATAAATAAATCAGTAAAAAGAAAAAGAAAAATACAAGTGAATAAACCACAAAGGTGGTTCTTGTTCTTCTAATTTTCTGTTAATGTAGGAGCAACAGAAATGTTGTGAATTAAAATCATAGTAGCATATAGTAGCTGTAGCAGTAAATGTGAATTTACAATGCCTTTTAACAATATACTGCAATTTACATTGTACAATGTAAGACGGCACCTTATTTCACGTTACAGGTTATAATTTCATTTTTTTGTGAGAGTAGCCTGCTGCAAAAATAAGCATCTGCAACAACTTGCAGTGTCATGTGCAAATGTAAGTGGTTTTACAGTACTTAGTATACTTTAAGATTCATCTAGTTTCCTCTTGCGGTGTATTTTCTATCTCAGCTTTTACGCTGTAGCAAGACTTTTTGGTTATCACTTACAATGTATTTCATAATTTTGTCATGTAATCCTTCCTTCAATTAAGCAGTGCTCACCAAAAGATTACTTCAAGTAAACTGTCAGGCAATTCAAAAGTGCATCAATTAGGGCATTATCTTTCCAATGCAAATCGTTTAGAGTATGTTAGCATAATAGCATTCATGCACTTAGAAAGCTTTTTAGCTAAAAAGTATTTTTTTTAAAGAGCAGTAAATCAGGTCATCATCACTTCAATAACTTAAAAGAATGAGAAATGTATCATGAGAGATAAACATAAACCATCTTGATTGGCATGCGTATCCAGACAGAAGAAAATAAAAATCAGGTTGAATGGTGAAAATGTTATCTCGGCATATCCTGAAGAAATAAAATTTGGATGAGAATTCCCAATGCAAAAAGTGTAGGTTGAAATGAATATGCTTCAACCAGCAGTTTTACCGAATTTTGGGGGATCCAGTGTTGAATGACAATATTTCTTGAATAATTGTTGTCATGTGATAGAAACATAAAACCCAAACTGAACACTCAAAAAAGAAGATAAGGAAAACCCATTGAATATTAAAGCCAAGAAGCACGGCAATGCCAACAAGGAAAAATTAAAAAAATCTTCAAAATGTCACTACGTATTATTTAAATAATCTTTATCTTTCTATCTTTCTGAAAGTGACAGGAGTTAAAAGTTTTTTTCAATGAAAAGTTCCATAAAAGTTTTCTTGTGAGTCAAGAAAATTTAACCGGTGCTGAGCTTAAATGTACACATGTATGTGTGGTAGTAGAAGTGTAATACCAATTCATAAATAAACAAGTTTGTGAGCTGCTTCTATGCAAATCAAGATTATTTGAACTTAATATTTTAAAATTCACTGAGACCAAATACAGAAAATGCTTTGATCATCTATAGCATACATGTACACCAGTTGTTAATGACTTGTACATTTGTAATCAATGAAATTTATCTTAAGGTAGATTTATTTTTTTCAAAGGAGAAATTAATTTATTTAAATATACATGTACATGTAAGAGCACCCCATCCATTTGGGAGCTTCATTTTAAGTCAAACTTAAAGATGAGGGCTTTTTCTTTAATTACATATCGGAACAGAAATAGCTAAATAAATCAAAAAGATAAAATAATAGGCATTCAAAATAGTGCATAATAGATATTCCATTCAATAATATATGTCATGTTATTTAGTCCATAGCATCATTAAAATATGTATGCCATAGTTCTGGTTAGTTGTCAGAGTGTAACTGATAGTTTGATAACACAAGGCACATTCTCAGAACAACCATACCTTAAAACAGTTTGGATTTTGAAACTCGTAGAAAATAAGTTCATCATCCTAAAAACAATGATACATGTAGATATGCTTTTCTTTAAGTCTGTGAGAGTATTCCATACACATTAATTTCTAATCCGAGAGCAATTGTCACCAGAGCAAAAGTACTGTATGTCTGACCATACAGTGTCAGAGTGACAAATGCCCTGGGCCCCATTTCACAGATCTTGTCATCAGTGACAAATGACAGTTTTTGTAATAAGCTAGTGAAGTCCTTGCTTCTGATTGGTTATCAGCAGATCTTGCTTTTGATTGGTTATCAGCAGATTTAGCACTGATTTTTGTCATTTGTCATTGAAAAAAAGGCTTTGTGAAACGGGTCCCTGGTATGAAAAATTAGCACTGCAACTTGAAAGACTACGTGTAGATCATAGAAGAACTGCACCAGGACAGGACAAAAATGTGGTCTTAGAGAGAAAATGGTTAAAGAACTTGATCTTAAGCCCTTTATTTCACTTCTATCCTTCAGGTGGTAAGGCACATGTTGATATCTACACTGTAGGGCTTAGTTTGCAGACATTTTTAGGGGGCAATGATTGCATTTTTTTTATATTAGCCAATGTAGGATTAGGATTTTAAAAATTTCATGGATTATTGTGATGGATATTAGTATGGAAGGAGTGTGTTCTAGGCCCTCAAGGATATGGTCGACAATTTTGCCAGGGATACCAGTTGGTTTCAGCTAATGAGCCATAAAAGAGACTTAGTCAAGTTGGAGCCTTAAATCAGGCTCTGGCCCAAAACTGGCATCCATTTTTTAGCTGAGATTGACAGTTTCTCCTCACATCCAAATAGAAAATATGATTCAGACCTAACCATAATTTTGGTTTAATGTTGGTTTTATAAAGAAGAAACATTAAACCTCTCAACCTCCATGCTGCAAGGGGCATACTTGGAGAGACTGAGCATAATGGCTGGAATTGGAGAAGGCACTTTATCTTAAAACCATGGTTTAAATCTCCATAAGCTTAGCAACTGTATTTATTCATGTCCAATAAATGGGCAGTGGGGACAAACCCAACCTTATATTATCAACAGTAGCAATTTTAACTATCGTTTAGATCATGATTTAAATTCAGATCTTCCTCATGAATTTCAGCCAATATAATCTCTTTAAACAGCATAGATCTGAACCCCGTATTTCTAAGAGTTGATATCAATCGCAACTAATTTGTGATTGATATCAATCACAACTTGTTTGCGATTGATATCAATCGCAACTACTGTACATGTATGTACATATTAAGAGATAGGAGACTGCAAACTTGTGATTGATTGGAGGACTTGCGATTAATTTGGTTCATTCGCAACTCTTTGTAAGACGGGGCCCTGGTTAATGTTTTCAATGCCGCTGCTATGGAAAAATGTATGAATTTGAACAGTGAATCAAAATCAACAACAAAAAAAAACCTGCCACACAAGCTGCTCAGGTGGTAGGAAAAAAAGTCATGATGCTGGTTGGGAGTGAGAGCTTTGATTTTAGCTTTGTCCACGTCAGCAGCTTTGCCACTCAGCCTACGAGCTTGGTTTTGATCGGCAATCCATGCAGATTTGAGATAGAAAACTGGTTCACCGATACATACATAATCAGTCACCTTCGTAAATGGGTCCAGCTCGGCCGACGTCGGAGTCTGGACGGGGCTCTGCGTAGGCGTCACTCCATCGTCGTCATCCTCGCCGGCATCGATGTAGTCGATGTGGTTGTCGTTCGGTCTGAAGGTCCGTGAAGGCTCCGGGATGAATTTCTGTTGCCTCTTTTCTTTCTGTTGGGAAGCCCTCTCTGCCAGGTACTTTGCTTCTTCATCTTCATTGCTTGGCTGGAAAAAAGAGGAAAAATAGAAACGGTACATGAACAGTTAACAATTAAATTATTCATACCCTTATCAAGTTTTGTAATTTTGTAAGTACCTGTATGTGAAAAATTGATTTTTTTTTTTTTTTTTTTTTTTTTTTAAAATATATTTTCCCCTTCCATTGATTTGTCCCAATTTATCTAAAAGTATTCAACAAAGCCCTTATTGAACCACTCCAACTTTCATTCTCCAGTTACAAAAAACACAACAATTTTTTAAAATTTTAAGTGGTATGAATTATCGAATTGTTAAGTGCATACCTGCCAACATTTGAAAACAAGAATTAGGAATTTCTAGCACGGTATGCCTTCGAAAATAAGAAATCTGTACCCTTAACAGGCGTTCGCACATGCAGCGGCAGTGTAACTGGCAATACAGGGTTTCTGTACAAAAAAGCGAGTACAAATTTGCTGATCGATCATGCAGTCATTCAAGGCACGCAATACGTGAACTATGAAATCGCGGCACATGATAAAACAATCTTCATTTGGCTTAAGCAATAAGAATAAAAAATAAAAAATAAATAAATACAAAATTGAAAATTTCGAAAAATCTGAATATTCTGAATTGTTAGGTCTTTGAAATCCTAAAAATCAGAATATTACGGATTATTTGGAAGGGTTGGCAGGTTTGTAAGTATCTCTCTAACCAAACATTATTTTAAGCCACTCGCTTCACACATGGACACCCGATTCCCAACCATTCAACTGAATCCACATAAAACTTCCTATCTTGGATGCGATGCACCCTCTTTAGCTTGTGCAGGTAAGTAGGACAGACTGCAATATTAATATTTTTTCTCATTTTTATTAATTGGACATCTCTACATGATTACATCCATGAAAAACCTTAATGATCCAGGTTCTGAATTTTCATGATTTATACAGGTGTAAGTTTGAAATTTGGGGAATTGCAAGCTCACCTGTTGGAGGACGAGAAAAAAATTAAACCATGATTGTAATAAAATCAGACCAGTACCGTATTTGGATTGTATACGTGTACCATTTGAAGCCAATTTGGCCTTTAATCAGACTAGAGGATTACTAAGCACTAAATTTTGATTATTAGTATTCATCTAACTACTTCAGGAAATTACATTTTTCTTTTCAATTTTCATATGTAATGTCATTGTGATTTCTTTCAAAATCAGATTGCTGTCACATACAGAGTATGGTAAGCTTTATAAGGACATGCATGATTAATTCCTCCTCTAAATACAACCTTTTTTCCTTTCTTTTTTTACCTCTGACGAAGACCACCTTTTATCTCCTTCCAAGTATCCAGAGTCGGCCATTTTGAGTTGACTCATCTTATGATTGAAGAGTGAGATCTCATCTTGCATACTGCAAAGAAAAACAAACAAATAATAAAAGGAAAAATTAAAACATCAAGTTCATCTGATTTATGTTATCAAGATTTAAACTGTTTAAATTATTGTTTGACTGACAAGAGAGATTAAAACACACATGTTCATTGAGTACTGAATTTTCTTATTCCCACAGATTTAAAATTCAGAGACTATATGGTTCCCTTTGTTAAAGCTACTTTTCTATTTCATCTCTTTCACTTCAACTTCATGATATAGTATCTTTCTCAAGTTGGAGTAGAAACCCTTTTTAAATGCAAACTTACTCATCTACATTATATGAATGAATAACTTATAGCTCTACATTGTAAATTAGAGCTGATTCACATTTGACATGATGTACCAAGGCGGCTTACCTAATGACATATATGCAAAATATGCATCATTTTACTGTTTCTTATAATACAAAGATAGCGAGAAGGTTAAAGGTAAAGACCAGTTATGGTCATGCGATTGCATTGTGAAAGAAACGTTGTGGAATCGATCAGAAAAGGTTGATCATCTAGCATCTAGCATCTGCAAGGTTCTGGAATTATCAAAATGATAAGAAATTTGGCCCATTCTTCGTAAAGTTACAAGCACTATCACAGAAAGATGTATATGGGACTACCCTATATCTCTCACAGACCATGAGAGAAACAAATTTACCAAATATATGAATTAGTAGGCGGTTTCCCGGCAAATTTTTTATCATCATGTATTAGTCAAAACATATTCTTTCACATGATTGGTAATGAGAGCTTCCATTTCATTTTTTGAAATTGGGGCGTTTCCAATACTGGTCTTTACCTTTAAGGACCTTCTGTGCATGCAGCTACTTTTTGTTTACATACCTACTTGCCATTAATTTACACATAAAAACCCTGTTGCAGTTTGCTGCAGTTTGCTGCATTAAGTACAGTTTGAACAAGTCATAAGTGAAAATAAATAACACCTGTATAATCTGTATTCTTACAATACATCTTCCACACAAATTAACATTTTAATTGATATAGATCATTCACATTATAAGGGAATAATAATAAAATCATTCAATCAAATTTTGTATAATTGAAGCATACATACAAATTGTGTATAAATGAAGAAAAAAAATGAGAATATAAAGTGTTAGGAAATAGAGTATATCAAAACAAAATCAAAATCAAAATCATAAGGATTATAAAGGCAAATAATCAGTTAATATATTAATTGTTGATAAATACACTCATGAACACATTCATTATTAAGCAAAACTTCCATGTAGCTACTGTAAATTGTTCAATGCTGTTCTCATTTACATGTATGTACATTGTATTTGAGCACTTTACACTGATGGATATTTTATAAGTACCGTTTTTGTCCGAGCATGCTGAGTGCTAAACTGCTAATGAAGTCAACCACTAGGCTATAAGGCTACACATGTACAGGATTGTACATGTAATGACTATACTAAACTCTTCCCAAAAATGTTGCCATTCAGGTTTTCAGTGTTGATATCTCTTCTGTTACTATAGTATCATATTTGATGTTGGTATCATTGAAAAGCCTGTTTATCGCCTTTAACAATGATGATCAATCGTTAATGATTACTAGGTAATTATGGACTGTGCTGTATATCTGAATAGGGGGCCAAGTCAAAAGTGAATGCATCGTTATTCCTTCAAAACACAATCCACCCTAAAAATTAAAAAATCACTATTAATAATATAAATATTTATATTAATTTTTAAAAAAAATGCATTTTTAAACATTTTACTTTTGACTTGGCCTCATATTCAGGTCTACTGCACAGTCCATGATTACAAATCATTACAAATGGGGCATCATTGTAAAGGGGAATAAAGAGGCTTTTCAATGATACCAACATCAGGTATGATAATATACTTAACAAGAGAGATATCAACACTAAAACTTTTTTTTAGGGGTTTAGTAAACTGTTTGGCACACCTTGTCAATATGGAGTTTGACAATGAAAGTAGATCAGTTTAATGTGTCTCTACTCTATAATCTATTTTACATGGTTATGCTACTAAATGTATGCAGGCACACACCTGGGAAAGGAAACGCACTCATAACTAAAGACAAAGTGGTCATAACAAGACATATGGGTGCAGTGAAACTTAAGGGCGTATCCAGGATTCTGTAAAGGGGGAGGGGCACACTTTTGAATTTCTTTACAGTCAAAATGAATAATAAATAAAAAAATAAAAAAAAGGATGATTCTATTTGTGAGGTGATAATTTACTCAAATAATCTCTTAAATACAGAAAACAACATACCCCCCCCCCCTAAATAAAAAAAAATGTATTAAGTTCTACTGCACATGACTACTTGTAGGTCTACATTTTGAAGCAGGGTACATGAACAAATAAGAAGCATGTTTTTTCATTGGTTTAATGTACATATGTTGCAACATTGGGTTGAACAAATTTTAAGGGGAAAAAAAGTAGGGGCTGAATTATGTCTTTGATAGTTTAGGTACATGTATGCCACAATAATGGGTTTTAAAATGGGGCACACATAGAAAATTAGGGGGCATTTCGTCCTCATGTACATGTATATACTGTACGGCCAACTGTATGCCCAATTGGGTTCCAAAGGGGTTGGAACATAGACCAGCTGTGTCCCCCCCCCCCCCCCCCCCCCAGCCACACACCCATCTACCACTGGTGAAACCTTATCTAGAAGGTTCAGGCTGAATTCACTTTGACCTTTGCAACCCAGCATGTGACTGAATTAATTGTGTTCATGACTCTGTTTATACAGCGTTTATAAATCTGACTGGATCGGGTTACATTTTAATCATATTTTGTTCTCATACAGTGTGAACTCTCTTTAATATTTTGCATATATTTATGGCAGATAACAAATTTCTTCTTCTGCGTCTTCTTCTTCTTCTCCTCTTCCTTCTACTTCTTCTTCTCCTTATCCTTGTGTTTCTTCCTCTTCTTCACCTACTATCAGAAGTTCTGAGTCCCTCCCTTTTTTAAGTACCGGTAGTATTCCCTAATTGTTCTCCTCCTCATTCTCCTTAATGTTCTTAATAGTAATAAAAATGTAAATACCAAGTGTACCCTACATAATAAAGTAATACAGAAATGTCACCCCACGACATCTTTAATGAATAAATACATGTAGTTCTGCAATACCTTTTTGCCTTCATCGCTCCATAGACATGTTAATAAACACTAGGGATTCAAATGTCAAGTCTTAAAAATAGTGCAAGTGTAGCGTGCTACAATCAATCTTATATTTGTGCAAGTGTAGTGCGCTACAATCTGTCTTATTTGTGCAAGTGTATTGTGCAACATTCTTTCATTACTGTTCGGCTCTTACTATGCTAAGGGTCTGCTTGGTTCAACAAAAAAAAGTGGTAGCTTTTCAAATATTGTACTCATAAAACCCTTTCTTATTATCACTATATACACATTACCGGTATACAAAATGTATAGAAAATTTATTACCTTTTCTAATACCACATATTGTCAGGTGCCTGCAAGAATGCTGTTACTGCCATTAACAAGGTATAGCTCTTACAGCTTTCTTGCAGACACCCCACAATACATAAATATCAAATATCATGTATAAAAATCATTGGAACATATAAATGAAATTCTTTTTCGTCCCTTATATTTCTGTTTCTCATTTGTTTACCATTGTTTCCGAAACTCAGGAAAGATCCTGTACAAAATTTTAAATTTTCTTGAAAAATGTCTACAGAGACATAACAATTCTGGGATGTTTAGAACACTTGATCCATGCTCTTAAAAGTGATATACATTGACCTCAATACTATTGAAAATTCCTAGTCTCCTGGTCATATACAGTTAAAAACTAAATTATTCATACCCTTACCAAGTTTTGTGATTTTTGAAGTATGTGAAAATTGATTTGTCTTGATTTATGTTTCTTGATAATGTGACATATTAAAGCTTACATCTCATAATATTCAGCAAAGGTTCTAATTCAACCAATCCATCTTTCATTCTTGAGTTATGAAAAACACAAAAACCATGAAATTTTCAAGGGGTATGAATAATTCAGTTGTTAATAGTTGATTCAGAGCCAGAAGTGATCTAATGTGTTAAAGAACCTGAATTGATGCCATTTTGACTCTCAATATTTAAGTAGTATATGACACTGGCACAGCAAAAGTTACAACACAATTTGTTCATGCTTTTCATAATGTTCATTAAAACAACAATTTTATATCCTATTCCTTCTCAAAATAATAAGTTTTTTATCAATTATTTTGGCAAGGACATTAATTCTGCAAATAAATTACATCATGCAGCAATTAAACAGGTGTACTTGCATAAGGAAAATGTGTCAGCAACTTTGGTCGATTGATAAACAATCTAAATTGCTTAAACAAAATTGGCAAGCAGTGAGGAAAAAACAAATTCGGGCCAACTCTGCTTTTTTATCTTGACTACAGTATAATTTATGGAACAACTCATTCAGAGCAATCAGAACGGTGCTCAACATATACATCACAGAGATGCCAATTTGCATTGGTAAGTTACAATTACTCTAAATAAATAAATACCCATAACTATCTCCTTCATTGAATATTTCTCAAATTTTCACTGATTTGCTTATCTTAATTTATGAATTTGTTTAAGCCTCATTGATGGCAAAGTAGACTAGCTTTCCCTTTAAGAGCATCTAGGCAGTATCACACTTAAATGTTCTAGCAGACACTAGGCTTTCGAACTTGAGGTATTTACATCAAGTTCGGCAGGAGGCAAACCAATTCCAATCTAATTTGAATTCTGTCAAATTACGCAGTCCTAATAGATTTTACAAATATAGCCCTCAAAGGCCCGTAGTCTTCTTGCTCAGACCAAGTTTTTTGTTTGACCACGGGACATCATATATGTAAACATGTACATGTATATTCGGATTATTAGAATATACATGTACTTTCAATCAGAAAAAATGGTAAATGTCAGAAATCATCCATATGTTACAGATACATGTACTTCAGAGTCCTTATTTTCGATACAATAATAATAATAATGGCGGGTTCTTGTATAGCGCTCATGTGACTTAACACTCCTGGCACTCCCGATCATTACCCTGGGTTGAGTGTGGCAAATGTAGATTAATGTCTTGCCAAAGGACATTAGTGCCGCAGCGGGACTCGAGCCGCGGATCTTGTAATCGACAGTCCGGTGACATATCCACTCGACCACGACACCTCTACTCAGAGATTAAAATGCTGCCAAAACAAAAATCAGCATACCTGATATCTTTATTCAGCAGTTACATGAATGTATACTCTATGCCTATTTGTATACATATTTGACTAATGAAAAGTTTTGAATATCAGTGCAAACCCATGTCACACAAGCACCCCTTACAAAACTTTTAAATAATAATCTTTTTCAAAAGAATACCTTTTTCTTATTTTTCTGAAAGAAACAATCGAACCTCCACCATGCTAAATGTACATTATGTACCACAGACTTATGTTTGCATAAAGGTCAGAGCATGTACCAGCTTAAATTGGCAACCATACAAAAATATATTTGTGCATCGCCTTGGAAAGATAACTAATGTTCGGCAGCATCTGCGAGGATATGTAATAGTGTTATATTTATGTAATGATGTTGAAGGCCTGAACACTAAGACTTTAATCTAATTGATTGCATTACAAGCTGTGTACAGTGTAGAAACCAGGCAGAGTGAATGAGAGAGATGTCTGGGACAGAGATAGGTAGAGAGCAATCCAGTGACATAGAAAGAGATGGACCATATAAGATACAGACAGCAAAGAAACATTAAAAGATAATAGAGATGCAAAAAGAGACATTAAAAGACAGAAGAAGACATAGAGACAATAGGAGAGAAGGACTGAGGTGAAGAGACTTAATGTCACACATGCAGACAAGAAGTAGTCTGTGTCAGAGCTAGAGCCAGCCCAGACAGATGAACATACAAAGAGATGAGGGAAATAGGGAGGAAGAGAGAGAGGGGGATCAGAGAGAAAGAGAGAGAGAGAGAGAGAGAGAGGGGGGGGGAGAGGGGGAGAGAAGGGGGGGGCGTTACAGTGAATAATAGACAAGGAGAAAGAAAGTTAGACAAAAAAGTTGTGAAATATGAAGTGATAAATGTAGAAAATGGGAAAGAGACAAAATAAATTAAGAGACATGAGAGAAAGAGAGAGAGAGAGAGGGGGGGGGGCACAGAAATAAAGGAAAGAGCAACAAAATATTACAGAGAGAGCTGGAAAAAGAAAGACATAGGAAAAGAACGAATGAGACAAAAAATACACATGTACGCAGAGGGAAAGAGACAAAACATAAATACAAAGTAGGAGAGACAGCGATGGAGACAAACAAACAGAAAGAGAAAGAGAAAATGAGACAGGAAAGAAGAGACACAAATTCTAGGCCAGATGGATATGACACGCTTCCATTGCTCTGATCCGCTGTGTCACGATACATTACCTTTTCAATCTAGCTAGCACCATTCGATCCAAGTTCTATCTCAATATCATAGTACACATACCCCCAGCATATTTCAAACTAGACTGTACAAGTATGCAAGGTATTCCATGTGGCAGAAATCAAGCATACATGTAGCTAGAATTCTTTGTGAATACCTTTATAGGTGATTAAAGGTAGCACTTAATTCTTGTTTGTTTGTTGTTCTTGCTGTTGTTATTTTTTTAGGGGTCTATTTTCATACTGTTGTTTGTTTATGACATCAATAAAAATAACTTTGACACATATGACAATTTGGGAATTTCAACAATTCAACATCACCTGTTAAATGCCTTTCCATAATACATATAAACCCAAATGTACTTGTATTTCAGATACACTAAAAACTAAATGATTATGAACAATGTAGTACAAATTTGTCTTAAAACATCTAATGATATCATTATTACATGTAGTCCATAAATTTCACAATATGTTATTTATGAAAATCTAACTAAGATTGATAGGCACTTAACTTGCTTGCCAACTATTCCTAATCATGTTGACAATCAATCAATAAAAACCACAATATCACCAAAATGTAATTTGTGGTAAATTGGCATTCCAAAATGTAACCATGATTACTGTCTATGGGTAACACGATTATATTACATGAAATGACTCCATGCTGAATAATAAAACAAAGGTCTACTTGTAAATGTATACTATGTATAGTGGTATACAGAAGAATGTACAGGGAGGGGCGGGGCAATATTGGGGAGGGGGGAGGGGCACAAGTACAGATGTATCAATACATGTGTATCTCTGACAAGCAAATAACTTTCTTCTTTTTTTTTTGTACAAGGTTTCATTTTTTCAAATAAACTTTCCACTATTCAAAAATTATGTTATTTCATTCTTTTCTTCTTTCTGTTTGTTTTAATTTAGGGGGGAGTGGGCGTGTTTGCCCAATAATAGGGGGAGGGGGCAACTGACCCCTGGACACTCCTAAAATTCTGCACCTGTGTACATGACCTACTCTCAATAATAGGTTCCTGAATGTGATGATTTAGTCGGTACTAGGGATGAAAGGAGGAAGTATTTGTTTTAATGTAAGCCTAACAAAACATAATCATTTACACTAAAAAAGCAAATAATGCATTATCATACAACTTCACCCTCACTTTTATACACACTTACAGTACATGTTCATACAGTGTAAACATGTACTTGAACAAGTATGAAACTGTAAATACTGTGACACACAGTATTTAAAAGATATTCATTTTTGTATACAGAATAATAATAGTAGTCATAATTATAATCATGATAATAATTATGATAATGATAATAATAACATAAACAATAATGCTTATAAAGGCAAATATAGGATCAGAGAAAAAAATAAAACTCTCTCTCTCTCCATTATAATATCTGCCATACATGTAGTCATGTACTATATTATGAATACATTAATCAATTCTTATTCAATTTTATATCGATTCCAATTTTACCTCCATGCAAATATAGCCCATCAAGCAAAATAAAACATTAACATTTATAAATCAAATTAAACATATATTGTGGGGAATAAAAAATGTGCACAAGGGTTAAAAAACTGATTTAAAATTTAGAAGGTTAAATAATTTAGCGGCATTCTCAATCCCCAAAACAAACAACTTAGTCATATTGTTTATCAATACAGTTTGCCTAGAGATACAATCCTTAATCAGGATCATCAAGGAATTATTATGAAGAGAAGTTTTGATGATATTCCCAAAGTGTAAAATATCCTGGGTACTTTCAATTTTAAGAACATTCTTATTAGAACATTAAAACTATCAAAAGAAAATTTGCAAATTAAATGTCTGACCCCCAGACAGCATTGAAGCCTTACTGCGACTCAAAATCTTATAATATTAAAAAAAGAGGACAATTTTGGGGGTGGCTACATGTAGGCTTTCATGAATGTTTACATAACGGGTGAGGAAGCAGCTTTAAACTGTTACGAAATATATCATCTGTTGACAGCCTAGAGCCAGAAAGGCATTAACTCTGTATTACATGTAAATGATGCAAGTTAACACCTTCTGGCTCTAAAGCAATGACATACAGTACAGACACACAGCACACACACGCACACATTACATTACAATCACTTTTCATGTCATGCCTGTAATACAGAGATACCAGTATAAATGTGTATGTACATTTACATTGTATAAGATGGATGGTGGCATGTTACCATGGTGACAACAGTGATGTAGTCCAAACAGGTCTCAAAGAGGTATAGAGATTTCGCAATGAAACAGATTTGAGGTCTTGGTCTCAAACTTAAAAACTGGGATAAAATTTATATCCCCAAGGACCAAAAATAGTCCTTGATGTTCTAAAATTTGGTACCGTAGTTAAACCATGCTCCTCAAAGTCCAACTTTTAATGGCGTTCTCTACTAATTGAGTTAAACAATGGACCTACTTACTGGATCTACATGTAAGTCCTGGTTAAAAAAGGAAAAATTTAGACCTTTGTCTAACTACCTTTGTTACACTCGTTTATAGACCGATGGTGAACAAAGCATCAAGTTTAAATCTTAGTTGAAGGATATGGCCCCTAGAGAGTTGGGTCTCGGAGCACATGTTTGGACTACATCACTGTGAACCTTGGATGCTAATTTTTTAGCTTCCATCTGATCCTATGGGAATGAATAACAAGCGTGCATGAAACGGAATGAAAACGTGCAAACTCAAAGCTAAAACTGAATGCAAAACAAAGGAAATTAACTGCAAAGTGACTATTCAGCTAATGACTACGGCGTGGTAAAGAAAAAAAAAGGAAGCAAGAAGTGTTTTTATACCTAAGATCAATCCCGGTGAAAACTGGCTCGGAGGAAAGAGGAGCAAGATCGGAAGTAGAGAAGGAGAAAGCGGAGGAGGTGGAGAAGGAGGGCGTGGTGGGGGAGGTATCGGGGGAGGGTTTGGAAGGGGGGAGTTCTTGGAGGGAGAGAGTGGAGGTGTTTTTGGCTGAGAACCAGCGGTATCTGATAGGGGGAAAGCAGATAGAAGGAGCAAAGACAAAGTTGGGTTAAAATATCTTTTCAAATACAAAAGTGGCATCGCTTGCATTGTACCTGATAGGACAAGGCTGGTATAGAAAGGAATTTGTGCTGGAAGTATACATGTAAATATCATCTGCTGAGGACTAAATGTAGGACATTAACTCATATTATATTTTTTGTTTAAATAATAGTACTAAAGTTTTTAAAAAACATACATATATGTATGTACAACCCGGGGCCAGGGCATCATTTCATGAAACCATCATGAGTACAGGTTCACGGACATCCCATTGATACATGTGTAAAATTCTATGCACGCATTTCAATGTGTTGTCGCTAAACTTGTACTTCTCACGGTTTCGTGAAACGCAGCCCTGGGCATCTAAAGAGTTGATAGAGAAATTGATATCATGAGTGGCAGTTGCCTTAGGTCCTGAAGCAACAAAAATGCTTCAAAATTGACACAATCATTAACAGTCCAAAACTATGTAAGTTCATGTAAAGATGTCTAATTAGACTCAACCAAACTTGTTGCAAGTATAACCATTTTTGGCAAGATATTATATTACTCATGTTAAGCTTTGTAAAATTTTCCTTGTTTTGCCTCAAAAATACAAAAATAAAAAATGACATGATGCAATTCTCTCTCACATTAGAGCATGGCAATTAATGTTCCATATCCCTTATGACACAGCTTCCCCTTGGATAAATGTAAAGGGATATTCAAAATTACTCATTGCCACAATTAACTAATATCCAAGGGTAGCGGACGACATTAACATTATATTTCCTGATCGATTAAATGAGTTAACATCCTTCAAGTCCACAGCAGATGATACGATGCATATGGCACAAATCACAATAGTAGGTATACACAGGTACACTCTCTATCCCGTGCGAACATTTCTAAAACAAGACAAAATATGTGTACTGGTACCCAAGGAGTGTAATAACGTGTACTACTGCTAGAGCAAGTAACATCAAGTAAACAAAAAGATTGCTCCGTTGTTTCCCATGTCACATTGAAACAGGAAGACTGACTGACATGATAACACGTAGCTTACTGTAGATGTCTTACAAGTTACTGTACAATGCTTGTAACAGACAAGTATTACATTACATTAACATAACTGGGTGGATGTGAAAACAAAATGATTCATTTTAGTTTTCCAAACTGCAATTCTGAAACAAGCAAAGAAAATCAGGCCTCAGCTCTACTGCAAATAATGAGCTTTAGCTTAATAGGGATCATGAAGAGGAAATACATTTATTCAGTAAATTAAGTAAAACTTGAAATCAAATAATTCTAATATCAATTTCAATGTTAATTTTCTTGATATTACAAGGCCTTTGGCAAAGTAATAATGAACATTATGATAAATGTACATTATATCTTTCATTTATTTGTTTTTGTTAGCTGGAAATTTATCAAATTTTTTGATAAAACACTGCAAAGGAAATTTCACTTCAAGAAAATACAAGTAATTAACGGAGCATGATCAACATACAAAGTACAGGGTCGGCTAAACTGGACAATGATGCTTTGCAAGTTGACACATTTTCAGGGTTGGCTTATAATGACTCAGCACATGATTTTTTTAATGATGTTAAATATTTTGCTGGTGAATTTTACAAACATCGTTAACATTTATTGCAAATATGAGCATATCGGAGCAACACCAATTATGATACACATAACTTTGATGAACTTGAATTACATTTCTCAATGACCAATGATAAAATGGCTGTTTACACTCCTTTTTTGGAGGGGGGGGGGGGGTCCTGAAGGGTGATGACTTGCTCCTAGAGAAGAACTATTAAAACACAAAATTCAATGCACTTCAGAACGATAAATGACATGAAATCCAATCGGTTGGCTCTCACTCATTCCAAAATTTACACAAAAAGTAAAATTCTTATGTATGCAGGACAGCCATTTTGGTGTTTGATCACTTGTAACCTTCTTGGAGTACTCTTCAGAAATCTTTTGTTATAACATTTCCGAAAAAGTCCACTATCACACTTCACTTAAATTTGATTTTTTTTACTACATTAATTGAAATTCAAAGCTTTGAGTATTTGTTTACACGCATAACGATTAACAAAGGAAACAATTTCTTGCAAGGCCTTTCTTACCAAAAACATGGAAGTTCAATGGCATTTCTACCTCAATTTTTTGGTGAAAAGGTATATTTATCTTGATTGATTTATAATAAACAAGAACAAAAATATGACTGCATTGGATGTCACATACTATTTTTTTGCCAATTTGGAAAGAAAAGAAGGCAATCGATCCGCTTTTCCTTCCTTTTTACGGCCGAGGAATACACGGCTTGGATAACGCTTCACCTTTCTCCCTTAAGCTGTTCAACGACTAATCTTTCTTTTCACCAATTAATTTGAAGAATGGGTAGGATTATCTTACACAGAATGGGATAGACATGGATGAAAGCATAGAGTATTTGCTTGGAAGAAAAAGCTTCACAACTCTCCATTTGTCTGATAATTCTCATTCCTATTGTTAGAGAGGGACATGTGCATATGTACACATTTACATGTACATAACGTATATGGTACACTAGGGTCCTGTTTTATAATGAGTTGCGCTCGATCCAGATTTATTGAGTACCAAAGTGCTAACGTGATATTCGCTCGTCGTCCAGGTTACTGGCTCTAAACAAAAGAGCCTGCTCATGAGGTTCATAGTGAACGTTCTGGTTTTACAGCAGATGATATTTCACAAGATGAACAATCATGAAAACTTCTAAAAAAAAACTCAAAGCCCTCTGCTGCACGGATGCATCCACACTTCCATAGAACATTTTCTGAAAGAGGTTTAAATGCAAATTCTAATGACTGAGATTGATTGTATAACATACTTGGTGTTGTATGGATGCCTTGTTGAGTTCCAATCACTCTGCTCGATCATGCCTCTCCTCTTGTCCGCTCTGGTAGCCTCTGTGGCAAGGTATTTGAATATGTGTACTCTCCCTCTGGTACAGACCTGGGTGGGGGTGTTTCACAAAACTTGTCATCAGTGGCATGTGACAGTTTTTGTTATAGGCTACTGAAATCCTTGCTTCTGATTGGTTATCAGCAGATTTGTCATTGATTTTAGTCATTTGTCATTGAAAAAGGGCTTTGTGAAACAGGTCCCTGAGCATCGATGGTAAGATAGAAACATCTCAGAGCAGGTCCAAGATATTTTTGTATTCACGTCTGATAACAGTCATACATGTATTTAAAGCCCCACTGCATTACTTATAGCTACTTGCGCCCTCTATATAGCAAACAATGCATAAACGGTGACCATTGGTCTCCCATGATCCCCTTTTTCATATGTTAATTGAGAGCTGAGTTGATGAGATAACCACCTGTCAGTGACCTTGCAGGGAGGTCTATTCTCTCCTGACCAAACTAGTGCAGTGGGGCTTTAAAACTAATATTTTGAACATAATATTGTGGTATGGAACCTGTGACTACCAGAAAATTTGGGAGAGGGAAGGGGGAGCAATAGGTCCCCTCTGATGCTCTAGATACCATGACAACTTGTCCTGGAGGATTTAAGAGTGGATTGTAGTCCACTTTATTGGTGTCTCCCTCCACCGCAGCCATTGGGCACTACTAAAACATTTGAAACCAACCTCAGCTCAAGGATTGGTGGGCAGATTATGGTCCACTTCAGATGTGCCCCCCCCCCTCCCTAAGAAAAAAGAAAAGCCAATGGGTCTACTAAAGCCCTTGATACCAACCTGAGCTGGAGGGTTTGTGAGAGGATTGTGGTCCACTACGAAGGTATCTAGCGTGTGCATGGTCCGGTAGCAAGGTGGAATCAGCTGGATCTTGTTGCATGAGATATCAAGCTTCACTAGTTTTAACTTGCTGATTTCTGTAGTGTGGGGAGAAGAGAGAAAAGTGAATTTATAACAATTTTCACTTTAATTACTTGAACATGTATGTCAAGATTAAATTGATTATTAATAGAGAATAAAATATGCTGAGAGTAAGAAAGGCCTAACTCTGTGCTGAAGGATGTGACTTTTAAAAACCTGCTCGACTCTCAGCAGATATATACTTTCTCTCTTTCTCCCCCTCCCCTTCTCTCTCTCCCTCTCTCTCTCTCTCTCTTCCTCTCCCCTCCTCTCCTCTCCTCTCCTCTCCTCTCCTCTCCTCTCCTCTCCCCTCCCCTCCCCTCCTCTCCTCTCCCCATCTTCTCTTCCCCTCCCCTCCCCTCCGCTCTCTCCATCCCTCCCTAGCTAGCACACCTTCAAGGACTACTATACACTTTAAAGCTACATGTACATGATGTACAAGGTATCAAACCCACAATGTGCAGCATTCTAGTGGCCTCAGCAGCCAGAAAAGGACTCCCTCTTGTCCCATTTCGTCATCTAAACACTGAAGACCCTGAAGACCCTGAAGACCCTGTCCACATTAGCCCAAATTTTCAAAATACAGTAGGCAACTATTTTTTACCCAGGGGAAACTAGCTTTATTATAATCGAAACTATAACATGTATGTCAAGCTCCATTGTAATTCAGTTAAGATGCAAAGAGCGCGCTATTTTCACCTCGCACTTATGTTTAGGATAATAGCTCAAGCTATAAATAAACATGACTTGTTAGCAAAAATAGCCCATTATTTGGCCAACCGCGGGAATATATTGCCAGTGAAAACACACTCAGACAAGGATATAGGCTCTGAAACTTGAGATAATTGCTCAAGCTCAAAGAGAGTGCTTGACTTGGCCCACTGAAGATGGAGAACCTTAACCTAACGACACAAAAAGGAAGCGTGTATCAAAATCAACACGCATTTCAATAAGATGTCTATAAACTTCTATTTGTTTGTATAAACCTACATGCACCACTGTCACTGTACATGTACTTAAATACGTTAAATACATTTAAACGTTTAGTACAAGATTGTTGACATCACATTGAAATGTGCGTATTAGATTAAAATGCATTTCATTTGGGTGTCCACGAACTTGTGCTTATCATGGTTTTTCATGAAAACAGTAGGACTGTCTTCATCAGCTCGAGTTAGCCGAATAAGCCGCTATTTTAACTATCCCGACCACAACTTAGCCAGTTAATTTGCATCGTCATCAGCCTGCAGTTGCTAGCAGGTTAATATCCTGAGTCTGGAAATAGCGGGTTAATTGGCAAACTTAGGCTAATGAAAACAGGTCTTATGTTCTGGAGCTTCTTCAGACTAATAGAAACACACCCTTAGAGACAGATAACCCTCAGTGACTGATGACCTTACGCGACATACTCGCCCCCTGGGGTCAAATCTAGGCCCTCTACCTCCCTTTCAACGACTCCCTCATGTTCGTTGAGGGGAAAACAAATTGGGTTAAGAACTTAAGAAAACTCAGAGCATTGGAATGCCATTGCCAAGTACGTCATTGAGAAAACTACTTGTTTATACATGTACCATACCAGCTACAGCACAAACTAACAATAACACTTTATCCTTGGCATTTGAGGCTACATGTTTTGGTCATGTGATATTAGCTAAACTTGTCATAATGCTATTTCACATGAAAAACTTTATGTACATGTACATGTAAGCTCAGAATATACAAAATGTTTCGTATCATTTTTTTTGTTTGGTTTGACTGTTTTTTTGTTTGTATTTTGTTTGTTTAAGTCAATCATCATAATCCAATTAAAAACAAAACAAAAATTAATGTTGCCATAACTGTGATAGCTTTTAAATTGTTTGAATACATTTGACTGAGCATGTCACTGAAGTTGCAAAATTAAATCATCAACGTCTAGTATTGCAGAAGGGAATAACAAAAATTAAAGGAAATAACAAAAATTAAAGGTGATTGCAATATTCTATCTAAAAAATCTAAAAAATAATAATAATGTACCGGTATATAAAAGTAAAACTGCATACCACGGTACATGTAAATAATCATCGATGGTAGAAAAGAAAATTCACAGTAATCCGACTGAAAGTTACAAGATACAGAATACTTGGTAAAACATAAATGTGAATTCTGGTCATGCAATCGCACTGTGAAGAAAATGGTGTGGAAGCATTTTAGGGGGGAAAAGGATAATCATGTAGCACATGTATGCATATTAGTGTATACTGTGAGGTTTTGGTCTTGTTAAAAGTCACATGGACTGTACACAGAAATGCGCATGTGGCACTACACAAACATGTGGCTTTAAAGTGTGGGTCCACAACCTTTAGCTACCAATCGTCCGATTTTGAACAAGCTAACTACCGTAAGCAATATGTACACACATCATATAAAGCCACCTGGCACAATAATACTTGAACATACATGTGCAGGTGCACTGTATGATTAATTCTTAACTCATTGCTTCATGATGATTCAATCTCAAATCATTGTCTTTACAGCCCCATTCACACAAATGCAGTAAACCGTTTTGTTGTTGTTAATGCAGTACCAAAATCAAATCAAACATGAGCCTATGCATAGTTACTGAGCCCTGCGTTATGAGATATAGAAATATGAAGTGTTTTACATTTACGTCAACATTATAAAAATGTAGCGGTTTACCGGGTCTTGTCTGAAAGGGGTAGAATCGTTGATATACTAACCATCTGGTAATGTGACAAGGTGATTTCTTCTGATGTTTAACTCTTTGAGTCCTGACATCTCCCCGATCTCATTCGGTAAGTTGTCCAATTCATTGCAGGAAGCATCCTACAAAAAAAAATTGGGACAGTTGTTAAGACATTCTTTAGATTCAGGGGGTACAGTACACACTGAATCTAGATGCAAGCCATCAAGGAAATAAACAACCTCAGATATAAATAACAGACAGTAAGTATAAGTGAGCATGTAACAAATAACACTATGTTCTATTTAAGTCCTATTGTATTCTATTTAAGTTCTATTGTATTCTATTTAAGTTCTATTGTATGTTGATTTCAATCTGTAAGAACGTCAACGAACAATGAATTTAAACTATGTGATTGGCAAGCATAATCAAAGAACTGTTTTCTGCAACAACAACAAACGAAATATACTCACCAGAAGCATTAATGTTCGTAACTTGCCAATTTCTGGAGGTAACGAGACTAATTTGTTGTTGCTTAGTATTAGGACTTCAAGGAACAGATCACATATTTGCATAGGTAAGACACTGAGCTGGTTTCGACTGTCAAAAGAGAAGCAGGAAAATAAGAATGTTAATAAGATATTATCCAAATTTTATCAATGCAAAGCATAAAATTCATATAACGAAGTCAATCAATTATATATCAAATTAATGATTTTTTACAGTAAATTAATAAACCTGGGCAAAATAATGACACAGGAACTGATAACATGAATATGTACAAAAAAAAAGTGTATGTTTCGGAAGTGTACAAGCGCAACTCTCTTTTCTTTTTCTCTCTTTGTCTGTGTCTTTTCCTCTTTAGCGCTACACGTACATGTACAAAATATCAGTATTCGCCCACCCAAATTCGATAGGGAGGTTTCGGTTCAAAATATGGTAAGTTCAACCCCTATTCCATGGATTAAAATACACACAAATGTGTCTTACATGTATATTGCCTGTTCATTGCTCTCAGCCCTTTTTTCCCTTCTGTCTCTCACATACTTTCTCACAATCTCTTTACAAATGTCCATATGTACATGTATGTACATGTATGCCTCTGTGTTTCAGTCTCTCTCCCTCCTTCCCTCCCTCCCTCTCTCTCCCCTTCATCCCTTCTTGGCACCCCTGCATGCGAGGGGGAGGTCACCATGCATCAGCCTCCGTTTAGTACATTTGATCCGTCAGACTTCCTTCCTCTGACTTGCTGTCTAATCGCTCCGATCATGATAATCCCATTCCAATGCCAGAGCGGGTGATCCGCATCCTATCCCTTCCAAGTCCCCCTCATTCAAACTTACCCTCATTCACACTAGAAAAATTAATTGTATAAATATATGAAAAATATATCTAGCTATACAATTGTAGATACGATATAAATTGAAGTTACATACATTTATTTCTACTGTAGTTGGAACGTCTTAGATAATAAAACAATGTACATGAAAATCAAAAAGGATGTTTCATTTACTTTACAAATGAAAACTACATGTAGATGTAAGTTATCTTCTTATTTTAATTTGATTGTCGTTTAGTAAGAAAATGGGCAAATCACTTGCGCATTTCTTTATACAATGTTTCTTTCTTTTCTATTTATATGACAATTTTTCACAAGTTTATGCCTCTTTCACTATACAATGATTCCTCATACATGTACTACATGTATCTGAAACCAGAAGGACATTAAGGTTGTGTTCAAGTAAATCTGCATTAAAGGTAAAGACCAGTTTTGGAAACGCCCCAATTTCAAAAAATGAAATGGAAGCTCTTAGTACTAATCATGTGAAAGAATATGTTTTGACTAATACATGATGATAAAAAAATTTGCCGGGAAACCGCCTACTAATTCATATATTTGGTAAATTTGTTTCTCTCATGGTCTGTGAGAGATATAGGGTAGTCCCATATACATCTTTCTGTGTATAGTGCTTGTAACTTTACGAAGAATGGGCCAAATTTCTTATCATTTTGATGATTCCAGAACCTTGCAGATGCTAGATGCTAGATGATCAACCTTTTCTGATCGATTCCACAACGTTTCTTTCACAATGCAATCGCATGACCATAACTGTTCTTTACCTTTAAAGTTGACGCCCTTCTCGCTCCAAACATACAATACCACATTTCGCCTTGTGTGAACTGGGTGTACAGGTAACATCCCTGTACATGTATCTGACATCACGCCCTCTGTGATTAACTTGTACTTTCATGAATTGATCCTCTCGGTATTGGGGTCGCATGTTACGGGGGTAGAATGCAATATATCCACAGGAAAAGCAAGGGCTATGAACCCATAATCTTTCCCCTACCCACTTAATCTTTCTCTCTGTTGGTCGCTCCCCTGCATATAACATGGGAGGCCTAAACATACCGGTACATTAAATGCACTCCATAATGTACTCTGTACAAGTGCAAAGTGTAGGCCTTTACATTTCACTCTTAAATTTAAAGCAAGGCTGTGTAAATGTGTATGCACCCTCTCCCTTGCAGATAACCCCCTCCCTAAAAAAATGTTAATAAAAAAAAAAATGAGGAAGGATGATGATGATGATGTTTTTGTTGTTTAAGTTCAATCTCTTGATATTTCATTTGATTTTCATTAATCTAATCAGAATACATTTTTATTTGATTATATCTTTATTTTTTAAGGAAGGGGGAGGGCACATGCACATGTAAATAAAGTGTACTATTTATTGAAACAAGATGGCATTGTGTCCTATTTCAGTACAACACTTGAGGCACTAGCGTAAAGGCCTTGATTATTAATTTACGCACATAATGTATCTGTACCATGTCTTTAATGTATATACATGTATACAGTACAGCTCATGGCCTACATGATTAATTCCCTGTTTAAATGTTATCATACGGTTGTTCAGGAAATTAAAAAAACAAAATGAAGTAAGCCAGCCAGCCAGCAAGCTTATAAATAGGAGCCAATGCTGTCATATCCAATGAGCCATTTATTTAGGCAGCATTTAATTAGAAGGGGCCAAGACTAGGTGGATATATATCCAGAGTGCAGCAACTTGTATATTGGAAGTACAGTATATTCCAGCCGAGAAATTTAATTAATACATGGCATGCATCATCGTATCACGGTAGTGTTCACATGCAGTATACATGTAGTAGATTGGTCTAGACTTGTTTAATTGTATACTACTGTATATGTACAATCAACAACTAAATTATTCATAACCTTACCAAGTTTTGTCATTTGCTTAAGTACATTGTACATGTACAGGGGTATGTGAAAAATTGATTTGTTGTGATTTATTTTCTTGAAAGCTACGTGTAGTGTAACATATAGCATTCAGCACAGGCCCTAATTCAATTGATCCACCTTTCATTCTTGAGTTTTGAAAAACACGACAACCATTCAATTTACAAGGGGTCTGAATAATTCAGTTGTAAAGCACTGTATAAAGCCTGAATGTACCTGTACACGACAAGTGTAAAAACTAGGAGCAAAAGATAATCTACCGGTACTGTTAATGTTATCCAGGCTAGTACAGTATGTGAAAGCACTATTAAAACTAAACTATTTTTGGCATTGCATGTGATAAATCAAGTAACATTTGAATAATGTACATGTACATGCTGCAATTTCCATAGACATTTTACAGACTATAAGGGGTACAGTATATCCTCACAAGAAATGTGTGAGAGGATGAGGAATGGATCACTTCTTGAGAGGTAGAGAGAGGCCTAGTGTTAAAGGGATAGTTGAGTTCTGTTGCAGAGGGCACTACAAAAAATAGTGTCAAATATGAAAGAACATACATGTACAATTTAAATGACAAAATCATCTGTGTTTGATCAAAATCAGTTCAGAGACGGATGAAATATCCATAAATATAACGATTTCTAATATTTGTGTACCACCACAAATATTTGATAATGTGAAAAAGCTGTTGAAAAAAGAAAATAGCTCCTTTTACGTTGTATTTCAGCTAATTAATGTCGATGTTGGTTTTTTTGTTGGCTTTTTTGTTGGCTTTTTCGTGTTCGTTATATTAAGCCTAACCAGCCGGCCAATGTTTTGTTATTATTAATTAATTAATTAATTAATTAACGGTCACCATATTTTTTTGAAAGTGGAGTTGAATTGGTATGATCGTATTGGCTAATTTTCACACATTTGGGGGTCTAAAATTACCTTCATACCTGTAGCAATTTTAGGTTCTAAAAGGGCACTAGAAATGTCATACATGTAGATGATAAGAGCAATAAACCATGCACTTTGAAGGCATTTGCGGTCTGAAAACAGAACTCAACTATCCCTTTAAACATGAAGTTTGACAGTAAAAGAAGACCTACATTTCTACATGTATGTTTGCAACTTTGCATAAATTCTTGTTCTGATCGTGGTACCAAATGCAAATGTGGTATGGAAAGAGTACAAGTAGACTCCTTTGCCCGAGGGCCAAGCGTCTGTCTGATAGCCCCTGTTAATAAGGAATGCAATCTAATTTAGGGACGGCTTATTGGGTAAACATCCAATTAACTTGCAGGTATATGTTCTCTCTACCAAGTGGCAAGGTGAAGTTGCGTTTCCATTGGCTTCAATATAAGAAGAGTTGTGGTATTATCGCCATCCATCATCATGTACCACTATTGTCAATATAATTATAATTTTTTAATTATAATTAGTGATTACTATTATTTTTATTTAAATTATTAATATCATTATCATTATCAGCCATCATTATTTATCACTTTTGTCAATAAAATTCTAATCATTTTTTATTATAATTAGTGATTATTATTATCATTATTATTTATTATCATTATCATTATCATCATCATCATCATCATCATCATCATCATCATTATCATCATCATCATCATCATCATCATCATCATCATCATCATCATCATCATCATCAGTATCATTATTATTATCATACAGTGTAATTATTATTATTATTATTATTATGATCATCATTATCAGTATCATATCATATCACCATCATCATCATCATCATTATTCATCAACATTACTGTTATCATTATTATCATCAACAACCTGTATATTTTAAATACTTGTACATAGTACGTGTACACCTGTATCACCATCAGCTACGGGTGCTAGTTGACCCTATATGTATGAATTATGGAGTATTTGATCTACTTGACCTGCATTTCGGGCTCCACGTACAGTACATGTACTATACACATATTTAATTCTATTGACAAAATTGCCTAGAACCCCCTGGATTGTGAGGACACAGCTTGACAAAAAATCCATGCTGATGAGGTAAAGGTCAAAGCCTGTACTTTCCAAAGCTAACAAGTACAGTTTTACCTGAAAAAGGTATAAACACAAATGCATAACAAAGATTATTTATCCCCAGGGCCCAGGTCTGTTGGCACCTGTACCTGTAAGTACACCTCTGATAGATCATAAAGATGCGTAACTTTTTTTTAGCAAACTCATTTTTGTTTCACTTTTAAATCAATAAAATATCCTCTGTTGTGGATTGCCTGCTTGTGTGAATGTAAACAACCTTTGGAATAACCGGCCAACTCTTTGCAGAAACTGACCTTTATAATATGAAACATAAGTAAACCAATCTACTGTACCATATACAAGTAGGCCTACCAGGTACATGAACAGGATGGACAGGATGTTCCTGTATAAACTTAAGTTTCTGATTGCCGGATGTCCATCATATAATATAACTATTTTTTAATGAGTAAAATTATGTGAAAAAACAGAGCTAAATCATCCTAAAAATCTAATGAACCCTTCGTGGACTGGTACACTAGTTTTGTTTTGAAAGGAAAGAATAAAACACTGTACTCTTTCCCAGAAAAAAACATGTATAAATCATTTTTCTTCTTTCTCAATATCAATTGTATGCTTTTTGTTTGTTTAGTTCTTGTTGGTAGGTATTTCTTACATGCACATGTACAGATTGTGGTAGATCACATAAAAGGACATTAAATATGAAACTCTAGTCGTGAAATAATGAGTGAACAATGAACACCTTTATGGCCTTCAACAGAAGTTGTTGGCTTTGATCATGTGTCCACGTCCAAAGTCATGGTACTCATGCAATCACATGCAATTCTAAATATGGCAACTGGACATGCCGCAGATAACTGTTTGGTTTTCCTTTCCTGCAAAACATGTTTTCAGAGTCTGGTGGAATAATTCCCGGGAGCTTGAAAACGAGACATGCGAGAAGGAAACCAAGTTCAGTGTTGGATCAGACACCAGGGGGAAATGACGTCTCTTTTAGTAAGTACAGCGGGGTCCATTCACATGAGGAAAATAAATGTATGACATTCTAATGGATATATGTCACCGGACTGTGAATCACATGGTTCGCTGTTCGAGTCCCACCGCAACTCTAATGCCCTTGGCAAGACATTAATCTACATTTGCCACTCTCCACCCAGGTGTTAAATAGGTACCCGGTAGAAAGTGAGCAATGTTGTCGGATTGGCATGTGTGCGCTTGTAAAATGTCGCCTGGCTGGAATATTCCCCAGGGAGTGGAGAGTGTGCACTCGCATGTGCGGATTAGTAATTGGATCCAATGACTGGGGTAAATAACTATTAAAATGTAAAATGCTTAGAAACCTAGTATTAAGCGCCATTATTATCATTATTTGAATTAATATAATATTTTAAGTTCTGTGTTGGAGTAGAGGCTAAGACCCCGTTCTCACTCACTTCGTTGGAGCGCTCTGGAGCTCTTAGGCGAGTGAGAACGCTCAAAGTGGTCCAGGAAGCGGACTTCTGGACCGCTCCAGAAGTCCACCTTTCGAGGTGGTCTTGAGGAGTGGGTCTTATTAAGAGCGCTCCAGAGCGCTCTAACGTGCAATGTGAATGGAAAGCGTACTTTGAGCGGAAGTGACGTTCCCCGCGATGAGCGATCGGGCAGGCACTACACATACATGTATATACATGTATACGGGACGCGTCGCGAACGGGACATCAGGTGACATAGGGTTTGGATTCCGCGCGCGAAAAAATTGACCCGCCTACCTGAGCTGCCATAGCAACAACACCACTTTGACTCGTGGAGCGGTTTGAGCCATAAAAACTGCTCGGAGTGTGAACGCTCGCAAACCGTTCCTCAAGACCCGTTCCTCTGGAGCGGTCTGGAGCGGTCTGGAGCGGTCTGGAGCGGTCTAACTAAGACCACTTTCAAAGTGAGTGAGAACGGGGTCTAAGACACAGGAGGTCTCTTTACACATGTACATGTACATGTATGTGTAGTACAGTGGGTCATTCACACAAAGAAAATAAAAAGAGATTCCAATTGAGATTCAAAGTACACTTACAGTCAAACCTGTCATTGAGAAAATGGCCATTGTAGACAAGGAAGATTTTCCACACAGGACCTATAAGGGGGTGTTTAAGCGCTCTTTTCAAGCGTACTGTACCATGCCAGAGGTACAGCATCTAAACGCTCTTTAAGCAAATAATCAATACCATCAAAAACTTAATACAGTATCAGGGCACCTGTCTGGTCTTTCCTTTTAAAATGCAAACTAAAGACCATGAACCGTTTCACTCACCTTAAATTGAGATATGATAAAGACATGAGATTGACGATTTCTTCAGGTACCACTCTGATGACATTGTTATAACACGTTATTCTTTGTAATGCTGTATAAGAACATAGCTCACAGGGCAGCTCACTCAGTTTGTTTTTCGACAGATCTGAAACGAGATGAGGGAAAAATACAGATTTTATTGTAAACATTCATTTTCTCTCACAAGATTTCCCATACAATATCCTCAGGATAAATTGTGGAAAGAAATTGAGGCATGGTGTACCGGTATGTGTAAAATATCTTCCAATTTAGGATTCAAAAATAATTAAGAACAGGTACATGTAGTAATAGATTTAAAAAATACTCAGTATTTAGCAATGAAATACAGGTGTACATGTACATGTACATGTACAATGTATACTACACGTTAGAAAACTCTATTTTGGCATATATTTGTTTTGGATGTAATTGGGGGAAAACTGGAGAGTTGCCTGACATTACAATTACGATTTCACACATTTGTTTTTCATTTACCATCAACAATTTGCCAATTTTAATATAACTTAATCAAAAATAAATCATAAGTAGATATCTTTTTTAATAGTTTTATCCCGTTTCAGTTATTTAGTTTGACCATTCATCCAATCTGTTTTTCTAAATTTTCAAATATCCCTACAAGTACAGTACTTGCGATTATTAATGTTGGTCTTTCCCTCAGAGGATTTGTACATGTATGCTACAACTTCATTGCTGTAGGGATAATCTACATCATCAGCACATACAAAATACTTAATATCATGTATAAACATTGACATAGAGAATTTATAGATCTACATTTTGTAACTAAGCATATTTCTGACCTTACTACATATAAATGTATGTGCAGGGATGTGAAGTTCACCTTCTTTTTTTTGTGGTTTAAATTTTATCTGACAGGAAATCCTGTTTTTCTTCCTCTTAACTCCATCAAGCCACAAGACGAGGCAAATAAATTATAGTGATTTCACCTCAACCAGGATATACAACTACATGTAGGACCTGTTTCACAAAGCCTTTTTTCAATGACAAATGACAAAAATCAGTGACAAATCTGCTGATAACCAATCAGAAGCAAGGATTTCACTAGCTTATAACAAAAAACTGTCATTTTTTTACTGGTGGCAAGTTTTGTGAAATGGGGCCCTGATGTACGAATTGTACTCGTTATATAAATTATACATTAATACTGTACATGTATAGTGTATTGTATGTACATGTACAGTAAATACACATTTACATCAATTTGTGGAGGCACAAACGTACATGTACTTCATCATCATCATCATCATCATCATAAATAATATAATAATATTTAGCTTTTATATACACATGTAGCGCTTAATACAAATGTCTCTAAGCACTTTACAAATATACATGTATTTCCAATTTACTATTTAAGTCAGTGACAATTAGGGACAATGGTGGCAAGAAAAATCTGAACTGTCATCAAATGTAAATACCGGCAAATCCAGGCATTGCTAATTTGGTGTACATGTACATAACGATAAAAAAACTGCCCATGACAGCAGGTGGCAAGGCATGGCCCAGTGGATATCCATTGTCAGATAAGTGAAGAAAGATATTTGATATGTTAAAGCTGTGTAATGTTCACTGCATTTATGTTATCAAACGTTCTTTTTCACTGGTGTGTGAATCATTTGTAAAATTTATCAACGTACCTTGAAGTGACTAATAAAAATAAAAAAGAACATTTCCATACAAAAAACTTTTTAAGATCTGTTTGAACTTGCATATTTCTGGGTAAAATGATTGAAAATGTATTTTTACAATAAACACTGTACATGTACATGTACATTGTACAGGGTTAGCTTCTCACAAAATATTTTGCTGTGTTCTTTTGCACCTATATGGACAGTACAGGTACATGTACATTGTACTTCGGTAAAACTATAATTTCTGTGCATAAATTTTCTTCCTAATGTAGGCATACTGTACATGCACTGTACATGTATGTGTACATGTGTACACTTTAAATGTATCATACTGTACATGAACCTTGTCACTTTTCACTGCTGTTTTTGTGCTGTCAAGTGAAATAAAAAATGAATGATTGAATGAATAATGCTCAATAGAGCAAAGACTGTCTGGGCAGCATACCAGACAGACCGAGAAGGGGAGAGAGAGAGAGAGAAAGAGAGAGAGAAAGAGAGAGAGAGAGAAATATACTGTACACTATACAATACATGGTGTATACTGTAATCTGTATCGTATCTTGTCACTTTTCACTGTTGTTTTTATGCTCTCACGTGAAAATAAAAAATGAATGAATAATGCTCAGTAGAGCAGACTGTTTGGGCAGCATAGTGGCATACATGTACATGTACCAGACACAGAGAGAGAGAGAGAGAGAGAGAGAGAGAAAGAGAGAGAGGGGAGAGAGAGGGGGTAGAGGGGGGAGAGGGGGGAGAGGGGGGGGGGCGAAGAGGAGACAAACAGATGGACAAATATAGAAAAGAAAAGAGGGGTACAGACAGAGGAACAGGGGAACAGAGGAACAGGGAGGGCATCTCTTCCACATTATCTCAATGAGTCATGGTGACTGAAATACACATACTGTACATGTACATGTATGTAGATGTAATCCCAGCCTACATCTAGACCAAATCCTATTATCGCATCATCATGAGCAAACAATGACGAGCGAACAACTTTGTACAGTGTAAATTGATAAAGAGGGCTGCCAAAACTGACAAATGTCAACCACAAAACTTGGTATAACCATATAATGAACATGAATGAAAAGTTTCCGGCATATCTTAAAGGGATCGTTTAACAATGTTAAATTTGAGATACACGGCCCTACATGTTATGTGTCTGTGATATGGAGTAATATTGAAGCCCTAAAAAAATCACACTTAAGAAGTGCCTCAAAAAAGTAAAAAGCTTTGAGTGACCGGTTTTACCATACTCGTTTCCCCCAATAGACTGTAGTGTTATGAAAACCGTTTGCCACACGGTTTTCAAAATTTGTAATTCCAATCATAAATATCTTGATAATCAGACAGACGATCACCTTGTAGAAGTCATGGAGTTCCTGACTGACGTAAAGGTTCATAATTATCATTGAAGCATGAGCTTAATCCAGTATTTTGATTCAGAATCTGAGAATCTAATGTACAGAAAATTCCCTGATTTCTCTCCGATTTTTTTCACTGATACAGTTTCAAGGTTGCAGACTCATTAGAGCGGGCATTTCAAACACTAAAAAGCTGATACAATGCATACAGTGTACAGTTGATAGGCCATGCGGACAAAATGTTTAATTTATAAAAAGACCGACTAATGTACAATGTTCTTTCATTTGGGGCTCTTCTTTTATTTGGGGCACTTTTTTCTCTCAAATTCTTTAACTTTTCCCTGACTGGAAAACAAAAATGGGAACCCTTTTCCAGGTTTTCCCTGGTTTCCAGGATGCCTGCTTGGAACCCTGAGAATGAATATTCATGAGCACATGCAAGGAAACATACCAGAAAGAGTTTATTGGTCTATTCAATTTTATTGGTAATATAACTTTTCCAGATTTTTTTACAGTGTACTTTATCCGTATAATTATAACATTCAGCTCATTGTTGCACAACATGTTGTCTAATAAACAATTTTTTTAATTTGAATTGAATTAGATTGAGACAAAGATTTGGTTAAAGAGAGAAAGAGAGAGAAAGAGAGAGGTAGATGTAGAGAGGGATAGACAGAGAGAGAGACAGACAGTGAGACAGAGAGAGAGAGAGCAGGGGAAGAGAGAGAGCAGGGGCACAGACAGAGGAACAGGGAGGGCATCATCTCTTCCACGTCTTCAATGAGTCATGGCGACTGAAATAGATGAAATCCCAGCTCAGACCCAACAACACATCACATCATCGCATCATGAGAAAAAAAAAACCCTCTCTCTCTCTCACACTCTCACCATGCTCTCATCCACCCTATCCTCTCCTCTCCTGGGCCCCATTGTAGACTAGACAAGCACTCTAAAATATGACTGTCTGACCAGTACAATGTCATGTTCAGTGATAGGCATAATTTACGCGCACATGTCTTTCAATTTCCTAATGAGGACTGATGAGTTACCCATTTTGTGATGAAACTCTACATGGAGGCCTAGACTGAAGTGTACAATATATGTACATTGAAGTGTACATGTACCTGTACAGTGTACAAGTAAAGCCTTGAAGGCCTCTAAAATATGATCTACAGTACAGTCTACTTGTACATGTAGTACAGTGTACATGTTGATGTGAATTGACTGGTACAATGTGATGATCAGCGATAGGCATAATTTTCACACACATGTCTTTCAAATTTTCTAAAGAACACTGACGAGCTTCCCATTTTGTGATGAAACTCTCCATGTTGACCTACATTGAATGAACACATATCTTCAGGAAACCTTGTAGGCCATCTACTGTACATCGACAAGGTTCTGTACAAGGATCGAGAACCGTGCAGTTTCAATTGTTTGAGGTTGTTATAACATGAGTCTAAAGTTTAACCACTGTTAAAAACAATGAGTATTTTTAATCATTTCTTGAAAAGACTGACAAACAGCTGTACATGTTACAGGCACATTTCGGTAACAAACTTCAAAAGCACAGTTTTGTTTGACAAATGAAAATGAGTCAAACTTCTGTAACTCACAGAATAAGTTATGTTTGAAACTTTGCCAATTGCAGCATTTTTCCCCCACGGCTTTGACCTCCATCATGTGCAGATAACACTGTAAATCAAAGTTTATCAAACAAATCTTTAGAAACTTACCAACTGTAAATGTATGATTAATGACCTCAAAGTACATGAACATACATACAAAGAGATTGGTATGGCTACTGAACAGGAAAATACAGTACATGTACATAAGGCCATGTAAAAAATTATACATGCTTAGCGTCCCCGCCCGCTTCCTTTTTAGGGGCCGCCTCCTTTTTTAAATTTTTTTATTCAATTATATTTTTAAAGAAAAAATCATGAAAAACACTGATAAAATGGATCTATTTCTGATTTTTTTTTTTTAATGACGGCGGCCATCTTGAAAAATAACCCGACTGTCAGGGAAAATGTACCGAGCGGCCATTTTAGGCGGCCATTTTGAAAGAAGAAAAAAATGGCGTCCTTCCTATTTTTCAAAAAGGCAAGTCGCTAAACATGTTTGTTTTTTAATTTGGCCTAATATTGTCAGTTTTTGTCACATATTGAATTAAGGCTGTAGTACATGTACATGAGGTCTATCCATACTTATAATAACATGTACGTGTACATGTGTAAGTATGTAGCATCTTTCAACATGATATCATGCACCCTTCAACTAAATATAACCTTGTACCTTCCTTCAGTCTATTTCTAAGCCTTTCCTTTTAAACCATAACATGCTTGCCAGAAGCAGAACCCGAGGAGGGAGAGTGCACATGGGGAGGGAGAGGGGGAGGAAGGAAGGAAGGTGGAGTTTCCGATTGGGGCTGCCATTTCGAGCAGCTCACTTCCTCCCCTGTTGAGGTGGATTAATAACCCTTGCAGTTGCACAGGATGATGCAGGCAGAAACGACCGTGCTCGGTGCAAATTAAAATCTACCCCCATATCACGCCATGTGCACATTCATTCCATGATGACTTTGCATGCATGTCCATGTACATGTACAATGTAAATGTAAGCTCAAATACATGTTTTGTCTGTGATGGCAAAGAAATATTATTCCGTTCAAAGGAGCTTTTTGGATCATATAAAAGTGAGATATGAAAAAAGAGTATTATAAATTTTAAATATAAAATACCAGAATTTTCTTTTAAAGCTTCCGAGTGCTACAGTAAATCACTCAATAATCCTGTACATGTACATAATGTTATATTGTGATAGTGATTTTCACATCACACCAAATATAATTTGACAGGATTTCGATTATGAGAGTTGTTTTTTTTTCCCTCTCTCTCTCTCTCTTTCTCTCTCAAAATACACTTCGGAATGAATTGTACATATTACATTATTAGTTCTTAAGGAAATAAACATGACAATGCATCAAAGACCAGTTTTATTGTTATTATTATTATTATTAACATTATTATTAATATTATCAACTTTATTATCATCATCATCATCCCTCATCATCATCTTAATCATCATTAGTATTATTATCAATACCATTAAAGGTAAAGACCAGTATTGGAAACGCCCCAATTTCAAAAAATGAAATGGAAGCTCTTATCACCAATCATGTGAAAGAATATGTTTTGAATAATACATGATGATAAAAATGTTGACGGGAAACCGCCTACTAATTGATATATTTGGTAAATTAGTGTATCTCTCGCCTGTTGAGAGATACAAATGCACGTGTCGCGCACGTGTGTGTAGTCCCATATACAGTGTACATCTTTCTGTGAACAGTGATTCTAACTTTATGAAGTCTTGGCCAAATTTCTTATCATTTTGATGATTCCAGAACCTTGCAGTACATCTACATGTATGCTAGATGATCAACCTTTTCTGATCGATTTCACAATGTTTCTTTCACAATGCAATCGCATGACCATAACTGGTCTTTAGCTTTTAATGCTATTATCTTTGTCATTATTATTATCGTCATCATCATCACCATCATCATCATCAATTCATCATCATCAACCAATCATCATCATCATCATAATCAATCATCATCATCATTAGTATTATTTTGATTATTATCATTAATGTTATTGTTATCAAATTTGTCATTATTATCATCATACAATTACACGCCCTGTATCATCATCAACAACATTTCTATTATTATTAATCATTATTATTGGCAGAGGACGACGGTGTGGTTCTTACGTTTCCTACATGTACATGTACTGTATATACATGTATTTGGAATGTACCTTACATTGCAAAGGTGAAAATATTCTGTCTCTTAAAATTAAACTCATTGTTTGTATAATCTCTTTCATATCTCACTATAAAGTTATGAATTCTGTAATGTAATAAACACAGATACATGTAGTTACAAAAATTGAAAATCTTGTACCAGTTAGTAGAATTTGTATTTTTTCATTTCATCAGTATTTATAGTCACTTTATATCATTTTTGTCACTCTTTTTTATTTCTCAGATTTTTCAACCAAGTGTACACTGTACATGTAATTTGTGTTCAGTTCTCCAGTCTGGACATGAAAAAAGACATTTGAATATTTAGATTTCAGGTCTGCATTACATGTGTTGGAGGTTTCCCGTCAAAATTGTTATCGTCATGTAATATTCAAAACATATTCTTTCACATGATTGGTAATAAGAGCTTCCATTTCATTTTTTGAAATTGGGGCGTTTCCAAGACTGGTCTTTACCTTTAACTTTTTCTGGCCACAATCAGGCATCTGTTACGCGTTTAGTTTAAAACACGGTTGCGTCCTTTCTCACTTTTGTAGAATCACTGAAAAACGGCGATCATGATCGCCGATCAAAAACTCACAAAACGATGCGTTTACAATTTGTAAACGCGTTTAAATGGGGTCAACGCACTGACCTCTAGTGGGTCTACGTATGGACCATGGTCTACATAGCATGCGCATTTCAAGGTTGCGAATCCAGCTGCAAGGCCAATTAAGGCCACCCAGGGAGAATTGCCTGGAGGAGCCAGAGAAGTGAGCATAAACAGTACACCATGGAACTGCGATTACGATGAGCGTTTACGATAAGCGTTACAAATCGCTCATTCTGCCTTCAAAATTTAAGCTTAAAAGCACCCTATGCTTTGCTGGAGTGAGGTTTGCCTACTAATTTATCAAAGCTTTGTGAAATCAACGGCAGCTTTACATAGATTTAGTCAAAAAGATCTACAGATCTAGGCCTACATAAAAACAAAAGTGATGTCTTGATTAAGTGCCCGGACGACCGAACTCACAACCCATGCACTATGCACCAGCATGCAGCATCGGGCACTCAACGGCCAAGTTGTACCGTAGACACAGACAGACCCCAACAACACTGCACAGCTCAGTACACTTTACGAAATGATAATCGCTCGACAACTTACCGATCTCTACAGTGTCAAACAAATCGAATTTTTCTGCACTTTTAGGATAGTCCCTTAAATTCCTTCCGCCCAGGTTCAGTTTTCCCGATTTTTGAGCATCTTCAAGCACCTTTTCTAAAGACCTTAATTGAGTGCCTCCACTATGCGAGATGGTCACCGCCATTTTTCCATCAAACTATATCATACATATATCCCGGAAGTTATTGCATCCACAGTACACACATATACATATGAGTTGTACATGTACTGCATTTAGTTGTTTTGAGAAACCGTTCGCCTTTATAGAAAAGGTCGCACGCCATCTACGACAATAAACCATACATTTCGTAGGGAAATAATCTTGGATAGAAAGTAAAGAAGTATCCAACTACCGGGACGCGATCCGCGTCATATATAAAGAAGGTCTGTCTGTCGCTGAGCGAAAACTCGCGAAATTATTAAATAGAGTAAACGTTTGGACTGAGAGCAGGCGCGGATCCTAGGGCCTTGCCCCCCCCCCACCGGCAGCAAAAAAAAAAACAAGAGAGAGAAAAGAGAGGAGGAAAAGAAGGAAAAGGAAAAGAGAAGAGAAAGGGAAAGAAGAAAAGGAAGAAGAAAAGAAAAAGGGGGAGATGGGAGGGCGAAAAAGCCTTCATCCAAAGCTGTTGCCCCCCTCCCCCAAAGCAAAAACAAAGGAGAAAAGGAAGGAAAGGCAAAAAAAAAAAAAAAGAGGGATAAAGGGAATGGAAATTTAAAAAAAAGGAAGAAGAAAAGTAAAGAAGGGGGATATCAGTTGCGATTTTCCCGCCAACAAGTTGTGGATCGGGGGGCCAAAAGACCCCCCCCCCCCCCGTCAAAAAAGGGAGGAGGGCGAGAAAGGGAGAGAGGAGAGAAAGGCAACACAAAGGAGGAAGAAGAAAGGAAAAGGGTGAACAGAAGGGTAGATCAACTTATGATTAATCCCGCCAAAAACGTGTAGATCGGGGGCCGAAAGAACCCTCAACAAAAAAGAGAGAGACGGAAGGAAAGGGAAAAGGAAAGAGGAGAGAAAGAGGAAGAACATAAAGAGGAAGAAGAATGGAAAAAAAGGGGGATATCAGTTGCGATTTTCCCGCCGACATGTGGGGGAGCAAAAAATGCCATTGCCCCATCTCCCCCCCCCCCAGCAAAAAGAGAGAGAGAGAGAGAGAGAGAGAGAGAGAGAGAGAGAGAGAGGGAGAGAAAAGGAAGGGAATGTAAATGAAAATAGCATGAAAACTCACTATTATAATTCAGTAATATCAGTAAATGAAAGAAAGTTTTGACGGGCCATCTTGACAACATCGGATTACAAAAATAATAACAACAGTTATGTATCCCGAAATAAGCATATTTTGTAAAGTCACTAAAGGTAATACAAATTTTTGGTATTGGGTCATGCATTTGGTTCAAATGATCATATTGGAAGCATATGCGATCCTACAATATTCAGTGATCGTTTTCGTGGTTGAAATCTAGTCTAAAGTTTTGACAATAAACTCTTTTTGTTTTATAGCTCCCTCTCAACGTCAAAATATTAATTAAGCTATAAAACAATGTTTCTTGAATAAAATCGACCGATTAGCTATTCCCGTTTGGAAATTATATACCAGACCTACATATTCTGATATTTTCATGGTCGCAGCTATCATTGTACGCAGTGGCGGATCCAGGGGGCCCGCCCCCCCCCCCCCTGAGAAAAAAAAATCATGTAAAAACACGTGATTTTTTACCTTTTTTGGGGGTGCAAATTTTAAAATTTTCGAGGAGCAAAAAAAATTAAATAGTCCGCATTACCCCCCCCCCCCCCCCCACCGAGCGACTTTTCGACCGGCGCGATTTTCAAATTTTCGGGAGCAAAAAAAAAAGAAGAAAGTTGGGCCCCCTCCCCTGGCCGCGCCTGATTGTACGGCCGTAGGCGCTATTTTAAATTTATCCAAATTTCACCGGTAAATTTTTATATTCAATTTTTCTCAAAAGCAGAAGTTTTTAGGGGCTAAATTTTCTAGTTCTTATAATACATCCACAGGGGCATCCAAAATAAATCAAAATTGTAAAGAATCACTATCCACCCAATCTTCAAAATTTCCAAAAACTTTGTATTACCTTTAACATCAGAAAATGTTAACTACTAGAAGCAAACCACTTGATAGCAGTGAGGCAAATTGGTCTGGTGGATAAAACTGATCGCTTCAGAGTGCAAAAACTCGGTTCGAGTCCCAGCTATGCCATTTTTACCCATGATATATTTTTTCTTTTTTTCCCCTTCAGCCTATGATATAGACTTGTCCATTTCTTTTTTTAGGGGATATCCCCCCAACTTCTCAACAAAGGAGAACATAGATATGATACTCTATCTTTAACAAGCGACTCTCTGAATTAGTAAGTCTTTTGCTACATCTACAACAATAAGCTAGCCGTCAGCTAGCTGCGCCATTATCGTCGGCTAGCTGCGCCACTATCGTCATAATTTTAGCCACAAGGCCATGTCCCATTTAAAAACTACATTTAAGAGTCCCTTATTGCCAGGTTTTAAAAGTAGTTTACATTTTCAAATTTACAATCCTTGTATTTTCCATTTTTGAAGTGACACTACATCCCCAGTATATTCTTTTTCCTGTAGAGATACTGAAGGTGCTTGTGCTCCCAGACAAGGAGAAAGAGCCTCTTCATTACCTTTTGGAGCAATACATCAAAATAATACGGTCATTGTTGCAATGTCAGGAATGCTATTTTGACTATAGCTCTTGTGTAATCCTTGTAATAACACAAATATTCGCTCGATGAAGGGAGGTTCGGGATTTTTTTCCATTCATTAATTGAAGCCATGTCAGAAAGAGCTGAGTAGCTTGTAACGTAACTATTTAAATTAAGACAAATCCGTGTATGTGAAGGGGGTATATAAAGATTTCATGCGTCTTGATAACTTTAAAAGCAATTCTGTTAAAACATAATCGTCCTCCCTATATATATATAGCTTCCCCTCAACCCTCACCCGCGGCCTCCCCCTCCCCTTCCACTCTAAGCTTCCCCTCCCCACCTAACGAAATCGTCGTTTTTTCTTCATAGGATATAATCTAATTTACATTAAACCTCAAAACAAACACACATTTAAACGGGGATGTATAGGAATATAACTGAACGAAAGTGGCGTCGCAATTAGTACGCCTATATATACACAATGATACACTGCATGTACACCACGGCACCACGGCTCCACCACTTCCACCAATACCAAAGCTTTACAAAAATAATGTGTACGCCACGGCGCCACTGTTCGTACACACAGTTATGTACCCTTGGCCATGCACGCGCGGTATACACGATCGTATACAAAATCGTTGTTTACCCTATTCCTCTGCATAACTCTATCCGTGACAAGAATAACTATTTGTTATGTGATCTCGTTTGACTTTAGACCATTACAGTCTTCAGGATGGATACCAAGCTGTTCCTGGTCATTTCTATTACATTCTGTATCACTTTCAAAGACTGTCATGCTATAAAATTGGGATCGTTTTCAGCCGAAAGCCTCTCGGCTCTCAGAGGGGATGAGGGGTCATTTCCGCAGCCATACTTCCCCGTGTCCGGAGCGGGAGCCAACGGCCAACCCGTGGCTACGCACGGCTCAAGCTCCATGTACAACGGCGCACTGGAAGAATATCAATCTCTATTTCAAACATCGCCCTTCATCCCTCATTTTGCGGGGACAGAACCTCTATTTCGTTTCTCTTCTCAAAATGGCCGTTCTGTGCCTCGCAGCCGACGCACAGCTGGTAGTACTGGCAATGAAGAGGACACGTCCGCTAGCTCTCTCCCAGAATCTGCCAAGGTTTTTGCCCAACAAGATGGTGATTTTGTTGTGGGTGGGACTTTTGCTGTGAACCTCCCAGACGGAGATATTCTTTGTGGCAGGCTTTTGGAGCCAGCGGGATTGTGGGTGGAATCCATGATTTACGCGGTAGATGTGATTAATAACAGAACTGACATTCTACCCAACCATAAACTCGGTTTTGATATCAGGAATGATTGCTCTAATCAAAATAGAGCTTTGACGGTAAATACATGTATGACATATTATACAAATAATGAATGGTTATAATTTCAATAGCGCAAATATTTTCATGAGTTGAAAGATTAACATTCTATTCAACGAGGCGTCAGCCGAGTTGAATAGAATTAATGTTAATCTTTCAACGAATGGAAATATTCGCATTATTAAACGAATGAAAACATTCATTATTTGTTTTATACAACATCAAAGAAGATCTAATAGAATGTTAATCAACAAATTATGCTTTACTCCTGATATTAAAGACGAATTAAAGTTGGAGTCAAGCCTTCTCGTTTACATTCAGATTGCCTTTGCGTCAGATACACGCAGGGATACGCGCACAGCAGAGAGGTACGCAGTCTGCATATAACCAAAAATGCACACCCGTGCAATATAACATCTATTGAATATCATGTGACCAACAATCCTCCAATCAAATGACAAGGATCCACGTAGGTGTTGTATTAAAAACAATAATACATGTAGGACTAGGTAAAATAGTGTCAAAGTCAAAGTGGGAGAATTAGCTGCTGGAAAAGATTTATAGACTGTTTTGAAAAAACTTAAAGATAATTGGGTTTAGAGTTAAAGATAATAGGGTTTAGAGTTAGAGAGTATTAAAAGGGAAAAATGGCCTTTTATTCAATGTATTTGATTGTTGTTCATGAACATTACATATCAAAAACTCTGGAGAAAAATGCCCAAATGATGCAATTTTTAAAATGCCCTTAATCATGTATGCATAGTTGAACTTCAATTGATGTAGATTTGATATGGTCCTTCTTGTTAATTGCATCATTTCCGTTTTCTTAGTAACAAAAGATTAAACAAGTATAGAATGAAGATAAGATTTTGAGTTTGTTCTTAAATCTTAATTAGCTGGAGCCTCTGATTAGTCTTTACAGGTGTAGAAGAAAAATATCTTTCAATATATATTTGAAAGTTTTAAAGTTTGAATGCCAATTTCAGATAACAATTGATGTTTTCAGTGCACCAGTAATGTGGAATCGTTCTTATTTTACTTTTTTTTCAGGAAGCATTAAACTTTGTGGAGAACTCCCAGCCAAGCAACCAATGTCCTTTATCAGAGAGTCAAACCATTGGGGTGGTAGGGACTGGATCAAGTTCTACATCTATTGCTCTGGCCACACTCTTAGGTAGGTCATGACTAGGTTGTTGTTTTGTTTTATATCTTTCTCAAAAGGTATATGCCTGCGTTTCTGGGACTCAAAAGCATGGGTCAGCATGGGGAATTTGACACTTTTCAGCTATTCATCTGATAACCTAGTGTAGTCTTCACTTTTACAACAGACAGACCCAACGTACATGTATGCATGTCAACCAAATTAATAAGAACCACCCAGTAAGGAAAAGTAATCATCATATTAAAATGCTGCATCTAAATGACTGGCATCGTTTTAATCTCTCAAACCAAGGTCCAGGTGGGACATGAGCTTTAGTGCATGCAAGAATTTTTCACATATTACTGTACCCCCGGTAAATGGTAATTCCACAAAGTAAAGTATTTATGTGAACTATGACACGATGTACATACATGTATGAAAACTGCCAAGAGTATGTCTTTGAATGAGTAATTCATTAAGTCCGGAAAAGAGAGGGTATACAGTGTACATGCTGTACATGTATGCAGGGCCATGTATAATTTCATTTCATTTCATTTATTGGTTCAACCATTTTTTTAAAACAACATTCAGAAATACAAACAATGTTCGAAAGACATATACAAAAAATGTTGGACATTCAAAGTAAAAATGGTTAGGGAACCCGAGAGAAGCTTAAGCTTTTATTAAAAAAGTGGGGTTCCCTGTACAATAAACAAGTGAAATAATGACTTTCATGTATCTTATTTTTGAAGGTCTGTTCAGTATCCCTCAAGTGAGTTACTCCGCTACCAGTCAACTCCTGAGCGACAAGCAGCTCTACCCGTACTTCCTCCGTACCGTGCCCTCGGACGAGAATCAAGCTCGTGTCATGGCTGACCTGGCGGACATCATGAACTGGAACTACGTGGCTATCCTCTACTCGGCAAACAGCTACGGTGGGCCAGGACGCAAGGCACTCTATGATAACCTGAAGGCTAAGAATGCTTGTATTGCACTGGAATACTCACTTGGTAGTGAGAGTGCTGCCGCGGTTCCTGTTAAGGATATAGTAGCGAATCTGAAAGCAGATCCTAAAATACAGGTAAAAATTGCTTTCATCCTCTTAAATACACTAACCAAATTCATAACTTTAGCCTTTGACCACAACATATACCCAAATCGAACATCAATCCTAATAACAAAAGAAAAGTGTAAATCCAGATTGCATCCCAAAACCTTATTTTAACTCTTTGTTGAAATATAGCCTTAAAGCAATTGTTCCCATAGCATATCATTTCTTTGGAGCCAGAGGGCCTTAGCTCTGTGTTAAAGTATACACCCTTCGTTGGAGCACCCTCTACATATGCAAGCAACAATGAGCAAAAGTCACCAATAATGTCCACAATATTCCATTCCAAACTTCAATCCTGGACCTAATATTATACAATGTACCTAACCTCACCCTTTAACCTAAATCCAACATAAAAATAAATTGCAGTCTTCTCCACAATTCTTTATCTTTGATGGAGTAAAGCTCAGAACAATTGCATTATATCTGGACCATCTGTCAAAGCACCCCTGGGACCCGTTCTACAAAGCCTTTTTTCAATGACAAATGACAAAAATCAGTGACAAATCTGTTGATAACCAATCAGAAGCAAAGATTTCAGTAGCTATAACAAAAACTGTCATTTGTCACTGATGACAAGTTTTGAGAAACACCCCCCAGGTATTACAGCAAGATAGGATACCGTCACCAATAATGATCTGAATTTGACCTTCTCTTCAATCATGCAGGTAATCTTCACATTTGCTGGAAAGACGCACATCACTTCCGTCTTACAGGAAGCCAAAGAACAAGGTCTCACAGGACGGACATGGATCGCCAGTGACTCCTGGGGGGACTCTCTGACTGTGGTCAATGACTATCTGGACATTGTCTCAGGAATGGTTGGGATTGTACCGAAGGCAAGGATCGATCCTGGTCTTAAAAGGTGGGATTTCAGTGTATCAGTATTTCAGTATATCTCCAGTATGGATTGAAATGTACAGTTCATAATTTTGTAGATTTTAAAGCGTATCTGCCATAGTTTACAGGAGGGATTAGACTGCCCTGCAAGGTCACTGGACAGGTGGTTATCTCATCAACTCAGCTCTCAGTTAACATAAGAAAAAGAGGATCATGGGGGACCAATGGTCACCGATTAGGCATGGTTTGTTATATAGAGGGTGCAAGTAGCTACAAGTAGTGTAGTGGGCCTTTAAACTGCATATTCATAACTTTGTAGATTTTACACTTTATGATCATAACTTTTTAGCTTTTACAGTGTATGTTCTACATTTATGTGAGAATCAAAGTCCTACAAACATGTACAGGAAGGCTCTCTGCAGATTGTTGTCTATGACTATGCAGACATTGTTCAAGGATGGTCTGGATCGTGAACAAGGCAGTTATCGGTCCTTGAGAGTGTTTCACAAAGATTAGTACTGGCCACTGGTTGCTCTCACCATTCCTGGCATTGGTCTTTCAAGGGACGTACAAATCGTGGTCTCCAATCCATATTTTTTTCTTCAACAATGAAATTTGTAGATTTGTGATGTCCCTTGAGAGACCAATGGCGAGACCAACCAGTGGCATGAATGGCCTGCCGTAGTGCAAGTCCAACTGAAGTCGATCTTAATCTTTGTGAAACGCCCCCCCCCCCCCCCTGGTGTCGAGGGACAATTTGGTAAACCTGTTGGGCTCATCAGTGGAGAAAAGCTCATTTTATAACCTTGAAGATTGCATGTACATTTATGTTCTGTGTGGGTCTCAAATCCCAAGGGAGATTCTAGTTTTTTGTCGCTTTTGTCTCAGGGATAGGTAGTTAGAATTGTTCCCAAAGGAATCAATGACAAGGATTAATCCTTGTCTGAAAATATTGGATTGATAATGCTTCAGTATCTTTAATGCAGAAATAGGAATTTCTTAACTTTTGTAGATTATCTTATTTGAGGATCAAGTGTGATAAAGTACTTGATGACCAGGGTCATAAATTGCGTAAGTTTGTTACATAGTCTGGTAAAATTAAATGTTTTTTGTTTTGCCATCCTGTTTTAGTGCTTTCCTTAAGACTTATGTTTTTTTATAAATTTATTGCAATTGTAGAAAAAAACTGCAGCATGCTTACACATGAGATAAAGACTTATTTGTCAGAATGATAAATAGTGACTTACTTTGAGTTCTAATCTACAGTAGCCTTTGATGAGTGCATTTGGTGTGTGAACATGAACAGTCAATCAGTTTTGTAGAAATTTTTATCTGTATGCTCAGAGATAATTCCTTCCACGTGTATGTTCAACTGATTATCATCATGAGCTGAGTAAATGTACATGTACTTGAATTGTCAATGAAGTGAAATTCTGGCAATATACATGTACATCAATATATTTATTCAAATCAGGAATTTGGTATTATTTGTTGCTCCTGTTTAAAGGTCAACATTTTCAAGTCTTAAATGTTATTGTTCGCTCTGCCCCTACCTGGATATCTCTACAACATGCTCTGGTGACAGTTGCTCCACGTTCAGTTTCTGTATTAAACAAATCCCCAACTGCAGTACTGGAGCTACAACGTAACATAACCCTAGCAGTCACTAATCTAAAACCCAGGGCAAGTGTTGGATCACACCCTGATTGAATCAAATTCAATTGAATCAAATTATTCCTGCAGCTTTTTTTTTCAAATTATAATTGATTATAATAACTGTCTTTTAAAGAAGGACAATTTTGGAGCAATTTAGACAAAATCTGCTAGTGCTTTTATTACAGCTACATGCATTTAAGCAAAACCAGGGGTTAACTGGCTCCCCCCCCCCCCTCCTCACTCTCTGGCTATGCCACAATATTGCATTTTCTCTCTTTTTAAAATATAAATCTTATCTTTCCAACAGTGTTCTATATTGACAAAATATATTTATTTTGTTGTTGGATGTACTTTCAAAATGTTTGTACAATTTCTTACATGTTTTTCCCACTAACTGCTGAATTAATTATTCATTTGACAATTTTTGAAAGAACAAGAGAATCTATCTACAGCTGTATATGCACATCACTATGGAATGAGGAAAATTTAATACTAATGGGAAGAGCAAGGTCCATTGTCCCGAGCATGTGCAGGATTTGGACTGTGTAAAGAAACAAATTGGATTAGCAATGCAGTGTGCAATTTAATTAGAGAGCGTTTACATGGTAGGCTATATGATAAGGAAGTACATGTTCACTGCATTGTACTGTACATGTACCTTTAGAGTGAATAACACTAGATATCATGAGAGGAATAGGGCTTTAATTTTTTTATTTAAGTATCTCTCTTTAATTCCAATGATGAATTAAATGAATTACCTGTAAATGATATGAACATGTACTGTACGTGTAGTGTACAGTGATGATTTAATTATTTTTTATTTCACTTAGCTGCAATTGCTGAATTCTGGTCTTCAATCTTATGTCTGCCACAGTGGATGAAACCTCAGATTTACCTTTAAGCAGATAATAAATGATAGTGGGTTCTTGTATAGCCCTCATACTATGTGCATGTACATGTATAATACTGCACCTTGCTGAAGTTGCTGTATCATGATGTGTTTATAGACTGTAAATGTAATCTTTATCTATATTTACTTGTAAAAGCAATATGACATGATGACCGACACATTATTTTATGTACACTGTACATACACCCTGTGACACTACACGTGACATGTGTACAAAAACATCATAAATGTACATGCATTACATACATACATGTAAGCAACGGATATTACACATGCACATATAGTATACAGGTGTGTATACATACATGTATGGGCTTTGCAGACTTTAAATATATGCTTTATTGTATTCCACATACTAAGAATCTTGCTCTACGATTGGTGAAAAGTAAATCACGTGATGAAAGATAGTTCGCCCATTATTGATGGAAGAAGCAACAAGTTCGTTACACTGTGTAGATAGTACTACTATCTACACAGTGCAACGCACTTTCACTAAAGAAAGAGGTACTCTCTACACAGGGCAACGCACTTTCACTGAAGGTTATCCAAAAGCGCACTAAAACAGGCGTAATTACATGTAAGCGTGCATTACCATTGAGCGCAATTAAAGAAAACACATGCGCGCACCGTACCCTCAAGGGGTTGGGTTAAACTTAAACTTTTTTTCTGTGAATTTGGGCCTGTAAATGCATACACATCCTTTTCTTTTTGTAGTTAAATCGTTTAAGATGTGGAATATAAAGCAAATAATCACCTTTTGGTTTCAGGCGATGGCAAACTATCACTTCCTCGTCGATCAGAATGTATACGCTGTCTTTCCTCAGCTTCGCTTCGGAAAGATACATGTAGCTACATCCAGATCGCCTCGGAAGTGATAGTTTGTCCCATCACCTTCACCAACGGTAGTTATTTGCTTAATATAAAACAATCAATGAAAGATTTTATGTTGCTGGAATTGACAGTTTTGATACTGAACATTCAAAATGTCAAATGTCAAAAATCACAATTATTACCAATGAAATACATACAATTTATGTATCTTCTGTTATTGAAACTGATTGATAGGGTGTGTAAGTTTGTTTGGTTTGTGCTACCAGTCTTTAAGATGAAATGGGTTCATATCCCACCGCTGCCACCAATCTAAGGGAAGCAGAACTAATCCACACAAGGGATGTAACATTAATCAGACCGAGCCATCTTTATATGAATACATAATAATAATGATGATAATAAAAAATAATAATAATAATAATAATAATAATAATAATAATAATAATAATAATAATAATAATAATAATAATAATAATAATAATAGTAAATACTTATAAAGCGTACTTATCCAATAACTTACTCAAGGCGCAATACAAAACAAAATACACAAAATACGCAATTTCTCTCCAGAATTTAAACAACTTAATATCATTAGTAACTCTGATGAAATAAAACCATTTAACATTTTTCTGAATGTTTCGAATGGCACTTGGCAGCTGTTCCAGAGGACTGGTGCAACACTGTAGGTGACTGCCTGGCCAATGTAAGGGAAAGGTAGCATGACAAATATAAACAGTGCCAGTGAAACATGGAGTATACAGTGAACATAAATTTACATCATACATGAGCTTTCTGTGCATGTACATACACTGTACCTGTATGCCCTTTTTTGAAGAGAAAACTATTCATGATAATTTGACTAACCAGTATAATTTATTACAATATCCTACAGGTACATAGCATCTCTGGACCCCTTCACGAATAGCCGCAACCCATGGTACCAGCTCACCCTCGGATCACGTTTTGGTTGTACCTTTGATGTCCCAAAGGATGACACACAGGAGGACACAAAGAATGACACACCCTTTTGCCATGGCAACGAGACCTTTGCATCGATGCTGGAGTCTCGTGGTGAAGGGGGCTGGACCTCTTTCATCATTGATGCGGTCCATTCTCTAGCCTTTAGCTTGCATGATATGCTATATGAGTGCAAAGGTAAATGTTCTCTACATTTTCCTTATCTATTCTAATGCCAAAAGAAAAACATATCGTCTATTGAAAGTCCAAAAGGTCAGTTAACTCTGTCATGATACACCAACTGCATGACTTACTCCCATGGCTCTGAGGCGATGATATTCGTGAAAGGGTTTAAAACTGCGCACCTGTGTCTTTTTAGATCAGGGGATTTCAACCACTATTTATTAATCCGAGTCTAACTTGAAATCTTAATGATTAACTTAACCCTTACTCTGCCACTATCAAAATTTTGCACAGACTATTTGCACAAATTGTAGAGAAGGGTTATTCTTTGCGATGTGTCCTGTACAACATTTGTATTTTACCCATATATTTCATCCAAAAATTAAATTTTTTCCTGTTCCAACCATTAATTACTGAAAAGTGATTAAAGAAAGAATCATGAATACACAAAGATTCTCAAGTGTTTGAGTGAGGTGATGAAGTGATGAATACAAGTTGTATGTACATGTACATGTAGTATGGGTCACATGTCATAGAATTGCCCAGAGGAGGGTTTTACTGAGCATACAAAAAGTTGCATTGTGATAGTATCTTAATCATTATCCTAATATCCTTAGAATATCGCCATCCAGGATAACTGTTATGGAGACAATTACTCCCTGAGTGACATCATCACCCAGGCAACCACGTACAGTACATGTGTCAAGCATAAATTCTACCACTTGTATATTAACTCCCTAGTATACTTTATAAAATTCTGCACAGTGATATGGACAATGACTCCCTATAGGAAGTTTCTCAAGCAGAAATCTTTCTCGCTGGGTCATTACTACCTGTAAAGATACTTACAAACTAAGGATTGTATTCATTTACTATATGAATATTAAGTAAACCCGTAGCTGAGTATATTGTAGGTGGTCATTGCTACCTGGGATTCTGGACAAGTTTCTGTTCAAGTATTTGGCTAAATATATTGGGTCTTTTTCATGGGATAATATACAAAAATATGATCAAATTTATTTATATATCTTAAAGTCTCTGTGGTTTATACAGATACATTTGTTATGACAATCTTTGCCAAAAAGGCAAATTCTGACAGTCAAAAGAAAAAAGAGAAAGAAAAATGCAGCTAAATTAAACTTTCCACTACACATTTGGAGAAGGTAAATGTATCTAAACCATGTACATGAATTTGCTTCTAGAATGCAATGGATGACATGTGTATGTTCAAGTCCCGCCGCGGGTCTAATGTCTTTTGGCAAGACATTGATCTGTATTTGCCACTCTCCACCCAGGTGTTGAAATGGGTGCCGGTAGGATGTGAATGTTAATGTGGTAAGATGAGCAAGTGTGCGCTTGTAAAAATGATGCCTGGCTGGAATGCTCCTCAGCGAGTGGAGAATGTGCATACACTGTGTGCGGGTAAGCCTGAATCCGATGACCAGGGTAATAATATATATCTGTAAAGTGCTTTGAGAGGGCCTGTGGTCCTGAAATCGCTATAAAAGAATGAACTATTATTATGATTATTATTATTTGTACATATAATTTGCCCTACTTTCTACAGGATCATCATGCCCTGGTGCCAATGCCAGCGTACTGAACACGGAAGACTACTTTCAGTACGTCAAGAACGTTACCTTCCCTGGTCTAACAAACCCAGCATTCAGGTTCGATGAGAATGGAGATCCACTGGCCCAGTATTACGTCAATAACCTTCAGGTAACAAGAAATTTAGCCATCCTAGGAATTTATGTGATTTTGTTTGACAGATGGACATACAAGACAACAATAGTTCATGATATTTAAATAATAAGCTAGATTTAATGTAAGTCATTAACTGGTCATTTTCCCAGTATCAGAGCATTGTGCATTTACAATGTATATAAGGACGTATGTAGCCTAAAGATCTTAAAATGTCAAACATGTCATGTGACATTGGTTAATTTATCCTTCTGCATTCAGGGTCAGTCAGATCAACTAGATGTATTAAAGTTAATCTCATGATTTAATGAAACTGTCTGAAGCATGTTCATTGTATGGTGTCTTCAAAGATACTACAGTGTACCTACATTTGACTTACACACAATTATAGGATTAATGATGGACATTTTAAAGGTCATCCAAATCACCTTTTTTACATCGTATACTTTTTGAACAGAATATAGAGGAATTATCTTTCATGAAAATAAACATTTACTGTGTGGTTAGGTATCAAACATGAGATTTTCTTGAAAAAAAATGTCAAGGCTTTCGTAACTAATGCTGTAATGTCATTGTGTCTCTTAAATGCCAGGTATCTGATGGGGTCTATGACTTCATGGAAGTCGGGAGCTGGGACCCTCTGCAGAAGTTCACGTGGAGTGATGACATCGTCTGGTCAAGTGAGGGGGTCAGTCCCGTTTCTCGTTGCTCAGCAGACTGTCCCTCAGGGTCTTATATTGTCAGGGAGTCCATTAATTGCTGTTGGGACTGTGTCAGATGTGAAGGTGAATTGTAGTCCCATTTGCTTGTTTCTGTGTCTTGTTAGTTTGATATCTTATCATTAGTTGGTACTGTATAGCCAAGAAGATTGATAATAATAATATACTGTACTTATGTAGTGCATATCACCATATGAGAGGGTTTAATGGCACTTTTTCTTCTAGTAATATATTGTGATTTAATTAATTTGGGGATATTAATATCTTTTGCTTCCCTTTAAATCTCTATTTTGCTGTGGTACTTTTTATTTGTTGTGCCTCTAAATAATCAATTTCATTAGAAGTAGTATAGGCAGTAGCATGAGTAGTAGCAGTAGTAGAAGTCATTGATGTCAAACATGTTCTCCTGCAATTGATAAGATTTACAATTGTTTAGTTTTGACAAGTATAGTTTCTACTTGCACCCTGTGTATATACATGTATGCACAAGGATCCTGGCCAGCAGGCTCACACTGGCTCCTCACATGCAGGCACACACAGTGCACAATCTTCAAGGCCTTGAAGTAGAACTTTCCTTTGAAGAAGAAGAAGAAGAAGAAGAAGAAGAAGAAGATCATGTACAGGTATATGATAATAATAATATGATTTATTTTCTTCCTCTTCAGCGGGCAGCATTAGCACTGCAGTGAACTCTGAATCCTGTCGCCGCTGCGCCAACGGAGAACGCACCGATGCCGACCAGACCTCGTGCATTGTGAAACCCATCCAGTACCTGCAGTGGACCGATCCATTCAGTATTGCCATAAGCATCTGTGCCGTACTGGGCTTCGTGGCTGTTGTCATCTGCTTTGGTACGTACGTCCGGTATCGCCACACGCCTACCATCAAAGCTACGAGTACAGAGCTGAGTTACATTCTGCTGACGGCGATCACGACCACTCTTGTCTGTATCTTCCTCTATCTCTCCAAGCCAACCGATCTCATGTGCAACCTACAGGTATTGCATTGGTTTCCATTTTTCTCCCCTTCCCTCTTCTGTATATCTCTCCCCCTCCCTCTCTCTCTTTCACACACTCCCTATCTCCCTAGCTATCTGTCCAAATATCCCAGCTTACAGATTTTTTTTATGTTTAAATTGGGACCAGGCACTCCAAACTCTCCCCCCTCCCCCCCCCCCCCCCTCCAAAAAAAATAAAAAATTACATGGTATGAATTCCGGATAAAGCATTTGGTCAGCATGGTTATATTTTAGTTTTAGCATTTCTTCAAAGACTACCGGTATATGTTTTTGTTTTTGTTTCTTCAAAATTTTAAAGCATCAAACACTTTACAAGTGGTATTTTTGCCAGTGTCTTGTAGACCCTTGTTTGTCTGATCTAGAGTTCGTTATGGTGCTTATGACACTGGCTAATTGCTACATTTTACTTAGAGTAAACTGTTGCATGGATGAAATAGATGCTTAAAAATTTAGTTTGTCAATAAAGTATTGTAAGAATAAACATCCATAACAATTTGAATACTGTTATGTACATGAATCTATTATATTGTTATGATCTCTATACTTGTAGATCAGTCTTCTTGGCTGTAGCTTTGCTCTCTATGTTGCAACCCTCCTGACAAAGACCAATCGGATCTCAAGAATCTTCAACCGCAAGCTCTCGCAAGGGAGACCATCAATGTTCCTCAACATCAAGGTACAGTATAGAGTAGCATACCTGCCAACCACCCCGATTTAGGCGGAGTTCTTCCGCATTTTTCATACCAACTCCGAATTCCGAGTGCATGCCTCAAAACTCCGATTTTTTTAATTTTTTTTTTTTTAGAGTGTAATGCACTTGGAGAGTATATAACTATTATGTTTGTATTTTGAAATGTATGTATAAGACTAAAGCATAACACAGCACTGATAACCAGATCACGCCGACATCCGCGCTCGCGCTCATAGAAGATATACACAGCGACATGGAAAAAAAAAAAAGACCCTAAAGTCCTGTGTACCCCCCCCCCCCCCCCCAATCTACGGGCTACTACCCCAATCCTTCGGTGGTTCGCGACCTCGTAGTCCGTCCAGAAAAATTTACTCCTAATTTCTCTTGTCTCAGGTTGGCAGGTATGGAGTAGACCCGTTGGTTCCGTAAACAGGCCTATGAGACAATTTAATGGGGGCTGCAAGGAATGTCAAGTAAAAAGCAAGAAATCAAGACCAGGGACCTGTTGCACAAAACTTACAATTGATGGTAACTTTGCCATCAATGGTAACTACAGTTGTACCATGGAAACCTTGATTTTGATTGGCTGTTGAGCCCCGTTACTATGGTAGTTGCCATTGATGGCAAAGTTACCATCAATGGTAAGTTTTATGCAACGGGCCCAGCTGTTCCATTTCCTTTTTCATGCCATACATGGATATCTTTAATACATACATCACCCACGATGTGTTCCAAGTTTACTACCAATGTAAATGATTATATACACCACAGATATTTCGATGGAGTTTTAATCCCCTCGTATATACACCACAGATATTTCGATGGAGTTTTAATCCCCTCGTGTCAACTTGCACAGTGCCTGTAGGTCAGAGTGCTTCACATAAAGTACCCACTTTGAATACCTCTTTTTCTGTAACATTTTGTTCTTTTGGACTGGACACTCTTCTTTTTTCAATGGGTTAGGAACATCCGATTGTGATAAGTTACATATCATTTTAAAGTTTAGAATCCTCTTGTTTAGAATAATAACTAAATAATGAGTGGTTTTGGGGTGTTTTTACTCAAATGCAATGTCCACATGTACAGTGTATCTTTTGAATATATTTTCTTGGAGAACCATGCAGTATCTGTACTTTCTCTTGACTCTCATGCAGTACCAAGTAATATTTGTGATGGTGATCGTCCTGGTCCAAGCCTGTCTTCAAGTCCTCTTGAGTCAGATTTTCCCTCCTGAAGCCGTCTATGACTACTCCCCTCCCGAGGTGACCGATCTGGTCTGCAGGAACAACATTCTCAGCTCCATCCTTGCATTCAGTAAGTCCTCTCCTAGGAGATTTGAACAGATTCCATAATATAGCTATTTGGAGCAAGATATCTGCCATTTTGGTTAAAGGGATTGCGTAACTTTTTCTCAGATTCTAAAACTAAATCCTGGATGTAGCTCATGGTCCAATGATAGTTATAAACCTTTAATTCAGTATGGTTGCCCATGACTTTTACAAGCCTGTCTTGTCTGATTATCAAGATATTTATGATTGGAAATCAAAATTTAAAAATTCGTTTTCCTAACAGTTTTTATAACACTTCAGTATATTGGAGAAAATTAGTATGGTAAAACCGGTCAGTCAAAGGTTTTTCTTTTTTGAGGCACTTCACAATTATTTTAAAGCTCAATTTTTTTTAAGGGTTTCAAAATTGCACTTTATCACAGACACTGATAACATTGTTAAAAGATGCCTTTTACCAATATTTGTGTATTTCTTTCTCTTTCAGTCTACAACCTCCTCCTAGCCCTGCTGTGTAGTTTCCAGGCATTCCGCATCCGCAAGCTACCCGGCCAGTTTAACGACTCTCGCGGGATCTGTTTCTCCATGCTCACCTTCTGTCTCTTGGCGTTCATCTTCATTGCTACAACGTTTGCCACCACCGGGAAAATGAAAGCCATGATTAGCGCCCTCTCTTGCCTGGCTTGTGCATTCTCAGGTATCGTCTGTAGTTACGCTTGTATCATGATGCTTGTGAAAAAAAAGGATGAGGTTTTATTTTTGTGTTTGATGGCAAGAAAGAGATTGCTCAGGGTTTAAATTTATTTAGTTTTAGCCACCAGTCATTAACTCTTATCCTGCCATAACGAATACAGCCCAGTGCCACAGGGCTTATCCCGATTGTGCCAAGTCACAAATCCCCACTGTGCCAAGTTTATTTTGAGATAATCTGACAATCTGATGGTGCGATCAATAGCGCATGCGAAGCACTCAGCACAGTACAATGAGCATGAACAATAACTGCTATTACGAATGCGAGCATGCATGCATAAAGGAGCTAAGCTGTGGCTCGCTCGCGTGAATTAGGCAGCCTATCGATAGCGCGTGCATGCGGCCTTATGGCAGGATATGAATTAAGATGAAATGGGTTCCTATCCCACTGCTGCCACCGATCTAAGGGAAACAGAACTAACTAAGTTAATATAGTGCATTATGTGTGATAAACTCCATATGCTTTACAACATTACTATTAATACTTCTCGTCACTAAATAGTAGTCCACAAACCTAAATACTTCAAAATCACATTACAAAGAAATAACCCATTCTATTCGAAAAATAGACTTTCTATTTTAGTCTAAAAAAATTGACTGATTTTCATTAAAATGGGTGCTTAAAATTTTGATTTTTGTACTCCAATTGTTTCAATTTTCAAAACTATATTTAAAAAAGTAATCACAAAGTGCGGCAGCTTTATTGTATTGCCCAAGTTATTGAAATGCAAGCTCGGCTTCTGCCGAACCTGCTAGAGCACGCTGCCAAGGTTTGGCTTTTGCCGAACCTGCCAGAGCACGCTGCCAAGGTTCGGCTTCTGCCGAACCTGCCAGAGTAGGCCGTCAAAATGTGGCTTCAGCCGAACCTGCCAGAGCACGTTGCCAAGGTTTGGCTTCTGCCGAACCTGCCAGAGTAGGCCGTCAAAGTTCGGCTTCTGCCGAACCTGCTAGAGCATGCTGCCAAGGTTCGGCTTTTGCCGAACCTGCCAGAGCAGGCCGTCAAAGTTCGGCTTTTGCCGAACCTGCTAGAGCATGCCGCCAAAGTTCGGCTTCTGCCGAACCTGCCAGAGCACACTGCCAAGGTTCGGCTTTTGGCGAACCTGCCAGAGCAGGCCGTCAAAGTTCGGCTTTTGCCAAACCTGCTAGAGCACGCTGCCAAGGTTTGGCTTCTGCCGAACCTGCCAAAGTAGGCCGTCAAAGTTCGGCTTCTGCCGAATCTGCTAGAGCATGCTGCCAAGGCTCGGCTTCTGCCGAACCTGCCAGAGCAGGCCGTCAAAGTTCGGCTTTAGCCGAACCTGCCAGAGCAGGCCGTTAAAGTTCGGCTTCTGCCGAACCTGCCAGAGCACGCTGCCAAGGTTCGGCTTCTGCCGAACCTGCCAGAGTAGGCCGTCAAAATGTGGCTTCAGCCGAACCTGCCAGAGCACGCTGCCAAGGTTTGGCTTCTGCCGAACCTGCCAAAGTAGGCCGTCAAAGTTCGGTTTCTGCCGAATCTGCTAGAGCATGCTGCCAAGGTTTGGCTTCTGCCGAACCTGCTAGAGCCTGCTGCCAAGGTTCGGCTTTTGCCGAATCTGCCAGAGCAGGCCGTCAAAGTTTGGCTTCTGCTGAACCTGCTAGAGCATGCTGCCAATTAAGCTTTAAACATTCAAAGGACTCAAGGATTGAAATTGAAAAAGGACCAAAAGTGTGTCAAGTTGAATTCTACACATTCCTGCATGGGCATTCATAGAGCATCATTCTTCAGAGGAAGAGAGCTGCCTTAATGGGGAGCCTCTCATCTTCCAAATTCACGAACAGAAAAATGTCTCAAACCAGTATTCTCTGTACCATCTGGCTGGAAGAATACATTTGAAGCAGATCAGAGGTGACCACATGCCACATAAAGATGAAATTTGTGTGCCCCATGCATGTCTACCACAAGAAAGATATACAATGAATACCTCCAGGATCAGCCACAAGGAAGAGTTATTTGATCCCACTGTTGTTGGGCAAGCTGAATTCTACAAGCTGTGGATGCAATTATTCTTCTGGCACGTAAAACTGAAAAAGGCGAGTACGATATAGAATCAATTTTTTATTAAGATATTGATATTTAGGTCTACATACATGAATCAAGAGAGTTAGAGATTTTTGTGAGTGTGTGCCCTTTTAAATTGTCCATGTCTACATGCACTGTACGTTGATACTTCTATTTCATGCAATTTTGAATGTTAACTGACTTTGGAAGATCTGCACTATGTTCTACTCTCAGCTCTTCTGTCAAGAAATTTAATTACTTAAGTTACTTACAATAATCACATGCAGTACCAACTTCCCCCATAAACAGCCATCTGCACTGTACTTTTATGTCCGACACATATTACAAATGACAGTGACCAATGCCCCAATGTGTATGGCAGGTTTTCATGTGAACAACATGAACCCAGGGGTCAGACAGGTCAGGAGTAATCTAAACATTGCTGGACCAGCTAGAAGTGCCCATGGAATACATACATACATGTAAACAGTGTGGTACATGTACATGGCAAATAGGCATAATGTTGCACAAGCCCTTCAGGTCATCTTAAAGGGGCAAATACAATATAAACAGAAATAATCATTAATGGACATGGATGTTATTTTGCCCCTACAGTCAATACAGACATCTACGGTATGTTCATACATTCTGTAGGCAATTCCTTTCCAAGTTAATACCAAGTAGAAGAATATAATTTCAGGACAGATACCTGATATCATTTGTTACTTCCTACCTTCACACATGGCCATACAAATTATATGTCTCTAGTATATATGCAGTGCATGCCTTTGATTTTCCCCAGGATTGAAAGGAAGTTGTAGACAAGAAACGGGATGATGCAAGGAGGAATGGGAAAAATACTATCATAGATGGCATGATTAGATCAGTCCAAAACTAATCTATCTAATAAATCGAGTGAGTTTGACATTAAAAAACCCTCTTATGAAGATGCTACATTAAAGTTTAAAGGGAAATCCTACCTTCATAGCAACTTACTCTGGGGAAAAGCGAATAATCATTGGAGCAGATTGGTGAAATTTTCTACGAAATCGGACAAACCATACGATATAGCTTTGAATTTCTGAAAGTTGTAAAATTTAATGAATGCTATCACTTTACATATGGGAGTTTCAAATTGGCTGAATCGGTAATGCCACTATGACATAGTGCCCGTACAACCCTGTCATTTGTTCTAATACCAAACATGACTAAAATCTCATTTTTCAGAATTTATGATAGAGATTTCTTGTTAATTGCAGGACCCCTAACATCATACATGCAATCCATATATATTTTGAATATTACCCAGAGTGAAAAGGTGTTTAGGAGAACACTGGAAATTAATGTTATTTTAGCGTACAACAAATGGGAGAGTTTTCAGGGAATACGTCACAGTCGAATCACTATAGTTTGCCAATTTGAGATTCCCTTATGTGTAGTGATTACAACTTTTTAAAAATCATAACTTTTTTTATTCTTTGTCTAATTTCCGTCAAATTTTCACCAATCTACTATAATTTTTTTACTTTCCCCTCAGAGCAACTTTCTGTTTTTTAACCCCAATTCAACATAAAATAACATAATTCTGGAAAAATCTGAAGGTGCATGCTCATCAGCTCACTCTGTAACAAGAGGTGCTCACTCTGCCCTACAACACAGTTACCAATGCCCCAATATATACATGACGTGTCTTCATGTGGACAATGTGAACTCAGGGGTCAGACAGGTCAGGAGTAATCTAAACATTGCTGGACCAGCTAGAAGTGCCCATCAAATACTACATACATGTATACAGTATGGTACACGTACATTGCAAATAGGCATAGTTTTGCACAAGCCCATCAGGTCATCTTAAAGGGGCAAATACAATATAAATAGAAATAATCATTAATATACATGGATGTTATTTTGCTGCTACAGATATCTATGTTCATACATTCAGTAGACAATTTCTTTCCAAGTTAAAACCAAGTAGCAGAATATAATTTCAGGACAAATATGCCTAACATCATGGCCAAAATAATTGCAAAGAGTACCATAATTACTTCAATTAACTGCATACAAATTATATGTCTTTAGTATATAAACAGTGTATGCCTTTGATTTCCCCAAGGATTGAAAGTAAGTTGCACTACAAAGAAACGCCGGGATGATCGATGTAAGGAGGAATGAGAAGTTTTTTGTAAGAAGAAAACTTTGGCAGGGTGGTCTTGCAGGTTCGGCAGGAGCCGAACTTTGGCGGCGTGCGCTGGCATGTTCGGCAGAAGCCAAACCTTGCAGCGTGCTCTGGCAGGCTCGGCAGAAGCCAAACCTTGGCAGCATGCTCTAGCAGGTTCGGCAGAACTTTGATGGCCTACTCTGGCAGGTTCGGCAGAAGCCGAACCTTGCAGCATGCTCTGGCAGGTTCGGCTAAAGCCGAACTTTGACGGCCTACTTTGGCAGGTTCGGCAGAAGCCAAACCTTGGCAGCATGCTCTAGCAGGTTCGGCAGAAGCCGAACTTTGACAGCCTACTCTAGCAGGTTCGGCAGAAGCCGAACTTTGACGGCCTTCTTTGGCAGGTTCGGCAGAAGCCGAACCTTGCAGCATGCTCTGGCAGGTTCGGCAGAAGCCGAACTTTGACGGCCTACTCCAGCAGGTTCGGCAGAAGCCAAACCTTCGCAGCATGCTCTAGTATGTTCGGCAAAAGCCGAACTTTGACGGCCTACTCTGGCAGGTTCGGCAGAAGCCAAACCTTGGCAGCGAGCAGGTTCGGCAAAAGCCGAACTTTGACGGCCTACTCTGGCAGGTTCGGCAGAAGCCAAACCTTGGCAGCGAGCAGGTTCGGCAAAAGCCGAACTTTGACGGCCTACTCTGGCAGGTTTGGCAGAAGCCAAACCTTGGCAACGTGCTCTAGCAGGTTCGGCAGAAGCCGAACTTGCATTTCAATAACTTGGGCAATACAATAAAGCTGCCGCACTTTGTGATTACTTTTTTAAATTTAGTTTTGAAAATTGAAACAATTGGAGTACAATTATCAAAATTTTAAGCACTCATTTTACTGAAAATCAGTCAATTTTTTTAGACTAAAATAGAAAGTCTATTTTTCGAATAGAATGGGTTAAATATTAACTCTGGTACTTGTTTGCCTCTAACCCAATCATGGATAAACCATATTTTATATTTTGCTTGATGTTTCGTGACAGTAGTAAAAAAAAAAACTTAAAAAAACACTCTTTTGAATTGCTTTGGTCTGGGCAACCAAGTTTGGAAAATATTTGGTTGCCCTGCATGGTCACTCAAGAAGTGAGTTGGTAATGTGTATATTATGTTTAATGATAATATTCTAAATATTCAACAATTATTATCCTGAAGATTACATGAACAAATAATAATTGTTTGAAATTACTATTTTATTCTACTTCATCCTGAATCCTATCCATCGTGTAGGCATCCTCTGCATGTTTGTACCCAAGATCTGGATCGTTTGTTTCCGACCGGAGCTCAACATCCGTCAATCAACGCTTCGCCTCCCAGCCTTATCTACTCTCAACACAATCACCGGAACTGTCAATTCTGACAGGGTAAGTTGATGATTTTGTCAAGCCGCCTACACGTAACAGATCCTTTTTTGGTCTAGAGCTACAACATTGATATGTTGAAATTGGACAATGGACATTACTATCCATGGAATGCATAGGTCAAAGATTGAAAAGCTGTAGACTTTTGTTTGATCTAAACAACAACAACATAATCATCAGGATTTAAAATCAATGATTGTTGTCATGTTCCACCTAATGTGTATTTCCTCTTGTTTAAAAAATATATATTTATAAATAATACAATTTATGCCTCCGCTACAAAGTAGCCGGAGGCATCATGTTTTCAGGTTGTCCGTCCGTCCGTATGTCCTGTTCTCGTGATCGCGTTATCTCAAGAACCAATTGATGGATTCCCGCCAAACTTGGGTCATGTATGTATCTTGCAGAGCCAATGAACTGATTAGATTTTTGGGTCACGAGATCAAAGGTCACAGGGCTCATTATGTATGCAAAAATAGCTTGTGATCGCTTTATCTCAAGAACCCATTGATGGATTCCCGTCAAACTTGGGTCATTTATTTATCTTGCAGAGCCAATGAACTGATTTTGGGGTAACGGGGTCAAATGTCAAAGGTCACAGGGCTCATTATGTATGCAAAAAAAGCTTGCTTTTGTTTTGGTTTGTAAAATTGCTCCATGGCGGAGGCATCATTTTTTGACTGCGTGCGGTCGAAGGTCCATCTAGTTTATAATGATCTCCTAATCTGTTGGACAAGCATGATGTACCTGTAAATACACAATTTTTTAAACACACCTACACCTAATATTATGAAAGGATTATTTGATATTAATAGGAAATGGAACAAAAGATTATCTTTTCCTTTGCATGTTTTTTATCTGTGTCATATTACCTACATGTATGTGAATTATTCTAACCATTCTTGATCTTCTTGGACTATTCTCCTTGCATGTGATTGTTATGCAACAATTCCAAGGCAGCACATTCTAATCTCCTCCGAATGTTTATTTTATTAACGACCCCAGTTCGTGATCTACATGCATTAAGAGAAGATTCTGAATTAATAATGTTTTCCTTGGACCGTTGATCCTCTTTACCTTGATTTTATCTAATTATATAAAGTAATTCTTTGTAAAATAATGTGACAACCCTACTCATCTTCCACTAAGTTATTTTTTTATGTATCACTTAAACCAATCGTCTAACTTGACTTTAATAATTGTCCAAAGGTCATGTTTTAAAACTTATCGTAATTTAAAAAAAAATTAATGTAAGCAATCCTAACTTCTCTTGTTAAATTTATTTAGTGTATGACCTATCCACTTTAACTATTTTTATAATTGTCCAAAACACATGTCCATGTACATATATTTAAACTTATAGTAAATATTAGTAAATTAAAGTGAATATCTCTCAATTTTCTACCTGTATTGCTGTTATTGTATCACCAATTCTCTTTAACTTGACTTAATTGTTTTACATGTAATTGTGAAGGCACATATATTTAAACTTATGACATCTATTCTTGTAAACAAATTTAGGGAAGAGCCCGGAGGAATGCTGTTTTTATATTACCGGTAAACCTTTCTTGCTTGATATCACTCATGTCATCCTTGGTATAGAAAGATATGAGGGGTGTGTGGTGTAGACAAATTCATTTACATCTAGGAATGACAGGTGTTCAAGAAGAAAGTTTGTGTGTAATTTGGCTCAAATATCTTTCCATGCTTTCCTTTTATTGTACTCCCCCCTCTCCCTCCCCCCTCTCTTTCCCCCTCTCCCCCCTCTCTCTCTCTCTCTCTCTCTCTCTTTTAATTAATGTGGCCAGTTTCAATATCTACTCTTTGATTTGGAAAAGTATGTACTTTGTCATCCATGGTATAGAAAGATATAATAGGAGTGGTGTAAAAAAGTTTCATTTACATCTAGGAAAGACAAGGTGTTCACAGAGAAAGTTTTCTTGTAATTTGGCTCAATATCCTTCCATGCTTTCCTTTTATTGTACCCCCTCTCCCTCCCCTTCTCTCCCCCCCCCCCTCTCTCTCTCTCTCTCTCTCTCTCTCTCTCTCTCTCCCTCTCTCTGTCTAATATCTTTGTGGCCAGTTTCAATATCTACTCTTTGATTTGAAAAATTATGTACCCTGATTATGTACTTCATTTTGCTCCTTCTTCTAATGTCCCTGTCCTCTTCTTGAATTCCCTTTAGATTTGGGACATTTTCTTTTATTCTTTGACTTTGTTTTTCCATGTCACCTTCCTTTTCTGTCTATTTTGGGGGACTGAGGAGCAGCTTTTGCCAATTATCAGTTCTGATTGAGCAAATATTTATCTTATAAAGTCAGTATTTATATTTAGCTGATTATGTACCTTGTAGGTAGAAAATAGCTCTCATGTTTAATTGATACAGATACAGCACAGATTAGGATGTACATGTAGTATAATTTGTGTAGTTGGATATCTTTGCACTGACATGTAAAGTTGTTGCTTTGGGGGACTACTTATAAGCTTTTTCTTGCTCCCTTTTCTAATAGATTGTATAATAAACTCATTTATATGCATCATTTTCATACTAACCTATTATTATTATTTATCAATTCTCAAATAATTGAAAGTGATGTAAAGTGATTTCAATCAAAAACATTTATCTAATATTCATCTAGAATTATTTCCCTTTCATTTCTATTAAATACACATACCTGTATATATATATTGAAATACTAATATCATAATACATTTTTATTTACCCGAAAATTGATATTGACACTACAAACTAACCACACTCTAACAAACAATTTCATATTACTAATACTGTTATGTATTCTGGATGAACACATTACAAGTTTCATCCAAACAAAATCATATTCAATTTACTGTTTGTACAATGACAACTTGAAAGGGAAGATGATTATATATTTACTTGCAAACACAGGAGGCTCATTTAGTTCGTGTGAATTGTAACCACCATCAGAAAAAAATTTACAATGGAATTACAGGCAAGAAAACAAAGCCATTAGTCATATTCAACATTGTAGAATATAGAACATTGATGCTAATTAGAATCAAGATAATGAATACCTTTTTCTCAGTGATTATGAATTATGAATTACTTAAGTTATCAATTTCTATCTGAGCTCACTTTGAGTTCGTCAGTAGCTTTTAGTTATAGCAGGCTTTGATGCTACTTGTATTCCATATACATGTACACTGGTAGTGCACATGTATATTCTCACCTTCCAAAAAAGAAAAAGAAGAGTATTTTATAAATTTTCCTTGACATTTTAACAAGTGAGATGATTAAAATATAGTTATAAATGAAACCTTGAGGAACCTCAGTTTTGTTTGATGAATTACTGGAACTTTAGGTATTTTTTATAGTTTTATTATATACTTGAAGATGATTAGTGAAATATTTCTTCCTTGTAATTTGGTCTTTTTATGCCACAAACAAAAGATACATATTTTCTTTCCAATTATTTCTGTAACACCAACAGTTCACAACTGAATTCTGTTATCCTCATAGGCTTAGTACATAACCGACCGGTTTCCGTAGTTAATTGGTTAACAGAAGTCTTTATTGTCCATCCATACTCCTCAGAGCAATGGTACACCCATGAATATGACTCGTTCCGCCACGCTCGCCAGCCGGGCCCGGGGCGCTAACACGTACAACACCGACAGTGATCATGACAGCGGGGCGTCCTCCGCGAGTGACGACGAAGACACGGAGGCGATTGATGAATTCCTGGAGGAGCTGGCGAGGCTGGAGAGAGAGCTGAGGGATGCAGAGAGGGTGAGAGACCAGGCAGTGACCAAAGCTGATGAGATGTATGCAGAGCTGCAGAATGTTGAAAGACAGTAAGTATTCAAAACTTATGTTCGAAAGAGAGGGAGTGGGAGAGGGAGAGAGATAGGGAGAGAGATAGGGACAGAGATAGGGACAGAGATAGGGACAGAGATAGGGACAGCTGATGAGATGTATGAGGAGCTGCAGAATGTTGAAAGACAGTAAGTATTCAAGCTTTACAAAAGGGAGAGAGAGAGAGAGAGAGAGATATGGAAAGCTGATGAGATGTATGAAGAGCTGCAGAATGTTGAAAGACAGTAAGTATTCAAGCTTTACAAAAGGGAGAGAATGAGAGAGGGACAGAGAGAGAGAGAGAGAGATAGAGAGACGGAAAGAGAGACAGAGATAGTGTAACACGAAGATGGATGTAAAGAAATACAGAAAAAATTGAACAACGACAAACAGAGAGAGCGGGGGAGACTGAGCAGCAGCTTGAGAAAGATTTAGAAAAAGAAAAAAGAGAGAGTGGGAGGGAGGAAGGAAGAGATTGCAATTTGTGCTGGGGTCAACAGTTATGCACCTACAGTGTACATGTACATCTTCTTCGATGGTCATTTCTTGTTCTGACTTCTCTCTAGCAAATTCCTGTCCAGTTTGCGATGTCAAACCAAATGATTATTCTTTGTTTTACCCATGTGTCATTCCTACAACTAAAACAAAATGTAGGGCATAATCATTACATTGTTGAGTATTCTTTTTTTTTAAAGTATCAATTGTAATAGTAAATTCATTATTTAAAAAAAAAAGTTTTCTAAACTGATTTGTACCAAAATACTTTGTTAGCTGTTTAAGGGGTTAGGCTTGACGTCATGTGCTATTATCTGGCCCCTTTTACCAACCATTAGTTTCTCTTCTTGTATATGTAAAATCATTGTATGAAATGTTTGTATTGCTTGTGGTAAATAAATCAAAATCAAAATCAAATCAAATCAAATTAACATATAATTGACCCATTTTGTAGTTGTTGACGTTGCTAAGTTCAATATCAAATTTTTAATTTTGTATAGACATCGCTTTGAGCTGGAGCAGGTGAACGAGGACTATGAGATGGAGAAGACCAGGATGAGAGAGACCTTGATTGAGACTGGTGTGGAGGAGGAGCAACTGCAACAGATTGAAAAAGGAGCACAGAAAGGAGCAAAGCAAGCCGTCAATGTGAGTACCCTGGTCCCAGTTTCACAAAACTTAGCATCAATAACATATCTGCAGAGATTGTTACAAGCTACTGAAATCATTGCATTTGATTGGCTGTTGACACATGTTGTGTAGACTTGTGGCAGTTATGATCCATAACAGGTTTTGTGAAACAGGGTGTGGTTTTCATATGAGTATGCACACTGGATAAGAGATAGGCACAGTTTTTTAAGAAGTTGGAAGAAAAGGAATGAAGGGAAGAGAAGAAGAGAGGTGTCAGGGAGAGTGAAAAGGATAACAAGAAGTTAGAAACAGGGAGAGGGAGAGATGAAGGGAGAGAGATAGGAAAAAGAGAGAAAGAAAGATAGAGAGAGAGAGAGGAGGGGAAGAGGAGGAAGAAATAAAAAGAGGTTTAAAAAGAGAAAGGAGAGGTTGAGAAAGTGAAAACAGTGATATTAAAAGAGATGTACACTGTACATTGAGATTGAGAAAAAAATTGGGCATTAACTTTCTTCTAGATTAGCAGCTTTGGGCTTTCTGTGTGAAGAATCCTTTGGTAACTTTTTTTCTATGGGAAAATAAAGTGCTATGCAACACATGTAAATAAAGTCAGGCACTTTTTCATTAAAAGTCAAATTGCCTTTTTTTTGCCTATGTGGTAGAAACTATTAAGCAGACTATAAAAATTGAAGCAAATGGCACATCTAGTCTAGAATATAGCATTCATACGCCATCGCCTGAGTTTTTTTTAATGCTGCATGAAAAACTAAACAAAAGCTAATCTAACCTTCATTTCTGAATGATATTGTGGATGTTTTTTTGTAAAATTAATCTAGGAGAAAATGAAGAAAACTGGAAAGCGTGCTGGTGTACAAGTAAGTCAGCAGGAAAATAGTAGATTGATCATTACATTTCATCTTGTTTCATTATGGATTTCATATCAACAGCACCACCATCATCATCATTGTCATCATCATCACCAACAGTTATCATAATCATTATCATAATAATAATAATAATAATAATGGGTTGTTGTATAGTGCTCATGTCAGTCAAATTTGACCCTCCTGCCGCTCCCGATTATTACCCTGGCTTTAGCACGGCTGCCATACAACGCTCTAGCATTTCAAGGAATTAATTCCTACCAGGTACCCAAGCTCTCCTCCCCCCCCCCCCCCCCCCCACATTAAGACGACTCAATAATTATTAGTGTCTACTACATGTACACATAGTTTCGTGTTGATAAAATCTCATGAAAGTACCCATTTATGAAGTAAGCTTTTTAGAATACTAGAATTTTGAAAAAAAATTCACTTGAGATTAAATCCAGCTACATATACATGTAAATTAACTTCTTTTTTTAAAGTGTTAGTGTTTTAAAGTGTTCAACCAAGATGATATTTCATGGCATACAGTGTGTTTAACTTTCTTAGACTTTGACCATTCTAAACTCATTCTGTGTGACACTAATTATATCCCTTGTTTTAAATAACATCTCTTTCTCTCTTAACTACTTTTCTGTACAGATGCTCATATACTAACACTTTTTTTTGTATAGAACACTATTGATCTCTATGTAGTATTTTATATCTTTTCTTGTATGTATCTCCTCATTTCCAAATTCTGTTGTATTTTTATGCTGCCATTGGTATAAAATAGATTGAACAAAAATGAAGGAAATAATTTTGTAAATGTATCATAACCCTAACCTTTTCATTTCCAACAAGCAGTATTGTCTACATGTAGTTCTTTATTTGATATTACTAACCCATGGATTCATTCATCAACCAAGTGGCCATTTTCTAACCAAACACCAGGGGGTGTTTCACAAAGACTAAGATCGACTTTAAGTTGGACTTGACTATGGAAGGCCGTTCATGCCATTTACTGGCATTGGTCTCTCAAGGGACGTACAAATCAAGGTCTCAAATTTACAGAATTTACATTTTTTGATAACTCATTATTGAAGAAAAAAATCTAATATCATAATGGTGGGAGCAAACAGTGGCATGAACGGCCTGCCATAGTTAAGTCCAACTTAAAGTCGATCTTAGTCTTTGTGAAATACCCCTCTCTTCTTCATTATATTGAGAAGACAATTGGGGATGACAGCAATAAAAGTACTACCGGTATATCGTTCATTTAGATATATACCTACATGTATATGCACATTGTACATGAATATATTGAACATCTACTAACCAATTTTGTGCCCATATCAGGAAGCAACCTTTTATTTATGTTGCAGTACTTTGTTTAAAGGACGTTTGTCCTGGAAACTGAAAAAAAAAAACTTGCATTGTGAAAATATTTGGTGTCAAATTCAACATGGAAACAAAATTATTATTATTTTTTTTTAATATTGACTCTTGAAAGTTCTGTATAATACTTAGGAGCGTTTTCTTCTTGATACTTGCAAAAGTACATTTTGATGATAGTTTATAACAGTTTATTAAATTTAAAATTTGGTTGTGGAAAGTTCATGTACATGTACTGTTATAATTCTTCATTTATATAATGGCACAGAAGGGGGGGGGGGGGGGTTAAAGATTTTATATCCAAATATTTTTTGTTTTACCCTTGTATCAATTCAAGTTTAATATCTTTTTTTTTTCTTTTTCACCTACTTTCAATTTTTGATGTCCTTTCATGTTTCCTGTAAGTGGTGTTTTATTATTACATGGCCATTGCGATCTTAAAAGCATATAGCATGATAACCATTATTCTGCATGTCGATGAGCTAAGGTCTCCAACGAGGTCTAACTTACCTTTTAAGTGACAGATACAAGATGATACTAATTAAGGCAACTGCAGCTCACTCTTTAAGGTGCTATAAAGATAATTTACTGCCAGATGAAACCAGATTAAACCAGATTAAACCAGATGAAACCAGATGAATCTGCTTTGCTTGCTGCAGTGATAATTAAATATCAAAATTCAGTCTTATTACTGACAAATTCCAAGTGGAGTCTAGAAACATGAGATGCCACTCATACATAAGAAACTAAAAAGACATGTTCACCTTTCTCATGATAAATCCATTTTCATCATGCGTTTATTCATGTATACAACCATATTCATTTTAAGTAGGCAGGCATATGGCATGCTATTTTCCTTGGAAAAATAATTGAATGCTGCAAACAGCTCAACATATTAAGCATGCTTATGCATTGGATCAGCAAGTATATGTAATTTTAGCATGTTTTTATTATCCATGTTAATGTTTGTGTTTTATCCTTTTATTTTGTTTTCTTTACCAAGTTGATTGTTTTTTTTTATAAACTTATATTACATACATGTACAGGAAATGTCCATTGCAAGTCAAAAGGCAGTTCTCGGTAGTGTGAAATAATTCAAACATGTTACATGATTACTTGTTCATGTATCTACATAGTAGATAGTGTACATCTAAAGAAATATTAAGCTTTTTTTATTTTTTTAAGTTTCATGTATTACAGAATATCAATCATATTGAATTTTTACATACAGGTACATGTAGATGATATTTATAAATATTTTCCTTGCCCTGAGAGTTTGCAAGCATGAAAATCAGTTAAAGATAAGCAACACTTTTTCTGCCAGCGCTATAAAGATGTATTCTCTCTACATATGCTACTAGTAAGTCGCATGTATGCATACAAATATAGCATGCTAAAAATTGCTTGCGAGTATGTATGATACATTACCTAATATAGTTCATTAATTTTTGCATTTATATACGGTACCATTAAAAAGTGGGATACTTAATCTCATTGTTCTGAAATTTTGTGTGAATCTTACAAACAATGTAGGGAGAAAAATTCTGCCATGGAATGGCATTCTAACTTATGATAATAATTATAAGAATAATAATAAGAAGAAGAATAAGAATAGGAATAATGATAATAATATTAATGATAACGATAATAATAATGTAGTAATATAGAAATATTAATAATAACAATAATATAGTAATAACGATATTAATTATGATAATAATGATAATAATTGTAATAATGATAATAATTATAATAAAAATCAAACATTTTTGTATAGCGCATATTGAACACAAATGCATTATAGCTTGTCTCTAAGGGCTTTGAATTTTTTACCTTAGGCTTCACAAACTTTTGCATGATGTCATAGTTTTCATTACATATTATATTTGTTTCTTATTCATTGTATATTTGATCTTGCTGACTACCATAGTTTGTGGACTTTGCTGAACACCTTGCTCAGATGAACATAGAGAGGAGCCAGCTCAGGCATCAGGTGGATGAGATCACTAAAGAATGCCAGCACTGGAAAGATCAAGTGTAAGTACAGTGAAACCTGTCTATAAAGACCACTCAGTCAAGGGAGACATTAAAAGGGGTCTTTATATGCAGGTTTACTTTCTATTGAGCGATCCATCTTCACAGGTTTTTGCAACCTTCATGGAAAGCCCTGCATATAACCTTTGTTGATATAGTTAAAATTTACCAGTACTTTATATAGTTTGATTTTTATATTGCGAAATAAATGAAATTGAATTGAGTTGAATTCTTTATCGTCCTTGTTTTCCTAGATTTTCTGCCCTTTAATCTGTCTTTCATTAATTTCTCTCTTTTACATTTTTTCTTATGAGTGAGCGTCCTTTCCCACACACACACTCATGTTCAGACACACCTGGTTAGCTGTATCTCAATCAGGTTGACTACATCTGTCTACCATCTCATTGTCTCCCTCCCCCACCCCCTCTCTTTTTCTCTCTTTCTCTCTTTCTCTCTCTCTCTTTCTCTCTCTCTCTCTCTCTCCTCCCTCCCTCCCTCCCTCCCGCCCTCCCTCCCTCCCTCCCGCCCTCCCTCCCTCCCTCCCGCCCTCCCTCCCTCCCTCCCTCCCTCCCTCCCTCCCTCTCTCACTCACTTCCAATCACTGATCTCCATCTTCCCTTTCATCCCACAGTCTTGCCAGTACGAACATCACAGCCGAGGAACTTGACGAGCTCGGGGCGAGCGGGGAGAACGGGGATTTGTCCAACTCTAGAGAGAGAAGCAATACCCAGATAGTAGAAGATGAAGAGACATCATCTAAAGCAGACTCGGGAGTGGTCTGAACGGAGATAAGGTCAAGCAAGACATGTCAAAGGTCAAAGTTTAAGTGCATACAGTTCCTTTGTTCTTGTCCCATTGAATACGTTTTACATTTCATGTAATGTAGAATACCGGTATGATCGTAAACATGTGCATGTATATGTGTGTTGTAAGACATTTATTCATAACAATGTATGAACAACTTAAGGTTGATATGTATTAATAGGTTTATTTATCATTAAATCTTTTTACATCGGTGTAGACAGGTGCTAAAAGTAGCTTGATCTCATGATATTTTGAAGCGCCTTGAGCATTTAATTAAAATGGATAATGGCGCTATATAAATCTCATGTATTATTATTATTATTATTATTAGGTAACGTAAGTACTGATATTTTGCCAATTTAATATAGCGACACTCATTCATGTTTATTATATGAACAGATGTTAAATACATGTACATGTATAATGTACCTGTAAGTTGGTGATGTTGTGGATCTTATTAAGTGTAATCCAGGGCTGTCTTTCACAAAGATCCTAAGTTGAACTTATCTCTTAGTTGGACTTAACAAATATGAAAAGCCATTAGCATCGTTGAAAATATTTTGTAAAACTTATTTCAAAAGGCATAAAATGTTGATTCAAATTATTCACATTTTCTATTATCAAGGAGATTTCATGTTCTTGATGTAGAATTTATGAAACGTCTAAAAGGTTTGTTTTTTGCTTTTGAATATATTTTATTTTAAGGCTACAGATGGCTCTCCACAATGTTTAAGTCCAACTTAGAGTTAAGTTAGAATTAGGATCTTTGTGAAACACCCCCAGTACTTGATAAATAAAATATGTATATGTTCACAAGTACACATGCGCCTTTACATGCACAATACTTCATGTTCTTTCACTTGTAGATAACATTATCTGGATATGTGTGTTATATTTTCATGTTTAGGATGGTAAGAATGTCAAAGTTATAGGAGTAAATCTCAAAATGGGGTATAAGTGGCTGCCCAGCTTCGCTATTCTTATAATACAGTATGGTAAATACACTTTCTGCTACACTGTAGTTATATAATACACACTTAATGCTCCCTCAAAGTGAATTTAGTAATGTACTTGAACTTGTGTCAAAGGGTTACATGTCAATGTAAAGATTTGTGTAAGTAACTATACATGTACTTTAGTATGCATTCCAAGAATTTTCCTAGTCAGCTGTTGAGCTGCATCATGGGATATTATAAAGAATATATGAAATGTCATGATTCTTGTGTACTATTTTGTATATAGTGAAGAACTTAAAAAGAATTGAAATCTATTGATTTATGTGTTCTTATTGTTGTTTGTGTTGTTTCGTTGTATTTCATGTTATTGTATACCATGTAGCATTGCTAGTTTATGGTGTCTTTTATTCAGTACTAGTCATGAACTCGTAGTAATTCATAGTTTCTAATGTGTATTATTGATGCAATGAAATAGATAATAATTATCGATTGATATTATGCAGCCAAACTACCATAAGCCTTGCTTTGAAAGTTAAAGAAGGATAGACAGTATATTGATATTTGATAATTCTAAATTAGCTGTGCCTCACTTACAAACACATGTGTCTTTACTACTTTATAATGAATGTTGAATTAATAAGTTTTTAACCCAATTTCCCCTTCAAATACATTTATTTATTACCCTTATTGTTACCCCCTTGTCAGAAAGTATTTGCCCAAAAATATATATATATATATATATATATATATTTACTTTCTTACATTTGATATGCACGTTAAAACTTTAGAAATATAGGAATATTTCGAAAATTATTCCACCATTTACTGTGAAGTGCCCTGAGAAGAAGGCAGAAGAGTCATAATTATGTGGTGCAATAAAATTGTCATGAAGTGTATTTTTTAACTGTTGCTTATCAAAAGCTATTGATTCTAATTCTTACTTCATCTTGTAGGTTGATTATTATATTTTTTTGTATAGTTTTGTATCACAACATTCCTTTTTATTTTGTTTGTATAGCAGTTCAAATGAAAAATTAGTAGTACACTGTACTGTCATGTATTTGTGTCATGTATTTGATAAGAGGATTATGTGCAATTCATAAAGTGTGCTTTCTATATTTAAACAAAGCTTCATTGTTTACTTTGTAATTGATTTAATGGAATGTCTAGGTAACTTACGTATTGGTGAACATGTTTCATTAATCCATTGTGTACAGGAACGAGAGTGTTCCTGCATAACGCCCATTGGAAAGAGAGAATTAAGTAGTCGACCTCTTAAAATGTACCAATCATCCGGAAAAAATATCTATGATTTCCTATTACCAGTGTGCATCAAATTCAAGTAGAATTTAGCTTGTTTTACATGTATTATGGAGTGATTATGAGGTGTTTTTACATTTTTCAAACTGCAGTTTGTCTTATGAGAACAAAAAATGTGATCATTCTTGTAAGTACACATATTTGTTTTATGATACAGGCCCATTAATCACTGTTATGTGATATAATGTCTAGGCTGGGCAAAGTCTATAATTACACCGAAAAGAGTTAATGACTCATGGTTTTAGATTATACGGTGTATCATTATGTTTGAACGAGTGCCAAAGGTTTGCACTTGTGTTGTGTATACTCGTGTATACTTGTGTAAATTTGATCAAATCATCAACTAATATTTGAAGGGATTGTTGTTGCAAAAATTTGGCATTGATGAGATTGTTACTGAATAACTGACAATCCGTAAGTAGAAAATGATTTTTTATCATTCTGTGCTTATTATATAAATGTGTAACTATTTTGAGGACAGTCTCTGTTATTCATAAAAACCTGAAGCTTACATAAAGCTTACCCCCATTCGTTTTCTTCTTCTCGATTCACTAAACAAGCCTGGTCCAGTGGACGACATAGAATCTGGCCTTCGTGTTGAAAACCTCTAGGTCTTTGGGGTACACTGAATAGCAGTTGAATAGTTTTTTAATTTGAATTACGTTTTACTTTAAAAGCCAATGTCAATGCCAAATTTATTTACCTATTTATTTTTCTCCCGGAAATGATGATGAACAGCATTTGTATGGCGCCATATATCTGTTTCAAAAAACATTTAAAGGCGCGAGCTCCTCCAATAAAATTAGCATTTAAATGTCTGAAGGAAGATGTGAGTTTTGAGTGAAGCTTTGAAGTGGTCCAGGTTGTCAATTTCACAAATAGATGATGGGAGGGAATTCAATACATACATTTCTTTTTTCACCAGGATATTTATCAACATATGGAATGTTTAGATCTCATCTGATAATAAAGGCTTTAAAAACCCACTAAAATGTGGAAACAAACCAGGCCAAATTTATCTTCTCGCCAAATAATTTCAATTTTTTTTTTCTTAATGAAATGATGAAATTATTTTGCTTCAATCTTACCCACCTTGTCTCTGAGGTCATAATTTCGTATATTGTTTTATTTGTTCTGAAAGAGAATCGTGTAGCAGCTCATAGATATAATGTGTATTCAAAATGAAAGAAATATGAAGGTAATGATTTATTGATGTAAGTATCAATGTTGTGCAATGTAATAATGTTAGTTTGGTTGATGTCTTGTTTTGTTACTTTGTATCAACTCACCATATTGAATTAAAGCACGCCTTAGTCACGTGACTAAATAGACACATTGGTATCATGTGATATTTATTCATTATTCTAATTGTCGATTAATATTTTGGTCAAAATTGTACATAAACATGTTCTATACTCTAAATTTGGATTAAAGTGCATTTAAATAAAGTTATTCTTAATTCAATCCAATCCAGCGAGTATTTGGTGAAACGCCTTTTCCTTGCAACTTCAAGCTTTTCATGTAACTTGCTCGACCAAATACATGTAGTAAAAGGGCTGCTTAAACAATAGTAATAGTTTAAAACCTCTAAATGGTTCAGGTGAACGGTTAGATACCACAAAAACGCATAACAATCCACGTTCGTTAGCAACAGTGCATTTTTTAAATTTCTTGAACTGACCCGCAAATTAAGGTCAAGACATTGCTTAAAAGCCCTTTAAACCATCTTTAAAAGAGTTATGATATCATTAACTTTTCCCCCATGTACGTGTAATTAGTTTTGTTTGCATTTAAATATACACCTCGAGCTAGTTATAAAAACGTATTTTTGTTAAAGACTAACAAAACAAGATGGGGAAAGTGCATCTTGTAATAATTTTGTTTAATTGTATTTTCAAGTCAAGATGTTTATCGCGTCCATATGTCAAAGGTATCAACAACACATTTGATTAATTTGCCGCAGATATTGTTTGGCGGCAATATTAATCTTTATTTGAATGAGAAGGTGAAAAGAGAGAAAATGACGTTTGTATTAAAATGACGCCTAGACATCGGTTGTTCTGGAAAATCTGTTAAGGGTGATGTCGGGAAATAAAATTGAATTGACAGGACATTAATTTAATGTAAACTTCGGCAGGTATACAGGCTATTCAAACTTATTTCTCTGTATACACATTTTTCTACTCTTTGCCTTCAGTTATTTTTTTTTTTTATTATTTTGTTCAATTTTTATTCAATCTAATTCGACATCTCGATGTATGCTATTCCTTGCTCTATCTCGAACGCCCTCTACATTTCTCGAATGTGCCCTTATTTCTTTTATTCCCTCCCCTATATCCACCCCTCTCCTCCTTCCAACCTTCTTCCCTCCCTTCCTCACAAGGCCAACCCTTCATGTTTTGCCCACATCCTGTTAAATAAAGCAGGAAGGAAACAAAAAAGGCTACAAAAGATTGTCGGACAAGCATGAGAAAATCCGTAGAGAAGAAAACCCTATACAAAGTGCACTTGTTCTAAATGTACTTCTGAAAAGGTGATTACTACAAACAAGTCTTTTGTCGATGTTTGCCCCCTACAAACGAAGAATAATTGACAATATGGGCAGCGTGAGAAACTGTTATTTATTACAGAATTTGCGCAAAAAGCTTAGAAGATGTGTTATGAAGTGTTCAGTATTATAAATGATGACCATATATTGCATTATTTGATTGTAACAGCCATCATTAAAGGTCATTCAAAGTCCTATTTAAACAAACACAGCCTTGATTTTAATGGGAAATATAATACGAAATCTAGATAATTATGATGATAAATGATGAAGCATTTGAGCAGAAACATAATGATTCTGTAAATGGTTATTAATGAGGTGTTTATTATATTAAATTGAAGACCCAATATTAATCATGTTCTCTGTGGAGTATTATTACCACAATCTAAAATCACTTATCAACAATAGCTGGAAATGATGTATTATGCTAAATCAATAATACCGATACGATATTTTACTTATTTTTTTTTTGAAAATAATTATTTTTGACTAAAGATGAATTATTGCTTGCAGTCATTTCAAGCATCATTTCACTTGTCCCTACTCTGTTTTCTTCAAAATAATGTCTGTTCTACCTATTTTTCTTCTCACGAAGGGTGTGAGTGAATGAAAGTCATTACCTATCATTAAGTTTCTATTTAATTTTTTTCGAATGGAGTTAATGCGAAAACAATGATGTATAAACCATACTGTATGGTAGAACATAATATAATGAATGTGACATTAATATTATCCCATTATTCAAAATGTATTATGCAAACAGTATTGTTTAAGTTCACCTATATTGTTTGATCATGAAATGATAAAGAAAACATGAAACTAGTGTACCCTTAATGAGCCCTTATATGCACACCGTATCGTGCAAACAATACCTATGTTTGATCGTGAAGTAATGAAATAATAATAATGTAACATTAATAAGATTCGTTATGCACACCGATAAGATATTCATCATACTTCAGCCATACGACATATAATCATGGACACAGTCAAACGTAAACAGAGCTGTGTTTATATTTCAAATATCAATTCCATTTTAAGGTTCTAGTGGGCGGTACCGAAAAACCATTGTTCAGGGAAAGGAGAAAAATTAACCATTGTTGGAAAGCTGCTTGCAGCACGTCTGTACCAAACTCTGTTTGGTGTGCTTTTATTACATGTTGGGTTATTTTGCTTGTCTCAGGCGGTCACGTTCGCATTGGTTCGTTTTGTAAGTATCCTGTTGTGTGCAGCCCCCAAGGGAGCACAAACTATTTTAAAGGTATTATTTATCGATACAAAATTCAAATGGAAATGTCCAAATTTATTCCGAAGCCCTCAAAATAAAATTAAAACAACAGAATAGAAAGGATCACAATTTTTCAAGCGGAAATATTAATGTTATTGTGTTTCAAGTGAACCTAACTTTGTGGTGATTTAATTTGATGTAGAAGAAGTGGTAACTATTTACAATTTTCTCCCTCTGCCTCTTCCTCCTCTTCCTCCTCCCCCCCTCTCTCTCTCTCTCTCTCTCTCTCTTTCTTTCTCTCTCTCTCTCTCGCTCTCTCTCTCTCATTCTCTCTCTCTCTCTCTCTCTCTCTCATTCTCTCTCTCTTTATCTCTATCTTTTTTCCCTCGGGATAGGGGGGGGGGGGGGGGTGAGACCTGCAGGCCTTTGAATGTCCATAATATTCAGGAAGAGAAAATGCTTGCACAATATCAGAAAGTGTGTTTAAAGCGATAAAGTGCAACATAATTAATGCGTGACGGGCAGATATATGATCAATATATTCTTTAAAGCGCAATTCAAGAAAAATTCGTCTGTGGGGAAAGCTTTTTATCAAGAGTCCCGCGGAGTGACAAAACAAATCACCAATATTTTAGGTGTTGTCATTCACGAGTTTATAATCGAAATATCACCAATTCAACGTGAATCAGCTTGCTTTGAACTCATTTCATTGTCTGGATTCTAAACTTGGTGGACCAAAACGGACCGAGGCAGTAATGTGCCTGACATCACTTGATTGTACCAGTATTTGTCATTAAAAAAAAATATTTTGGTACCAATTACTCAACAACCATTGACTAGAGTAAAACCTGGGAACTGCCAGGCGTTTCTTGACTTAGTAGTTCAGTATTGTGCAAGTCTAGTGCATCATCAATATTTTCTCAACATCTTACTGTTAAACAGAGAATAGAACCATCGCGTTTTCTTTGTGAAGTGGTCCTGTTTTGTGAGAATCTCAAATACAAGGTCCCATCCCTTGAGCACGTACGAGGTATCAGAATCTTTCTTCACTATCTTTCTCATGAAGTTTGTATTTCATCACCGTTATCTATATATGATTGTACTTGACCGTATTCCTGAGCTAATATTTTCGCTCTATATCAGCAGTTAGAGATCGGCATTTGTCCAATCAACTTTGACGTGAACAGATTTAGTTCTTCTCGCACAAACCACGCCCACTCCTACTTGGTTGTTATTTATGCATGTTGCATGCACCTCTACAGTTTTAGAAATCAGTTTAGAACTTACTGCTCGGCTTGAAGATTCTGGACTTATCTGCAGGTAGTGACGAGGCCAGATCTGCAGTCTCGTCGAATTCTCAACACAACCAGGTACATGAAGGATTTGACTCTCGGCTTGGACAAATAAGACAGAACATCCTTCATTAAACACCAAATTGAGTTCTACAAATATTACCGTCGTTTGTTTTGACGATCTTGGGAAAGGTCTTTTGTATGCGCAATCAGAAACTTCATATTGTTGTTAGACTTGCAAACAAAGTCAATTGTCCAAATGCTTTTGTCTCTGCATGGAACGTACATTATCATTCTTCAGATATCACACTTCGCGTGCATTTCCTTTAAAAGTTTGGAGTGCAAAGGGCTCTAATTCGCTCTGTGAGATTCAAACATTGTCAAAGGACTTCACTTTCGCTCTCGTCAAATCGTCAAAACAAGATTTCTTGGTGTCAAAACATTCAACTTTGCACCCAAGTCAGCTGAAGTGCTCTCGAATGACGAAATAGCAGACATTTGTGCCTCAGAAATCTCTCTGGTGTCGCGTTGCTAAGTCATGTTTTTTCTAGGCACATGAGTCACACGCTAGAACTTATAAGTGCTCTTACATTATACTGTTGTATTTCGCTCCACTTTCTGTCTGCTGTTACTACTACAGAAGTCATGATGGCCATGCAAACTAGTAAGTATGACATATTTTTAATTACCTTTGTGGATGTTAAACGATTTATAATGAACTTTGAATATGTTATTATTATTAAAGTGCGAAATGTTTTAGACTAGAAATGGGGTAAATAATGGTCCTGATGTTACCTTTGACATAATTATTGGAGATACGCATACTTCACCAGCTTTCTTTTCAGGTAAGATTAGCGTGTATCCAATTCCCTCCCTGTATATAACACTAATTTCCTTTTTCATGAACAGCAATCCATACTGACAAAAAGTGCGTGAACAATACAAAACCACAAAAACAAACCTGAGTCGACATTTTAGCACCGGTAATGAATGTGAACTTAATGTTCACGCGTTTCCTTGCAAATCAACCAAACATACCTAAGTTTTTTCACAGACTAACATTGAATAGAAGCATGCTACAAAGCTTCAGTATGCCTTCGGATCGCAATGCTATTGTTCGACTTTGAATCTTTTTAGTTATCAAATAAACTAGTAAATGATCTCTGCATGAGTTTTCTACCTTTCTTTCTGATAAAGTAAAGTCTGAATGCATGAGTCATGCGCTTTCAAGATTATTTCCCCTTTCTTTCTTTGCCTTTCATAAAAAAAGTTTTCTGAGTATCTCATCAGGAAAGTATGTCTGGCATGTAGATTGATGTACATTCAAACAAAAAAGGTTCAAATGTGGGACAAGTTTTTGTGATATCTTCGTTGCAACTGACGGTAAAAACTTGATAAAAATGTCTCTGTTACAATCTATTAAATTACAATCTAGTATTGTAACTATCAGTTAATCCCCAGCACATTATTTGTGTTACTGTTAGAGATACTTCATTGGCAAAGAAAGCATGTTGTCCCCCCCGATTTTCAAGTCATATTAAAAGTAGTTGAAATATCCAAATGAAACGCGCATAATATACGATTTCTCATCATCCTAATTATGATGGTTTTCATTACGTCTTTCCGTAATCAAAATTATAAACCATCGCACACAAGGCTCTATACCGTGTGAGTCAAAAAAAGTTTACACCTAGAAAATTGCTAATAACTTTTAAAATCATCCATAAAAAGTAAATTATTATACATCTTATGAAAGAGTGTTTTTTTCCCAAATCATTTGGTATCATTTTTGTGTGGTATTTGTTCACGCTTGGATGAACAAGAGGCATTCTTTGCGAGATTGCAAAAATCGACTTGCGCCAAAGTGATGCCTACAGTATGTATTATGTTGGGATTAGTGGAGTGAGAGAATGAATTGAATGTATCAAATGAAATGCATTGCATATGCTTTTTGCAGAAGCAAAGTCACGTACACACGCGCACAGATGTTTGTTGATATTTTGATATTCGATATTTGATACGTGTGGCATGAATAAATTTTGTTAGGGATGTTATTTGGATCTGCAAAGACCGAATAAATACCCAAATCCCAATTGTTTTATTCAAACATCACGTAAGCAACTTTTGCGCTAGTCGATTTTTGCACTCTTGCAAACAATGTCTCCTGTTCATCCAAGCGTGAACACATACCACACAAAAATGATACCAAATGATTTGATATAAAACACTCTTTCATAAGATGTATAACTATTTACTGTTCATAGATGGTTTTTTAAATAATTAGAAATTTTCTAGGTGTAAACTTTTTTTTGACTCACACTGTACATACAAAGATAGGAAAGAAGGAATCGTGATGATTTTTCTGTCTCTTATTTGCTCAAATGTATACTTATCTAACAATCCGATGGAAATGAATGAACAGTTATGTACGGCGCCAGTACTTGGTTGAACGTGAGGCTACTTTTCTCTCTCCCCCCCCCCCCTTTCAAAACGTCTTTTAAAATATTGTTCTAACTTATCTGATCAGAATAACTGAGGCGTGTTTGCACGGTTTTATTTGCTAGATACTCGAATAAATCACCTCGAAATATATTAAGAAAGACAAATTTGCATTGGTAATATTTAAATAAAACAGAAACACGCAAGGTTTGGCTTGTCCATTTATGGCCGGGTTGTGGTGGCGGGTCGTGATGGCGTTTACATGCATATATATGTTTCTAAACTTGCCTTACTTTTTTTCATTGAGTTACATTCAGTGTTCATTTGAAGTTACTCCATTATTTTGATTTCACTTGACTTATTTGATTTTCTTTGGCGCCAAGTACGGAATGATACCATTTCGTGAAAATGCATTTGAACACCGCCCCCACGTCTACTCAATCGTTTACTCAACCGTCTGCCTATTTTATGTGGCTGAAAATTATTTTTTATCTTATGCTTTGAATATGAAGACAGTTTAAAGCCCCTCTGTACGAGTTTGGCATGGAGGGATTAGACCTCCCTACAAGGTCACTGGCAGGTGGTTACCTCATCAAATCAGCTCTCAATTAACATAAGAAAAAGGGCATCATGGGGATCAACATGCACCGCTTAGGCAGTGTTGGCTGTATAGAGGGCGCAAGTAGCTATAAGTAATGCAAAGTGATTTAAAGAAAGAGGTTTGAGAAATCAAACTGCAACCAATCATGGATTATACTCCCTACAGGCTTTCCTAAATGAAATAATTAATAATGCATTTTATTTTGTATCTACATGTCGGCTTATTCTTACCGTCCTTTCTTTGAACAGATTCAAAAAATATTACAATAATATGTTTTGATATTGTTCTTGACTAATAACAAAATTGAATTATGGCGCCTCATAATTTAAAAGTTTTTCATGTTTCCATTTTGCAACAATTAACCGCATGCTATATAGTCAATAATGTATTCAAACTAAACCATTTCATTTACTTGAAAATCATGTAAGAAAACTCTTCTACTAAATGATATTGACTCAAGTTAAATAGTGAGCATTTAAAAGGGGTGAAAATACCTTTTCATTTTTTTCTTCAAGTTCATGTATAGGCATTCATGAATGAACGCTATATGGATAGGTAGAAGAATTATGATGACCCTGGATTCATTGGACCTCTGCGTTGTTTACTTTTCAAATGGCTTAATCCACGCACTCGCCATCAATTCATCTTACTCCATCTCATAGCGAATCCCATCTATCATTCACTAATCTTTCACAGGCCTCCAATTATTAGATGCTCCCGACTTCAACATTCCACTGCAAACAAAATATACATGCGCATGTGCGTTTGAGCCACAGGCGGTGGCAGCGAAATGGATGCTTGCTTTTCCGCAGGTGCACCATTTAATGCAATGCCCTTCGCAGGGAGCAACGTGATTTTGTGTGTGTATCTCATCATAGCGCTGTGTGTACTCCATATTATACACTCCCTTCCAGCATGTTATTAACTACTTGATGTACACGACCACCATGTACGGGCGATTCACGGGTGTGTAGACCCTTGCGATGAGTTATTCCAGCTTTCGCGTTGACATAATTGATAATGGCGGGATCATAGTTAAACGTGGAATTATTTAGCGTTCAAGCGATTTTGTCTTTGCTTAGAATGTGACCTATAACAATCAATGGGTTGGACTACCTCACAAACAAGAATGGAATAAGTGTTGGATACTATATTCCATACGGTGGCAGCGCCCCATGTAGATGCCTGTGTCCACATCTCACTTGGATAACACGGTAAGAGAGAATGTGATGTCATCTCATGTGTTGTTGTCTGCATGTCACCCCGGGGTGTAAGGTCAAGAATGTAGACCACTCTGTTAATGACCAGCATGTTGAGAAGGAATGTTACGAGTCTCAGCTGATTAAGGTATGACCATTTCCAATCAAATTGTGATTATACATGAATGGGCGGCAACGTTTTACTATTCACGAGGCCGTAGGGAAATCGAGAGTGAGAGAGAGAGATAGAGAGAAAGAGAGAGAGAGAGAGAGATGGAGAGACGGATAAGTTAGAGTTAGACATAACACATAGTAGGGAGAGAAAGAGAAGGGGTGAGGGAAGCAGGAGTAGATTGGGGCTATTAAGGACAAACGTGTTCAATATACTAGCAAACGCCATCCAGATATCATATTTTCTTTAAAAAATGCATACAATATTATTCACTGATAACATCTCAATTTGTTATTTAATCAACTCAATAATTATATCCCATTCTCATAAAATATCAAGAAGTGGAGATAATCGTTCTTAAGTATGGTTGTAGGCAACCTCGAACATAAAACATTATTATTGAAAACTAATATCCATCGGATATGGCTTTTAACTCTCTGACATTTGATCGTTATTAAGTTTGAACGATGGGGTGAGTGCCCTTTGCACGGCACACTGCTAAAATTGCACCCAGCTGCACGGCTATATAGACCAAGAGCGTAGCGTGGCCCCAAATATCGAGGGGGCTTCACCATCGGGGAGGGGGGGGGGGGGGGGGGGTCTTACCCGACGGACTTTTTCACGTTGAAAGATTTCATTACGGTTGAATGAAAAGAATGTCGTACACATTTACAATCAAAATGCTCATCTATATTTTAAGTTAGAAACATAAAACTTTACATTTTGTCGAATTTGATATAATATGTTTAGTTTTTTTGTGACACATGGCATTTTTTGGTTTATGTTTTTCGTTCTGTTTAAAATTCTGCAATTATACGTTTCGTCTTTTGAAATGAGAATACATTATTAGAATCTGACTTTGAATTGAATTTGAAATGTAAATTGACAATGCCATTTTGATTCCAGGAGTGTGTCGTAGCGTCTTTTTTGTCTGACTCCACTCTCCCTTTCTTCCCTCTCTCTTTCTCCTTCTCTCCCCCTCATCATTTTATAAGGGGCAATTGGCCCCGTTTCCCCCCGTAGCTGTATCACTGTAATCTACCCTATTGGCATATCACCTACTCAGGGTATCCCAATAGAGACCTTTGCCAGGGACCTTTGTCCGTACTAATTGTAACTTGATTAACATCAGTAACTAAACACTCGTTTTAAAGAAACATTTGTCATAATTATGTTTATTACCACATCAGTACATTATTATAAATCAGATGTGAGTACAATACGAAATTTGTAATCTTCAAGATTAATTTATTGGGCTATCAAAAAATTAGTTATATCAGAATCGGTTTTCTTAAGGGTGTTTCTACCACATGGATTAAATCTGGCGTAGGAATAACAATTTTGTAATTACATTATGCTTAGAATATAGGAACTTTTGACAAAAATTCTAAACACAAAATCTCAAACAAGGAATAAAACGCATTACAATGGCAATACTAATTTGAAAAGGAAGAAAAAGGAGGAGAAGAAAAAAAAAAAAAGGGGGGAAAAAGAAGAAGAAAAGGAATCCTAATAATTACTACTACTACTACTACTACCACTACTATTAATACTCCTGCTACTACTACTACTATTACTACTACTACTACTCCTACTACTACTTCTACTACTTATAATAATACTAATAATAATGGTAATAATACTACTACTACTAATAAGAAGAAGAAGAATAGTAATTTATACAGCGCTATACGCTAAAGAAGGTGAACATCAATATAACATATCAGCTCTGTGGAAAAAGATGGGTCTGTAGTTTTTTTCTTCTAATGTCAGATTAACTATTGAAAAGAAGAAGAAAAGAAGAAGAAAAAGAAGATGATGATGATGAACAAGATGATGATGAAGAAGAAGAAGATGACGAAGAAGGTGAAGAAGAAGAAAAAGAAAAAGAAAGAAAGAAAGAAAGTAAATAATTAAAACGAAAAGTGCTTTAATGTAGGGGGAGATCACACACCATCTTTACTCAGACGCATGCATGACAGATGTTTCGCCAAGTGAGGGGGGGGGGGGCACGAACGTGCTCACATAGACGCCAATGTTTTACTTCAATCTCTTAATCTATGAGATGCTAGACTTTCTACTCCCCCCCCCCCCCATCCCCAACCCCTCCCAGAAATTCCCGAATGCGCCACTACTAATCATCTCCTATACCAGCCTGCTAGTGTGTGTGTGCTATCAACACCAGTCTTATTAAGCGGCTTTTGTCGATCAATATGGGACTGTATCTTTGCACTGTAGACTGCAGGTGTCGCTGTGATTAAAGTCGATAATTATTCCAGTTCATAAAGTCAATATTGTCTCGCAAAACAGTACACCACTTGACTTGGTTGTTTACTGAACACGTTCTTTAATACATGTATACGTGTACCCTATGCAAGAGAATTGGTATATACAGCTAACAACTAAATTATGCATACCCTATACCATAAGTAGGCTATGTGACAAATTTATTTGTCATGATTTATGTTTCTTGAGAATATGACACAATAAAATTACATCTAAAAGTATTCAACATCGGCCCTAATTCAAACAATCCGCACTTCATTCTTGCGTTACGGAAGAAAAGAAATACTAACACCCCCCCCCCCCCAATAATAATCCAGCTGTTAACTGTATCACCAAAAACTCAGATTTTCAAGAACGCTGAGTAACAGCGTTCTCTAATTTTGACATGGTAGACACTTGACACTGTCTTTATAAAGCATATCGCAAATACATTCAATATATTTAAGGTATGTACGTATATGTTCGCAGCACCCCCCTTTTTTTTCCCTTAGCTGCAATTAATGTCATCATATTTTTTTAGCAACATACTCCCAAATCTTATTTGATACACATTTTTCGCCGAGAGTAGAAAATGAAATAGATAAGAGATGGAGCACTAATCTTCCCCTCGCCATTCCAGGTCGTGATTTGGGTATTATTCCCATTTTTCTTATGTTTTGTTTGTTTAGCGACGACCCCATTTTGAAGTCTAGTTTTATAAATGGATGAGCCACGGCATCATTCAGTCTTTTATTTTATTTTTCATCTTTTTGTCCAAAGGAATATCGTTCTGTGATTCCTCATCGCACCAAGTCATGCTGACAAAAAGGTGATCTTCTGTCGAATTCATACCCTTAAACAAAGCCTTGAAGACCTAAGAAATTATACAGGACATTGCATTTACAGTACGTGCATATATATATATATACAGCGCAGTCATGGAGCCTGAAACGGGAGGCTCGTACATAATGTCACGTGTACACGTATATTGAATTGGTAATTGCCATTTGGTTGCGCATACGAAAGTAGCTATATGATACCCATTTACAATATTCAGCAAGTTCGATTTCCGTCTCGTTGTATTACTCAATTTCTCCTTGTACCAATCAAATTCAATCCGAATTCAATCATGTATCGAAGGATTCCTCCAAAAAATGTCTTTCAGATTGCGTAGGAATGAAAAGGGTTTTAACATCAACCATGCGCTCTTGTAACGGGGTATTATATGGAGAAAAAAACGTATGTTCCAAATCAGATTGTCATAGCCAAGAGAGGATTATTTTATGATAGAAACAAGCTTGATTTGAATTTGAAAGTAAAACCAAGTCGACAGTGACGTATAATGGTTCTAAACTAACGTAAAAGGGAATATCAAGATGTTGAATGCTGAAATTAAAAGGATAAATCGCCACATAAAAACAATACTTCTGCAGTTGCCTGCTACTTGTTGTTTAGGTATAAATTATAAATGTTGTTAAACGCTTGTTTTGAGTGAATTACTTATAGACACGATGAAAAGGTTTTGTATTGGTAATTTAGTAGCATACAGAAGTATTCCCAAGTTGCCTAATAGATGAACGATGTCTTGCTTTTCTTTCGATATATAAATAAAAGGGAGCATTCTCTATCCCCTTGTGATTTGACCTTTATATCTAACACTTATATTTTTACTTTTTTATAGTGTATTTCTTACGTAAATCAATTCTATTTTCCCTTTTTTTAAATCTGGAAACCCTTCACAACTACGAAGCGTATTGATATGTATTTTTAATAGGTTGAGTTTTTTCAACTCTATTTTAAAATGATAATTTGTTTATCGATTGTATAATTTATAACCATATGGCTTATCCATGTGTATATAGGTTAATTATTATAACTCATAAGTGTATTTACAGGGACAAGTCATGCTTGCAATGTCAATGTCATACTAATCATATTGACATTACCAAACGGTTTAAAGGACACATCAACCCCAAAGAATATGTGTAGGTATACTGAAAGATGAGAATTATTCCTACCTATTGATGTACAATATTTCTTACGAAAATGAATAAGAGATATATTAATGAAGATGTTCTTGGCATGATGAAAAACCTTTTAGCATGACATAGGCGCAGCCATATTCTTAATATATGACGTACCAGGTGAACTTGTACATGTATTATGCACCAAGCACTCATAGCTGAGAAGATAACAAAACTTATGTTTGGTGATATATATATATATCACAGGGGAACAAATGTAACTCATTAATTTTAAAATAATAAAAATATAGCACAAGAAAAATCTTTTTCATTTATGCGAGAGCTTCACCCCAGAAGAGGGAATATATCTTTGTCTGAAGGTAAATACCTATAATATTATAGGTCCTAATGTAGTTTGCAAAGGGGGAAATCAAATTAATGGCAGAGACGCGCAATTAATTTTGAAAAATTAGAGTGACTCAGAATTTTATTAATAGTGCAAGACATTTATTCAAGTTTAATGAATCTGAGTTCATTCAGTTATAATGATTTGTTCAATGATGCAAACAAAATTATACCAACTAATGGTATGACACAGTTTCATCTGTGTTTTATCATTTCTGATAACGAACTCTATTGTTTCGCTTTACAATTTATAATAAAATAAAAAAAACGTCAAAGGGTTCAATACGTGATGTAGCGTCAGTAGACTTTGCTTAAAATAGTGAATGTTTTGACAAAACTAATAGTTTATTTATATCTTAATGTATCAACCACGGTGGTATTTAGGGTAATCATACTATTAAGGGTATTAAATCATACTGTCTTCAATATTTAGTAGGATTTTAAATCCTACTAAATATTGAAGACAATAGAGGATGTTATGATTTAGGGGTGGTGTAAAAAGGGTCCTAGCATCTGCCCCCTTCCCCCTCTTCCCTTCCCTCTCTTCTCTCTCTCTCTCTTTTATTTTTTATTTTCTCTCTCCATATTCTTTCTCTCTCTCTCTCTCTCTCTCTCTCTCTCTCTCTCTCTCTTTCCCTCAAATGTTCACCACTTGATTGGGCTTCTATACCCCACCGTCTATCAAACACCCAGTCGACGGACTTACATGTTGACACTGACAGTCAGCCCTTTTCCAGTACGGCTGGTCTCTGTAAATATCAAATTTCATGGACAGTAAACATGCCCTGATCACTCGCGTCAATCTTCATCTCCGACCAGCAGTGTAGTGTATCAACATCAGGGAGTATGGGCGGGGGCGTCCCTAAGAGGGTGGGGGTTGCGGCATCCCTGCTTCCATGTTGGAAATTTCAGGCGTATTTAAATATAATATCATAAGTTGTCAAGTCTTCCTTAGGATCGCAATTGTTAGAATGCATGCCCCTTCTTATATCTGAATATAATTTGATTGTATGGAGGCGCATCAAACGCAAACCCTTTCTTCACGGGATATTACGCCTTCTCCAATATTTCACAATATAATACACATATGTCTCATGATACCGTGCTTGTCTGATTTGAATATTTTGTGAAAGAAAACAAAATTTGTTACCTGAAACCGAAAGGAAATCTTTATGAATGAGTTACAGTCTAGACAAGGCAGCCATATTGGTTGTACTATTGATTATTGATTTAAAAAGATAAATAAATTAAAGCCATTTTCATATAGACATACCAATATTTCATTGCTTGGGCGCATTATTTTCTGTTGGCAAACTTCTAAGTAAGTTTTGTTCGACCTTCGCCTTTAAAATGTTCGAGCGACAGTGTTCTATTTAGGGATGGGTGGGAGGGGGCGTTAAAATACCCCTGAGATTCCGTGGTCTTTATATGGACTCTCCATTGAGCTTTACTCAATGAAGGGATACAGGGGACAGTACCGATCCGCCCCCCCCCCCCCCCTTTGACACCCCTTGAGTACATAAACGAAACGATGTGCCTTTAATGTTCTTGTGTCCACGTCCATGTGTTAACCTTGAAATACTCCTCAAATATGAAAACAGTTTTTATTTAATTATGTATTCATGTATTTTTTTTCCATGTCACAACTGTTTGAAATACCCCCCCCCCCCCATATTTTTTGACGGAATCCTTTATCCGCCCCTGTTCTTAACCCGTCCATAATTGATATAAAAGTTCACGGCTGTTGTCCGTTCATCCGTCACTTTCACAGGCAAGTGAGTTTAATCAAGAGTTGATAGATAGCTTAAGAGTTGATAGATCGCTTAAAGGGTGTTGCAGGAATTTGCACGGCGAACATCACAAAACTTGTAAAAGGGCAAAAGCGTTGTAACAAGTCAGGATTAAACATTTCCTTTAAAACAGTATGGGGGGAAAAAATAATGAAATTATCAACAAAATTACAGTCATTTGTCTTTTCACATTTTAATATTGTTTACCCCATTTGATGTGTACGAAATGGGGGCTTCAATTTTTACTCATGTAGAGAAAACCACCTAAAGTGAACTGTTGCATTACTTTCATAAACTCTCATCGCTGTTACACACACATTTTGAGACAAGTCTCCGAGGGCTTGCAAGTCCCTGATAGGGGCTTTAAATTAATGCTTTGCTTTCATTCGGGGCAAATGATGAAGCTTGCTGAAGTTACCAGACATTATCATAGATCATCAGTGTTTATTGTTGGTCTGGAGACAGTTGCGTGACATGCGATATGCTTGTACTATGTATCATTCATTGTTTTCAGACATTGGGCAAATTCGGGTCTCTGCCTATATGACTTAATTCATTCATTCATGTATTTATTAATTAATTAATTCATACGTTTATCTATTTGTTTTGTTTTTATTTGTTTACTATTTATTTGTTTGTTTATTTTTGTGTTAATTATTTTATTCATGCATTTAATCATGTATGTATGTATGTATGCATTTATTTATTCAATTAAGTATGTTCAACACAATGTAATCAAAGAGCCCTCCTGACAATGTGCTTGTGTTACTACAAGGGGCCCTGGGAGGGGGAGGGGGGAGTGGCGACACTCCTTCGATATTCTTGTACCCTACCATACCGTTTATAATCTTGTATTTGGATTTGAGGGTGAACTCCAAATGCCCTTCATCGCTATGTGCCTACACCCACCCAGCTGTAATGTAATCCATGCAGGCAGATCGTGCTTCCAATCAGTGGTGTAGCGAGATGGGGCAAGGTACATGCCCCTTCCCAATATATGTATTAATAGAGAGAGAGAGAGAGAGAGAGAGAGAGAGAGAGAGAGAGAGAGAGAGAGAGAGAGAGAGAGAGAGAGAGAGAGATGACGAGAACGAGTGATTGAGAAAGGGTCACACGATCGCACAAACTTTCGCAAAATCAACTGAAGGCAATTTCGAAAGCCTTGTATATCGCCTATTTAAATGTGCAGAAATTACAATTACGTTTTACGTTATGCGAACATGATTTCTATGTGGTATACATGGTGCTGTTGGATTTGCCCTTGACTTGATTTTTTTTTCTCGAAAGTCTATGCGACCGCGTTCCTTCCACATCATCTTATGACTCACCTTTATTCGCGCTTCATCCCCTGAGTAAGACCGCCCCCGTCCCTACCCAGTTGCCCCTTGATGTATAAGCTTACGCTACGCCACTGTTGATAATATATAGAACACGGGTCCAAGGGTAATGTACGTGAGAATAAAGATATGGTGTGGTGGGAAGGTAAGCGGATGAAATGTATTCTGATAAACATATCCAATCTTGTTTGCCATTCCTCTGCATCTTTGTTAAACTGTATTCGTCATGGGGCTGACTATATATAGACGTTTGCAGTACTTAAGTAGATGTAGAAAGAAAACAGTCGAGAGAGAGAGAGAGAGAGGTTGCGAACAAGAGTGGATAAGTTGAGAGAGGAAGAAACAGGCAGGGAGTGAGATAGAGAATCAGAGAGAGAGAGAGAGAGAGAGAGAAAGAAACAGAGAGATAGAGAGTTAAATAGACTGAAAGACAGAGAGACAAAGAGAGAGAAAGAGAGAATGTGAAACATAATATGAAACATTATAGTGTGCATGGTTTCAGACCTTAATCGGATGGAACATCCCAATGAAAAACATTAAAGGTATTGTAAAAGGTATTCCTCATGAGGCAAAGCACACGTGGATGAAAAATGAGAAAGAAAGGGAGAGAGAGAGAGAAGGGTGTAAAAAAAATGGTGGAAAGGTTAAGAGAGAATGACTGTGTGATGGATGGTATGGGAGATGGACACAGAGCGAGAGATAGAGAGAGAGAGAGAGAGAGAGAGAGAGAGAGGGGGGGGGGGGTGGAAAGGGGGGGGGGGGGAGAACCTTGGTTAGGATTGAGATAGAAAATAATGAAATGAAAAACCATGATTTACACGAACATTGAACAACGTAACATTACCATTTAAATCAGCATACTCGATAATCGAGGCCTGCACCATAATGACTATGGCGTTATGTCTCTCCGTCGACAACATGTGTTGTTAATAAAGCACGAACAAGAAAATTGAGAACATTTAAGTTACCATGGTTACATGCCTCGCAAATGTGTTTTCACTGTGTAAGTTACCATGGTGATTAGGTAGGTAAGATATGTAGAATGGCACATTTTGTTCAACATACATGAAGAAAGTAACTTACCACCTTCTCAATAAGAGAACTTTCAACTTGCATACCGTCGATAAGAGAAGCGGGTAACCTGCCCAGAAACACTGTCTTCATTCCTTCCAGTACATTTTCATTCATTCCTAGATAAATGTTTCTGGATTGTCTTGCATGTAAAAATAATTAGTGATCAGAAATAATCTTTACGATCTGACCATTTTGTATGTTGAGACTAAAGCGTGTTTGAATCTCTATACTTTATTCAATGCTAGTCATTCCCTGAAAAAAAATCACAAGAATTTCCTATTCATCAGATATATATCATTGAAGAAACATTGAAGAAATATTGAAGTATTATGAAGAGAAATCATCATTGGCTTCTACTTCAGCTTTTCCATCCGTCCAAAAGAAAGTTTCCTTTTTGTATATAATTTGTTTTTGTTTCTAATACATGTACTATAATACGTCAGTTATTTACAATTTCATTTTTATGTATCGATACATTACATGGGCAACCCTGTCTCTCTCAATAAAAAGAAAAGGTGAACAGGGAGCCCTCCACTTGCCCCTGCCTCGAGTCTTCACCATATTACGCCCCTAAACAGATTATAATTGAATTTCTTTATGGAAATCCATGTGAACATGAAGGATCAATGTCAATTTTTCATGTAACATAGGATTTCCTTCACAGCATGCATCCTTCCACTTGGACACCTACATAACCTTTACCGGAGGCGATACAATGCCAATAACCGGACTTTCTCCCCGAAGCGACACAGTCTACACTAGCCATTCAATCATTGATAAGTTATTGAACCAAATGGGATTAAACGATGGCGCTTCCCCTGCCAATCTGGGTCCAATCTACCATAATCAAGGCGAATCTGTCTCGTCCACGCTCGGTCCTCGTGCATCAAACTCTGCAGCTCGATCTCCGAGAGCATTTTCCGTATGACACTACACTGTTTAGGTTCAATGACGAGGGATTGGCGTCATGATAGTCAAAGCCAGTGTTCGAATTGGAAAACATGACGACCAAGAGTTAATACCTCTTTACATTCAAAAAGGTTTCAGAATAGCTGGTAGATTGAGTTGAAATAGAAATGAATTCGATTCTATATTTATATCTGTTTTTTTTTCTGGTAGATTGAGTTGAAATAGAAATGAATTCGATTCTATTAATTTTTTTCGACATACAAATAAAAAGAGAACTACTAAAGAACTACTGCAAATATCAAAATTGAAAGTGGCGTTTAGATGGAATGATTCGAAAATCAAATTTGAATTTAAGATTGAGGAAGATCCGCCGAATATAAATAAGAAAAGAAGAAAGGTAAAATGGAGGGAAAAGGTTTACTTCAAAATAAGAAAAAGAAGAAGAAGAAGAAGAAGAAGAAGAAGAAGAAGAAGAAGAAGAAGAAGAAGAAGAAGAAGAAGAAGAAGAAGAAGAAGAAGAAGAAGAAGAAGAAGAAGAAGAAGAAGAGAAGAAGAAGAAGAAGAAGAAGAAGAAGAAGGAGGAGGAGGAGGAGGAGGAGAATAAGCTGAAGTAGATGATTACCAATGAAATTAAAGTATACCCTACCTTTTGTTTGGCCCCTTTCTTGACTGAACAACTTTTCGGGCAAACCAAATGCGCGATATCTTCTATCACCATGACAACGGTGTTGAATCTCGGACGGTCATGACCGGTATACCTCATCATGCATGCGCGCTGAGATGTGGATCTTCAATGAAGAGGTTGTGCCTCAGAATTTATGAGGGTCGTATTTTCTTGCATCATCAATGTATGCACCTTTGGTTAGGGGTGCAGCTACAATGGGGCCCGGGGTTCCGTTTGACAAATTGAAACATTTTCACAAAGAGAGAATAATGAGTGAAGAGCAATCCTCAGGCGATGGTGACGGGAAAAGGAAAAGCAATATATAGAGAGGGAGAGAGAGAGAGAGAGAGAGAGAGAGGGAGAGAGGAGAGAGGGAGAGAGTAGGGGGTAGGGAGGGGGAATTGAGAGGGGGTCGAAGGGAGGATGAGGAGATGAAGCAATTCCCCTCAACGAGCCAGCCGCCACATGCTCGTATCTATCTACCTAAATTCTTGCATTGCATTCTCGCAATCATATTATTAACCTCTGCGTGTATAGAATACGTGTATCTGATTAATTCTTTGAAACTTGAAGTCGTGCATTACGCCATCTCGTAGCGATCCCACATGATCCCACTCCTATCCAATGTTCTTTGTACGATTCTCTCTCTCTCTCTCTCTCTCCGGGAGGGAGGGGGGGGGGAGGGAATGTAATTTATATTTCACCTTCATTTCTAGACAATTTCATTACAATATAAATGCTCTTCCGACTAACTACATAATTATGTCCCTTATATTTCATTTGATATTACAGTCAAGATATATCCTCATTCACTGTATCTACCCATTTTCGTATCTTTCCAGATAACGCTCAATCATGGCGTCTCGTCGTGACCAAGGCATGTCCGGCAGGGACACCAAGACCAGACCTCCATCAGCTCGTGTTGTAAGTCGTCGTTCCAGGTCAGCCTCAGCTTCAGGTCGGACAAGGCAGTGTCAGAACCGACGCGGGGTGAGCTGTGAGAGGGACACAAGTCTAGATCGCGACGACCGGGTAAACGGGTATTGCGGGATTAGATTGGACTTGAACTGCATCCCAATGTTGAAGTTTTCTCCTCCAAGGGCCTCGACGCCGAAGGGCGAGGGGCAGAGCCCTGTCTCACCTCCGGGCAAGATGGCAGGCTTGTTAAACTCTCAATTGAGTATGTCTAGCGCGTCCTCTACTGTGAGTTCTAGCGGAAGCTCCACGTTGATTGGCGCCCCTCGCGCGTCAGATGTAATGAGAATACTCAATGATTTCCGCAAGGATTGCCTACTAAGTGACTTGATTTTGCAGTTCTCGACCGGCGAGATCCATTGTCATCGGCTGGTCATGGCTGCCAGCAGCCTGTACTTCCGCGGAATGCTTTTTAGCGAATCTGGACGAATTTCGCGAAGAGAGATCATCCAGATGCAGGGCGTGGATATGAACATCATGCAGTACTTGGTGGACTTTGCCTATACTGGATCAATAAGCGGTATGAGCAGAGACCGCGTCCGCAAACTTAAAGAACTAGCTTCCGTCTTCCGTTTCCCAGAGATCGGTGAAGCCTGTCATGTTTATCTGGGCCGCTCTTTGAGAGAGAACCGAAACAGATCAAAGACTCCTACCCGGGCACCCGGAAGGCAGATCTTCCACCCTGGAAGTGGAAGGTCCAGTAGTGGAAGTGGATTCAGTGGTAGCGAAACATCTGAACTGTTTTCACCAAGTCCTCTGTTAGGTGCTTCGCCGTTGGTTGAGTCGCCTCAGACTGCGCAGGTATCGCCATTCCAGGATCACATAGTGACGAGTCCTAAGGCCAACGGTGCCAAGGAACTCTTAGAGGGTATTGCAAGCCTCAATGAAGCACTTGGTCGGAAGCATCCAGATGTCGGTATTCTATACTTACCTGATCATGTTACTTCAGTCAGTCGACGCATATCGGCAAGTAGTAGCGAATCCTCTAACGACGCTCCAAGTTCAGCTTCATCAGAACTGTTCTCTTTTGAAGATCGATCTTTTGCTATTAAGATGCTTCGAGAATTTTACAAAATTCGCAAGGAGGGTCAGCTCGTCGACGTTGTCCTGCGAACAGCCACGCGCGATTTTCCGTGCCATCGGGTTATTCTTCAAGTCCACAGCCCATCCCTTGGAGCAATTTGCCAAAGAGAGCTTGATGGCTCGAAAACAATGGATGTTTTCATCAAGAGGATCAACCCCGACACATTGCAGAAGGTTCTGAACTATTTCTACACCGGCAAGATAGCCATATCGCAGCGAGACGTGAAGTCAGTCTTCAAGGCTTCAAAGAGGTTCGGTCTAGACGCTGTCCGTGAAGCTTGTACAGCCCTTGATGAAAGCATTGATAGGAGTAGCGTCCAAACAGACGATTCTGGAATATCAGCACCAAGCTCGCCAAATTGCACGTTAGACTCGCCCGGTATCTAAACATGCTAAATTTAATTGTAGAATACTTAAATAATAGGCTCATTTGATTATTATGTGTATTTGAACCTTCAGCGATGGAGGAGTGGGTGGGGCTTGTGGTGGTTGGGTGGGAGAGGGGAGGGGGCTGGTAGGTAAGGAAAGGGCACACTCCTAATTTGTCCACGCCAATTGCCACTTCTGGCTCTTGGCCCATAATACACTATATAGTTTATTAAGAGTCAAGTTTAGGATCGTTTAAATTTTTCATTGGTACAGGAGAAGGTCAATTACTTTCCTCTGTTTTGTGTTTCAAGAACAATCTATTTTGTTGTGGTCTCGTTTTATCAAAAGATTGGTTTTCTTTTTAGAATCTTCAAAGATAGTCGCTTCAATAATTTTGTAGGTATTTTCTCTTAGTTCACTTTGAAATAGTTTTAAAATTTGAGTGAGTTAGATGTGAAGACACTTTCGTTCATTATATGTTTTTGTTTAATGAAATAATCAGGTCGTAAAAAACTGCTTTCTAAAAAGCAAGATAATTTTTTCCTGGTATTAAATCATTTCTTGAGAGTATCATATACCACGCTGTATAGTATGTATTTATGTACTATTTCATTTATGACACTGAAACACTTATGCATTCGTACGTCTTTCTGACAGGAACTGTAAAGATAATTCTACATAATAAATTATTATAGAATGTTTCAAAATACCATATATATGTTGCATATGTTTGTGTTGTATCATGTTGATATTCGTACGTACGAAAGAATTATATATTGTTTTAACTGAAATAATTTTAGTATAATAGTATATTATTTTTTATAACTGAAAATGGAGGAAAAATTTTACGTGGGTAAATGCCGTTGCGCACGAGACGTCGTTACCTGCGCTAATTAGACCTGTGTAGGTAATTAGCGCATACGCCAATAATTCAATGTAAAATTTGTTTTGCTTATTTGCATTCATTATCTCAAAAATATCTTTACAAATATTGAATAGAATCTATTTAAATTTGAATAGAACTATTCGTACGCGGGACACTTATTATTTTCATATTGGCTAGATATGTTGACAGTTTGAATTTGTGATATTAAAGGTGACCTAAAATCTGTTCAACTTGAGTTTCCGGTTCAAAATGATTAAATTGCTGTTCTACATAAATAAATGAATCGGCTGTCATGAGAAAGAACTTAAATTGTGTATGATTTCTCCCTCATAAACCGCGTCAAACATCGTGTAATTAAGTCAATGACGCAGGGCTGTGTTTGCAAATAACGCCTCGTGTACAAGGGAAATATCAAGCTTTTGTACAGCGATTCCATACCAATTAGTGTCTCAATATGCCATACAACGTGGCAAAAAATATGTAACTGTATATTCACGGTCCTGTGATAGCCGATATTCAAGATCATAATAATTTTCGCCGGGTGTCTAACTGCTTAAATATGCTGATAATCCCTGCAAGTGGTATAAAGCAAGTATGGTGTTGAGGTTAGGAATATTCTAGCCTTTAACATAATAGCCAGGAATAAAAACCACAATTTGTGCAAAAGTGAACGTTGACATGTCGCAAAAGAAAATTTAATCACATTAGTAAGATGTGTTAATGCTAGACGACGGTCTGAAAAGGGAATTATCCATGAAGCAAGCATTTTTGTCGATGAATGCACAAGCAATGAGAGAATAATATCTTTTAAAGCTAACACTTTCCAAGATATTTGCACGATTCGGACCGTGACTCTCATATTCCCCTTGTTGTGCCTCTCGGGAGAACAGCTGTGCTGTAAACGCATATCAGGAAAGGCGCTATCCATCCATGTTATTTACTCATCTCATTTGTATCGTACATGTTTTGTAATCAAGAGAGTGGTTATAGATCAATTCAAAATCAAACCCCTTTTAAATGTGAAATGATAAGCTGATCGAGGGCGAAATGGCTCCCCCCCCCCCCCGAATGAAAATACATGTACATGAAAAAGGCTTAATTGTGTTGAAAAGTCGACTCCGTTTTAGGATATTGAGATGCCACGTGAGTTGATAATGTGCTCCTCTCATATCAAATAATAATAATAATAGCTCACATGTATAATGCGCCTAATACTTTACTGCATTCTCTCGACTTGGTAATCATTAACAAAAAAAAATTGCTGCTTAAATGTAAAAAAGAAAGAAAAAAGAGGTCCATGAATAAGACTAGAGAATTATTTCAGACTGGAAGAATTTGTGCCATGTATTGTTGTTTGTCATTAATACCAAATGTACTTCTAGTGCTGAAATAAATAATTGATTCTGTGTTTCTAGCAGTTTAATCAAGGCACCTGAAAGACGAAATAAGAAAAACGATCAAAACGATTTTCAGCAAAGCGAATTAAGAGCAAATCTATGTGAAAGAAAATGAATAAAACTCAGATGAGGCATTTATCACTTGATTATAATTACACGTATATGCATTGATCTATTTTGTCAACTTGAGTATCTTGGTGTGTTTGATAAGAGGTGGTTGGACAGGGAAGAAAATGGAGAAGGAGTGAGGGGATAGGAGAGAGAGAAAGAGGGAGATAGAGAGAAAAGGAGAGGGAGAGAGAGAGAGAGAGAGAGAGAAGGGGGTGGATAGAGAAAGGAAGAGAGAGAGAGAAAAAAAGAGAGATGGGAGAGGTATATGTGACGGATATCACGTGAAAGAAAATGAGGTCGAGAAGGGTTGAGAGAGAGAGAAAAGACAAAACTGCATATATATTCCTTAGCTAAAGTGATATAAAGATCAGATATCATAGCCAAATGGAATTTACCTCGACGATTTTGATGTCTTTCGAAAGGAACGCACACAATCCTCTTTCATGGACTGACAAAAAAATAATTTAAAACAAGGGATAGGGGATACGTTCAATAAAAAGTATCTCTATCCGCCCCTCTGGATTAATCCTAGAGATTTCTTTTGATGCGAGGCAGCAATACTAGGGGATTTTTTGTTTTATACCTCAAGAACGGCTTGTTGGCTGGATATAATAATATTGTAAGTTAGCTTTGTGTGGAGTATTCCATTGACCATGAACAAGTTTCCAGTCTAGCGCCACTTGCGGTCGATCGGGTCGCATTGACGACAATATAAACAATTCTGGAAAGCCTTGAAATTTGCCGATAAATTTTGATTTTTAATCTACAGGAAAACGTGTCAACATCAACCACCATGTGAGTAGATCGTGTGATATCATTAAATTAAATGTGTTAGATAATTGGATCTCTTTAGACTGTTTTCCTGATAGAAATTACACGAAAGATGAACGTTGAAGGAGTTATAATTGACCCAAAATTACTACGGTCCCACGTAAGCATTTTTGTGTGATATATTCGTTGAAAGCGGGGTTATATTTTCGGAACTTTAATAATATTAAAAAATAATGATGATGATGATGCTGATCAACATCATATGATATTAAGGAAATGTATACATTACACATTGACAAAGTCATATTAGAAAGTAATTAGATTAAGTTATTGTAGAAGTAGTGGATGTAGAGAGAAGGAATATAACAATTGGATGACAGACCTGGCTGGAAAGTCGGCTACAGATCTCTGTATTTTTCCAGTAGATATATATCATGTACATGTGATGATGATTATGAGGATAAGTATGATAATAGCAATATTAATAATAATGATGTTACTGATGACAATGACAAGGACTAACATTTATACTAATAAAAAAAACGTGTATTCAAATTGTAGATCTAATGATTATTTCTTGTCAAATAAATATTTATCTTTAACAATTTTATTTCTCAGCTGGAATGATTTCAGGATCCCTGGATACTCAAACGTGGGTGCTGTAAACATACACTGACTGTAAGCAGATAACAGACTAAAAGCTTGCATCATGCCAGGCAAGAAAGGGAAAGGGAAAGGAAAAGGGAAGGGGAAAGGGAAGAAGAAGAAGAGCAAGAAAGGGATGCTAGAGAACCCTGGCGATGTTGTCAAAAGACTCCAGAGGGTCTACATAGCCCAGTGTCAGGCCAAGAACACTGTCGTCTCTCCTGATCTCAAGAAGTTCCTCAAGGACTGCTTTGAGGACAACAGGCTTGCAGTCAAGGTAAAGTTGATATTGATTTATCAATTGATTTCAGATAGTCTTGAGTTTTGGGAATGATCCCCCAAAATTGAGTTTTTCGCCGACCAATCATTTTAGGGTTACCACAGTAACATAAATCATGAAAACAGAAAAATGTCATGTTAGTGGGGATTGTTTTTAAGCAATATGTGAAGTGGTTTAATAAAAACAGTGATATTAAACTATATAATTAACTATTAAACTCTTCAACTACATGTAATAGGGTTCTACACCTACACATACATGAATGAGAAGGAAGTTTCTGCAGGCGTCTATTTAAGCAAAGAAATCTAAGAAAAAGAAAATAAAGTAGAGAGATGGATAGAAGGAGAGGATGTGACAAGAGGCCTAGTAAATGATACATTATAGAGAGACGTAGAAGGAAAGGGAGGAAGACAGACAGAAACAGAATTCTCAATCCCAAAGTTGAGAGATTATGATGTACAAGAAAAACAAGGTGGAGGGAGAGAGAAAGAGAGAGAGAGAGAGAGGGGGAGATGGGATCCGACAAGTTTCTCCCAGTAATGTTATACTCTCTTTTTCTGCTGTCCAATCAGTTCATCTTGGAGCCGATCCCAGGCTTTGAGGACCCGGAGCTGACCAATGTCCAGCTTGACCCCCTGATTTTAGCCATCAGAGCCGAGAGATTCAAGTACATCAAAGAACTTCATGTGTGGGACATTCCTCTCAAGCATGCTGACGTTGCCAATTTAGTGAGTATAAGGAGTTCTGTCTGTTATGCCCGAAACGATTGCAAGATATTCTTGAGTTGTGGTAGTAACTGGTAATGGAAGAAGGAGTTGTCCTCATGAAAGAAAATGATTGAAATTAGATATCATTAAAAATTTCCTTGTATGGTAGTTGTTTTGAAGCAGTACTCATATTCTTCTATTGCAACTGATAAACCTTCAAAAAGTGAACAAATATTCAGGTTTCTCTGAAAGTACATTGTGTTGCAAGTTTACTGCAAGTTTACATCTTTTTGCAAGTAATTAGAAGATATCAGTATTAAATATGGTGAGTTAATGCCTTCCTGGCTGTGAACAGACAGGCCATATGTTTTTAAAAAGGAAACAAAGCTTTGACAGTGTACCAATTGGAAGAAAAATTGGTGTTCATATAAATTCATACGATTTATAATGTTCACTACAGGCTTTGATGATGGAGAAAGGCCCCTACCCCATCTCCAGGTTGGAGCTTATTGACTGCAGTGTAGAATCCTATGCAGCTGAGAGACTCCTGAGGAATTGTGTAGGGTTAACCAGTATCACCACTCTCTCCCTGGACTATAATGAGTAGGTCAAGTATTTGTTGCATTTTTCTACTGGTAATCATATATTAAAATAAGATATACATAATAACATTATCATCATCATAATTATCATTTATTAAAGTCAGCAAGAATTTCCTTGATTTCCCAAGGACTAGGGTTCTGAGCCGGTATTCAATTCAATACTTAGAATAAGTAAGAAATTTACTAAGTAAATTACTAAGCTAAGAACTTTACTGTTCTTGTGTTCGAATTGCATTTTAGACTTTGCATACGTAAGACAAAATCTAAGGAAAATACTTACGATAAGCATTATGACATCTACTAACATCACACGGTTATTCAAAAGTAATGCGCAATTAATGCATTGCAATAAATGTGCGTTAAATAATTGTGTACAGGTTATGATACTGCGTTAGAAAACCATATGCCCACCAATCAAGGCCTCCAAATAATTGGCTTAAGTCTGGTAGGGAGCTGTCTTGAATTTATGGTAAAACACATAACCAACATTTTGAACTTAATACACGAATTGCCTAAGTATTTTATCTAAGCTGAAGACTAAGTAAAATACTCATATTTCAAACTTTAGTAATGAATTGATCGACTACTGGTCCAGGTTTGCAATAGGATATTCTGTAGTTGTTCCTAATTTTCTAAAATATTATTTTATATATTATTCCACCTCTTCTTCTTCTTCTTCTTCTTTTTTCTAGGATTGGTGACAGTGGCTGCATAGGAATATGTAAAGGTCTAATGAAGAACGAGACCATGATAAGTCTTAGTCTGTGTTACTGTGGTCTAGGGGTACAGAGTGGAACGGTCCTAGGTCAGGTCGTCTCAACAACAGCCATCAGGTAGGTTCATACCCATGACCAAAATCCCACTAGTTCAGCTTCATATCGAGGGGTCAGTGACACAAAGATGTAACTCCATTTGTGCCATTTTGAGAAAAAGTAATTTATGTGTCACTGAGCACTTGGGCCTTAAGGAGTTAATTCTATGTTTCACTAGCCATTGACTTCAATGGGGTGTGTGGTGGGGTTAAGTCTTTGTGTTTCCTGGAAAGCCCACATTTTTCTGAACATTTTGATATCAAATGCTCATTTTGGCAAAATATGGAGTTACGTCTTTGTGTCACTGAACCCTCGATATGGACTTTGTTTACACATTATAGTTTAATTTTTTCTATAAAAGATTAATGTTCAGGTATTTTTGCGAACATAGAAAGGGGTACGTTACTTGGTTTTGGAGTTTCAGAAAGCGTGTATTAGAAAAATCAAGAAATTCTGAGATAAATGGTTCATCATTTGATGATATATTTGCAAGCAAAGTTTTGCAAAAATACATGAAGAATTAATAATGTGGATGTGTAATCAATGAACCAAAAATAAGATACTCGATCTTAATAGAATCATTAAAAGAACTATTATTACCTGTCTACAGGTGAAGATTTAGGGTTAGGTTGGGTCTAAAGTTGAAGATAAGAATTTTGTAAGTGTAGGATATTGATGCGTAGCATTCTCTAAGGAGCAAATACTGTACAGTTTACCTAAAAAAAATTGTTTTATGTTGCAATATTATGATTATAGAATACCAAGTTATACATGGAGATGAGGATGTGTAATTCTGACTTTCCTTTTCTCGCCCCACCCCAGGGAAGTGTACCTGAATGGGAATAACCTTGAAGCAGAGGGTGTGTCTGAACTGATAAGACTAGCAGTGGACCATGCTGAAACAGAGAGCTATCACAGAGGTCAAGAAGCCATGAAGAAAGCAGATGAAGAAGCTCTAGCTTTGTTAGCAGGTAGGTGTAGGTAGGGTAGGAGTAAGGAGGGAGAGTGAGTTGAGTGTGACAGAAAGACAGAGACAGAGATTGTAAGAGAGAAAGAGAGGCAGCATAGACAACTAGGGAAGATATTTGAACATGTATGATTAAAAGAGAGGGAGGAAGAGAGAGACAGAGAGAGACAGAGAGAGACAGAACAGAGGGAAAGAGACAAAGAGCAGTAGAGAAGTGCAGAGCAAAAGCCATTCTTCTACAAGCAAACAAGAAAGAACAAAAATCAAAGAGAAAAAGTTGAGAAAGAAAAGACTGAGATAGAGAAATCAAGAGAGACACATACATGTTCATGTGTATTTGGATAGAGAGAAATTGAGAGGGAGTGAGAGAGGGAGAGAGATTTTTGTTTGGGGGAAGGAGGGGGGGGGGAGCTAGGGGTGCTGTTGACCATCCATTTAAGCAAGCCAAATGTCTCAGTATTTAAGAGAGAGTTTTCTTTTAATTTACTTTTATGCATAGATACTACACGTACAATTGTTATTGAATCCTATTGTGATTTCTTGATAAAAGGACATGAGAACTCTCATTGAATTTAAAACAAATTATATCAAGTCCATCAAAAAGGAAAGATAAAATCTTGACAGCTTTTTTGTATATGGACATATAATCAGTAGCTCAATTTCATCGCTGTCTGAATCTGTATCGTCTTGCATCTGTTATTAAAGAATACCTTCAAAGGATAACAAATAAATAAGTTTCATCTCTCTCTCTCTCTCTCTCTCTCTCCGCTCTCTTTTTCTCTCTCTCTCTCTCTCTCTGTCCATCTATCTTTCTCTTGTCTGTCTTTCTGTCTCTCTCTCTCTGTCTGTTTACCTCTCTCTTTCTGTTGTGCTTTCATGTTGACAGAAAAAGAAAGGAGTCGGGTAAGGACGGCCTTCGATGAACCAGGATCAAAACCATCATCAGCCAAGAGCTCAAAAAGTGGCAAGAAAAAGAAGAAGAAAGGTAAGTTTTGGCTTTCAAAATCTTTTATCCTTGTAGGCTGAGGAGGCTTGATACATGTAGCTCAGTGGTAGCGCAGTAGTAATTTCACAACCGGAAGGTCCCGGGTTCAAAACCAAGTTGATGCACTCATGCTCTTTGGTAAGGCATTAATCCTCATTACCAAGTCCCTTGGAGAGGACTTTAAGCTGTCGGTCCCCTGGTTGCTTTAATAATTAAAAGCATATACATACTTTCTTAGCAGTCAAGTCAAACAATCATCAAAAATCAAACTGCAGTGATGCAATTTAGCTGAATTGCATTGAATTGAATTAAATTGAAAAATAAAACGAGCTATGAGACGGAAACAGCAGAGGCAACTAAGACATTCTTTACACACCAAAAGGTCAGTGCTTAGTCATCTGTGATCACATTTGGATGAGTAACATATCAAATGAAAGAAGAAATTATCAACTGTATGTATCAATTTTTATGTTATACATTTCAGTAATTTTACTTGCTTCTTAAGATATTGGAGCTTGAGTACAGGTTTCCTTTTATTAACTCACACTGTATTATTAATAAAGAGCATAATTATAGTCATGAAGTGAAGCATAATTAATAACACTTACCATAACTTTTGTTTTTGCAGGGAAGAAAAAGAAATCGAAAGAGCCCCCTGGCCCTCCCCCTAAGGGTCCCTTGATCTACAAACTCCACGTAGCAGACAACGGCATTGACATGTACGGGAAAGGGTCAACCTATGCACCAATCATAGCAATGAGGCTCTTTAGAACGTGAGTATCTATTCTCTCTGGTTTTGTTAACCCCCACTAGACTTAGAATGAAATGTTAGTGGACTTCATAATAAAAGAAAAAATATAAGGGCCCATGTCTGTAAGACTGTGATGCTTTTGTTATTCTAGTCATTTGTAGGTTCGAGTCCAACCGCTGCCCTAATGTCCTTTGGCAAGACATTAATCTGCATTTGCAACTCTCCACCCTTGTGGTGTAAACGGGTACCTGGTAGGAAGAAATTCTTCAAATGCCAGAGTGCCTTTTAGGGTAGTTGTGCTAATATCAGTGTAAAAGTAGTACAGCGCTTTAATAGAAACATGAGTGTTAAGCACCATCTAAGTGTTACGTTATTAGTAGTATTATTATTTACTGCTCCAACACATCAGGTACCTATTTACAACTGGGTGGATAGTGGTAAATGTGGTTTAATGTCTTACTAAAGGACACAAGTGCCTAGCTGAGATTCAAACTCTCAAACCCTTGAGTAAAAGTCATGCGAAGGAACCACAACACCATCACTTGAATTTTTTTATTTTTAAATTTTTTTTTTGGGGGGGAGGGGGCGGGACAGTCTCAAAAAGTGGTTTGCTCTCTGAAAATGGTTTCAATCAGAGCTTGTTCAGGTCCAAGCTGCAGCACTAATGTCTGAAAGTATAATCAACAAATTGTCACTCTCAAACCAGGTGTAGTTAATAGCCAATAATAGGTACTTTTACCCTGTAGCAAGTAATTCCTTGAATGCTAATTTAGTTGCCTTAGGGCGGCTTGGCTTAAGCCTGGATAATAGTTCTACTTTAGAGGTGCTTTGAGAATCCCTTGGGAGGCATTTGCGTGTGATATAAATGTATATGGAGCTATTATCATTAATTCCTAAATTTAGATTTACAGAGTGCCCGTAGAGATACGCTGCACCTTGCCCCATATTAATATTGCTTTTGCATTGTCTGGTGAAAATACTTTTAAAATACACTGGATCGATGCAAAGTAAATTGTTTGTGTACATATACATTTGCAAGTCCTAAAAGAGCAGTAACTGCTGAATACTCCTGTTGTATCAGTACCATAACATGTATGGACTCAGTGATAGAATTAGGGTCAGGTACAGGGTTAGACCATAGGCTCATGAATCAGGGTCATAGTTAGGCCCTAGGGTTAGGGGTTAGGGGTTAGGATTAGGTTCTATCATGGTTAGGGTCAGGATTAGGCCCTAGGGTAAAAGTTAAGGATTAAGGATTAAGGTTAGGGTTAATGTTAGAGTTAAGGTTACTAGTGTTGGGATTTATCCTGGATCTGTTCCCACAAAAGTATAGTAACTCAAGACAATATTCATTATGACGTTATGCTTTTAATCAACTCCCCCCCCCCTCCCTCCCCCAGACTAGTGGTCCTTCAAGAGCTGGACTTGGACGATAATTCCATTGCTGATTTAGGGGAGGGGGGGGGGGGATAGATAATGGTTTGACTAAGGGCAAGGAAAGAGGCAGGGCTGGATAGAGTTAAAATCTTTATTTACTTCATTATTACTATAATTTCATTCAACTCATCTCCCCTCGATCCCCCTTCTACAGGTTAGTGGAAAATTCTGCATGCCTTCAAGAGCTGGACTTGGATGACAATCTCATTGGTGATTTAGGGGGGAGAGAGATCATGGAGGGACTAAAAGCGAGGAAAGAAAACGGGCTGGATGGGGTCAAGGTCGCGGTTACTCATCGCATGAATGGAGATACGTTTGGAGAAATCATGAAGCTTGGTTCCGGACTGAATAAAAAGAAGAAGAAAAAAGGCAAAGGCAAGAAAAAGGTAAGACATAGTTATGATTGGCATGATACTAATGATTATATGGTACTACTCTTGTACATGCATTTCTAATTATACATTTTCATGAAATACTTTTAACTACTACTTCTTTTTAGAAGTGAACTGATGTCAGGGCTCATTTACTTTAGATTTGGTTTCTTCTCCATTTTTGCCATTTTTTTCTGTTATCTATCCATTTTACCATTCTCTTCACTATACGGTAGCTGTTTTGTTGCCATTCAAAATGGCTTATTTTGTTCTAGTTATCCTTCTTTAAAAATTGAAAAAAAAGTGAAGTTGCTTCAAAACACTTTATTTGTAGAGAAGAAACCCATGTATCCAACTACACATCCCTATTATAATGAGTAATATAGGGAGGAGAAACCTGAGGGTCTTTTCCCTCTCCCTGGGCAGAGGATGACAGTTTACACATATTACTTGATAATGGTCAAATTTCAATTTTTTCCTTCCTGTCAATTTTCCTGATGTTTGTTTCCTCTTGTCATGACTAAATGTATGGAGTAATAAATAGTATCTCCTGAAAAGATTTTTTTCGCTCTGTAAATTTTGTTTGTGTCTTTACGGAAAAGAAAAATTGTCCTGATTGCCTCCAAATTCCTATAAAAGTGATAATAGTAATATTGGATAATTTAAGAGCGCACATATCCATCGCCCAAGGGGCTCGAGGCACTGCCATATTACCCCAGCTCTGCATGGCACCAATTATAGGTAATTAAAGAGAAGGTTGAGTTCTGGGTAGAAGTGAGAAATAATTTGTGAGCATTTTCATTGCTATAATGCAAGTGTGGAAGAAAATCAGAGAAAATACCCTGAAAGCATGCTTTTATATTCTAAATATGGCATGTAACAACACAAAAATGAGGACAGATTTTTATGTTACATGTTCGTGTAGCCCCATATACCAGTACATCTTTCTGTGTTTATAGTGCTTGTAACTTAACAATACTGGGCCAAATTTCTTATCATAAGTTTCATGATTCCAGAACCTTGCAGTACACACCAATTCTGATATGCTAGATGGTCAACCTTTTCTGATCGATCCCACACCATTTCTTTCACAATGCAATCGCATGACCAGAACTCAACTTTATCTTTAATATTTAGAACTTAGTTTCCAAATTGCTGCATGGTGTTATGTTTTTTTTCTTTGTATTTATGAAAGTTCAAAAGATTTTTCAAGGATTCAAGGAAACTCTATAGCTTGTGTCTTTTATATTCTAGTTCCTTGATGTAAAAATAAAATTTCTATCCTGCTCTGTATCATTACAAGTTTTAAAACTTCAGATCTTTGTTCATAAAGTTGTGAACAAAGATCTGAATTTGAATTTGTATATAACAAAATACAAAATTCAAACCCTGAAAGTACAGACAGGAAATAAATACAACTAAAACACATTATTTTTTTAGTTTGTTCATTTCCCTTTGTACATGTAAATGGTAGCCTAGCAAAATGCAATGAGATAAAAAAAAAATGGAACGCAAAATGCACAATGTTGAAAAATCATATTTGTATTACATAGAGTTACATGTAGAACCACATTGGGATATGGAGCTTGTAAATACATGCACTGTCTTGATTATAGGCGAAACAATACTATAACTTTCATTAAGATTTATCAAATAAGAACTATTTAATCACTATCATCACTTACTGGTACACGTATTGCGGTCCGCACTTGCCTTTTCATACCATTACATTTCGCTGAGCTACCTAAGTATTAATAGCTATTTAATTACACACATGCTCAAAAGCTTTTAATTCTCGAGGCTGTTTTCGTCTTTAGAATTCCCTCCCCAATACCCTCTGAACCATCACAGACTTAACTGCAATTAAAATTTTACTTCTTCAAAAATGTTTTCTGATGCCATATTAATTGCATTATTGTATTTCATCATAATGTAAACTATGATACTATAATTTGTCATAATTTGCTTTCATTTGTCTATAATTGATGTTGATAAGTGTTATGATTAATCTTGTTCTTTTTATCATTGTTCTTTCATTCATGAATTAGTAGTTATCTGTTATTTTGGTGTTTTATTGTTGTAAGGCGCATTTATAGTTCTCCGAAAGATGAAATGCAATGTAGAAGCCTAGGTTATTATGATGAGAGAATGAACTGTTTCTTTCTTGATGGCTATCTGTTCTCTAATACTCTATTCATTATTAAGAAAGGACCAGTGCCTAGCTTGGAGGAATTCATACTCATACTAGAGAAAGTTATGTACTGGCCATAGATTATGAGCATCCTTTCAGATTTGGTCTATATATGAGGGAACTTCCTACTTCAGGCGTGTTTGTTTTAATTCTCCTCAAGTTTAAAATCTAGATCTTCTCTGCACAATAAGTAAATTGGACTCTGTGTTGATACACAAGTCCTTTGGCTCTATAGTCTTCAACTCTTCATAAACACCACACTGTAATATTTTTCTTTTTGTACTTCTGAATTAACCCTTTGGGCAAAATGCAAGCAAAACAGACATTTATAGATTGGTGCCTTGTCATTTAAAAGAGAAAAGCAATGCTATTGATTATCTCCTGCCCAGCTACAGGTGCAGTATATGGCCTAGCTTGGCATAGCGTTTGTGTTTGTTTGCATCATTGTGTACTACAGACAAAAAAAAAATCGACCTAAAAGAAAATAATAATCAAATAAATAAACAAACAAGTTATTTATTACCTTCTGCATGCAGATACATGTACAAGTGCAGTTTATGACCTGGTTTGATTGGCACAGCTTTTGATTTTTCTTTGCTTTATAATGTGCCTCAGTCTGACAACAAATTGAATTTAAAATATCATCTTCAAGGTTTCCCAGGATTTGCTCATTTAAATCTTTCAACAAACTTTGTAAAGCTACAGAGGATGAAATTAAGGAAAGACAAGCATTTGGCTGACACTTGAAACAACAATTCTTAATTGAATTGGGATTATTAATACTTGAATTAAATGCAATCATTTAAAAACCGCTATCCCAAAACCTTCCTGTGATTTTAAACTCAAATCAAATCTTAAACTTTGCCAAACAGTGGAAGATGATATTGAGGAAAACAAATACAAAGACTGATGCTTTGAAAAGAGTTATTGCCTTAATTGAGTTCATTGAATCCATTAGCAAGTCACTGCATGAAAAAGCACAGAGAATGTACTTGAAAAGTGACTTCAGATTTCTTGGTGAAGGGTAAAATATTAAAATGTTGTATCAAGAGAAACCCTGAAAGAAAAGACAAAAATATGACATTTTTATTTAAATGATACATGAAAAAAAAAAAATTCTACCACATTACCAGATTTTGTTTAAATAGAGCAAAATTCACGTACATCTTTCATATCAATTGTGTTGCTATTTCACAATCCAAGTTAAAGACTGATGTAACATGTTCCGGTTACGTCACTTTTTCTTGAATCTTATAAGAATTCAAACCAATTCTAAATTTTAGCTTTATACCCTAATCTTGCCAAAAGCAGAATTAATGAATGAAAAACACTTGTTTATCCATTGTACCCTTTATTTTTCATCTATTCTATTTTGTATTCCTTTACAGAAAAAGAAATGAGGCTTAGGCATGGATCGTGGAGGAATTCGAATAGCATATACCATCGCCATCTAAATGTTATGCCATGGATGAATAACAGATACCATCGCCATCTGAGTATGATCATAAAGATGAATAGAAGATACTATCACGATTTGAGTATTATGGTATGGATGAATTCATTAGCAGAAAAGGAGACTCTCATATCCATTGAGCTTCCAATTCTCTCCAAGTATTCTGTATATGTGATTTTATATTTTTATACACTGTATATATTATAAGAACGATTATTGATATTTTATATATTTATATACAAAGAGACCTAGTATAGTTTCTTTGATTGATATGATGCTATTGTAGATGAATTGTATTGTGTACGTGTGCCAAGGCTACTGAAGAAACTCTGCTTCACGGCAGCGGGAAGATTTGTGAAATATATGAATTGCATTACCTGTAGTTTAAGACATATCAAAAGTCAAAATAATAATCACAAAAACTGTTAGTGATATGTAGTTGTTGTGTCCCATATAATGCAACAGATTGTAAAGGAATGACAAACCAAAACTGACATTGATTCAGAGATGTTCGCAAATAAATTAGTCATTTAGTACAAAGGGGAACTTGTGACTTGAATAACACGAGACAAATTCCTTGAAAATGGGGTATGTTTTGGGAATGGTACATGAAAAGCCCAAATAGGGTTTTATTACGTTAAGAGCCTGTTTTGTACCTGTTTTCAGGCAAAAAGAGATCATGAATTGTTGAAAAAAGCTCTTGAAAGTCTGCAGATCGGTCATTTTCAACTCTGCTGATAGTCATGTATAACTTTTTTTGAATATGTAGTGACACCACTGCCCACAGGGCCATTCTCCGGGATGTCAACTAATTTTCAGGCACTAGTAGGGCTATCACGTTCATACAAAATGTCATGACCATTGGATTTGACTCCATTTGACTTGACTGCATACTAACTTGAATACAGAGCTTATATATAAGATGCTCTCTAAACGTTAACTTTGGGCATATTTTCATTGTAAACTATCATCTGTACAAGGATAATGGAAAGTACACATATTGACGTAAGCATCTTATTTATCTGGTCAAGGATGCAGTAACCAGTGGGGGTAATCCTTGTGAAACTTGAAAGCTCGTAAAGATGTATTGCATGTTTCATCAATACAAAGTACTAGAATATAAAGCATCCTTAAATTTGAAAGTTGGATTGGGGCATTCGAAAAGGTTATCCTATGCAAATTCACATGTTTGTTGTTGCTTTTATGTGTTTGTTTGTTTTTTCCAACCTAGAGTACATGTCAATTTTGTATGTATTACTTTCTTTGGGAGACAAGGCTAAAGAATGGAGGATGACGACGATGTCCGAACTTCACGCATATTTTCAAGTTTATAGGAATTTGATATATGATCCAGTTTTCTCATATTCTCCCCCAACCCCCCTCCCCCTCCGCCATATTAATTAAAAAAATATTCAGGACAATTTATACCAACAGAAAGCAGACTTTTAGAATACAATGATATGGCCGCAGATAGAAATGAATGTCAGAATTATGTGATCAATGAAAGAAGCATATAAACGAAACATGTCACCACTTCTGCAACATTTTTTTTTTTTATTTTTTTTTTTAAAGTTTCTCTTCTTTCCCAATAAACAAAATCACGTGAAAATCACGTCAATATCAAGGTATCGACTTGAGGAGAGTTACGTTCTTCAAACACCGGACATTAACGTAAATGTGTTAATACGTTTATTGCACTAGGTAACTTAAAACACACGTACACTAAATCACGCAATTGTCACTGCAATATCACCATTATAATAACGTGATTATCCCTAGCTTGGAGACCATGGTTTGTAAACCTAATACTTCCGTGTTTGTTTGGTTATGAAATTACATCTTCATAAACGAAGTTATCGCGTCACAGAAACACGTGAAGCGTTAGTGATAGTTTTAGTCAAAATATCTGCGTGAAATTCACGTGAATATTACGAGGCTGACTTGAGATGAATCATGTTCTTCATTCACGTGAAATGTACGTCGAAGAGGAAGTATGTTACTGTAACCCGCGTTCAACCCAATAATTACGCAAATGTTACACAATAAATGAACCAAAATAATAATAATCATCCCGTTTCTGAACATCGTGCCTTGGATCGTCCATAATTACGTCCAGGCGCGCCGGAAGCAGTTTGGGGTTAGAGGGGGGAGGGGGAGGGGGGTGGGTGCAAACATCCCAGAAGAGAAAGCTAGTTGCAACTGGTCCAGTTGATGAACCATTTAATGCCAACTGGTAACCCTGGAAATTGAAATGGGCTAAATGATCCAGTTGATCCAGGCCAGTTATAATTCAACTGGTCTAGCTGAGTCATTAGAACCATTTGGTTAATTTCCAACCAGTTGAACAGCAACAATACTTCAATACTGGTACGTCTGTATTCCCAATGTAAAGGCATTGGTAATAAGTAGACTTACATAATTTAATTAATCGAAACAATTTCGTATACTTGTACTTTATTGAAATTATTTTAGTTCATAGTTAATGTTTCCTTTATTCATGTTTAACTAAATGTAATTTATACGAAGTAGCGAAATGTCCTAATAACTGGTAATTTATATTTGTAGTATTTTCGAAATGAATTGCATATAACTAAATCATCAGTAATTAAGAAATATGCTGTAAATTTAGATAAATTGTTTAAAAAACATAGATCTGCACGCACCCCATATTCAATATGCAAATTAATTGGTGTCAGCTGATTCAACTCGAAATATGCACACAGACCAGTTATCAACTGGTGCAATGAATAGATGCCAACAGTCACGGTATTATCACCACGGAACTTAAATGGTAACTATGAAACCATCAAGACACCCAAGAATAACTCATTTTCACACCTGGAAAACACGTATGCCCAGCTTAGATTAATATTCCGTTTGAGTCACGAGATCATCACCGCGGAACTGCTGGCAACTTTGACTACCATTTAAATAGGAGTTTTAAGACAACTAATAATTACTAATTTTTCACACCTAAAAGTCACGTATGCCCAGCTTAGATTAATAATCCGTTTGACTCACGAGATCATCACCGCGGAACTTATGGCAACTTTGACTACCATTAAAATAGGTGCTTTAAGACACCTAACCATGACTAATTTTTCACACCTAAAAGTCACGTATGCCCAGCTTAGATTAATAATCCGTTTGACTCACGAGATCATCACCGCGGAACTTATGGCAACTTTGACTACCATTAAAATAGGTGTTTTAAGACACCCAATAATTACTAATTTTTCACACCTACATATCACGGATTCACAGCTTAGATTAGTAATCAGCTTGAGCCACGTGATCATAACCAAGAAATTTATGGTAACTTTGAAACCATTTAAAGAGGTGTGTAAGACACCTCCGAATTACTAATTTAATATAACCAGAGATTCACGGACAGAACAATGAGACAATTAGCCGGTGTAAGTAACGTGATTATTACCATCAACCGCGGATAACCTGTGAAACCAATCGATAAAGGTGCTTACAAGACCAAATAATTACGTATTTATCGCCACCATCGGTTAACGGACAAAAAACTCGTTGCTTGGTCAAGTGGTTATTTGGTCATAAACACTTGATTTACAGAGGTAAGTGGAATCACGTTACTCCAGTCGCGTGATAAACTGGTGGTGTTTAGGTTAGATGAGAACGTGAACAGGAGTATCTTTTTTGTTTAAATGGTGGCACGTGTCGATAACGTTTAAATGTAGTTCAAAAATACACTCCCAAAAGAGGTTACTTTTTAGTGTTCTGTTTATTGGGTTTCTAATCAAATGATTAGGTTTGTCATTGTCATGTAAAACCTCAAATGAATGTGATAAATTGTGTACAATTTAATACATGTATGTATAAATACGTTCAGAAAACAGATGGTCAAATATCTTTTAAAACGTTTACTGAGTAACTATTTTCTTGAAAATATTGAAGTCGATCTTTTGAAATGGTACCTTGTAGAACCTTTTTTTCTTTCATTATTTCAATTGACATCAACAAATCAACTCCATTAACCTTCCCATTGTTCGTTTAAGTGCTTGCCTACACGCAATGAAACACGAAGACGATCGAGCTCTTTGAATATACGCGTTACCTTTGCTATTGAGTTTTTATTCAAAGACCTCCGTTTTATATTTGATACCTTTTTGTTCAAAAAAACTTTTTTCTAAATCATAATGCACTCACTACATTACTAATACTGTTCATAAAATGCCTGAAATAGCCATTCGTGTGTTATATTTCATTGAATATAGCGTAGAAGTTATATTGAGTCAAGGTCTCCGTGACGAGGAGAACTGCGTGAATTCCCCAGGGTACGTTAATGTCGCCATTCTTATTTGTATTCCACTGGGGAGCCACGCATTAACCTTGTGTTGATTTCATTGATACATGTATTTTATTTATTCTAGATACATGATGGCATCATTTAGAGTCGAATAAACGATAGGGACTATTAAAGCATTTCATTGTTCGCATTAATAGAGATCGGGAAGAAATTTGAATTCAAAGGGAACAGAGAAATTGAATCCTTTAACAAACAATAAGGTAGTAGCTTCAAGTTCATGTTAAATGGGTTATTGACGTACTTCCCATTTCTCCCCCAAATTCACCTCTTTCTTTTCGACTTCTGCCGTTTTTTCTTCCTCAATTTTAGTGTAAAGTTTAGAATAAACAGAAGGATTGTAATTGTATCGTGTATTTGCATTCATATTTTTATCCCTACATCCTGGTATATCCTTCCTATACGAAACTCTATTCATGTATCTTTTTTTTTTATAAAGAATGTATAAGACGATTTGAAAGAAAGGGACTCTTATATTAATTACTGAAATATGTATATTTGTTGGTTTCGTGGACACCGTTATTGTTTCATTCTAGAAGTTATATATGATGTACCTTAAACATAAAAGCTTGGATATCGATTGGTAAATGAAATTAAGAACGTTCAAAATGTTCTTTTGCATTTTCTTTAATGATGTTGCCTTGTACCTATTATCTCATAATAGTACTTAGTGCCCACAAAATGAATGGAAACAGTGATAAAATGTGAGACTGTATTATTGTGAATGATAGTATAATTATTTGCAGCTGATTTTTGTTGTTGATGTAGATTTTGTCGATGAAATTTCAATAATTCCAATCTTTAACAGTTATTGTCCATAGGTCAGCAAGGCTAATGTTGAACAGTTTTGTAACTGACAATGGTACCCCTTAAAATTGAAACTGCAAATGAATGAATGAATAAATGGATGAATAAATGAATAAGTAAACAAATAGTCGCCTTGATTTTTGTTGTGACATTGAGGAATCATAAATACTCGTGCCAATTTGAAAAGATCGACGTGAAAATAAAACACAAAAGGGTATGCTTTCATTCATTTGTTTGTTATCTTCCATAATTTTTAAGGGATTATGTTGTTTATCCATTATGCCATATTTCAGATTTAACATAGTACCATACAGTTGTAATCACAGACATAACCTGATTGTAATTAAAGGATGTTTTATTTGCCATAATAATACAACTTATTAGAAATTATTATATTGTGTTTTTATGTATATTTCTTTCTCTGTTCCATATCCTTTTTCAATTTTTCCTGTACTCTCTGCATGTCTCCCCGTATCTCACTTGATATCTTACTTTTCATCACCAACGATTATGAATTTTTTTTTCTCAGTAATGTATGAATTAGAATGTACTTGTATCGGGGGAATGTCTCCCCCCCCCCCCCACGCCACTCACCAATTCAAATAATTCTCACATGTAATTTGCAATGGCATTCTCTTCCGTCCTCTTTTCCCCTCACTCTCCAAGTGTCCCTTTCAACTTAATCTCTTCTCTGTATCCCCTTTCTCTCTCTGTGTCTTTCTTTCTCTCTCGCTCTCTCTCTCTGTCTTTCTCTCTTTGTCTTTATTTCTCTCTTTCTCTCTCTTTCATCTCCTCTCCATATCATTGTATGACTGTAATGTTAACGTGAATATGTACAGAAATTTGACCATGCTTTTATACTTGCATTCCAAAATCATTCCATAATAAAAAATAAAAAAACACATTTATTTTCAATTTCAGTTTGAGAATATAAGATACCAGTCCTATCGGTAAGTTGATGGATTTATAATTATTTTTGTAGTATAAAGAGAAGTACGAAGGCCGTATTTAATAGGTCGCATTTTCAAAAGTATTATTACTTCAGAAAAATGTATCGTGTAGAGAGAACGAGCTATTTAAGTGACATAGCTTTCAAATTTTACAGTTCTATCTTGATATAGATTGAGGAATACAGGAAACGAAAAATGTTTTAAAGAAAATTGGAGTGAGGTTGTTAGTTCAGTATTGAACATTCCTTGTAAAATGCGATGATAAGAAACCTCCTGCCCTCGATTGACATTTGATATTATGTGTATAGATTTGATAGCAGATGAAAATTATTTATAAGGCTTTAAAGATTTTTGAAGATCGTGTTTGAGTCTTTTGGTCGCTGAAAAGCCTAGCCATATCGTTACTATCGATCCATGAAGTCGGTCTGGTGAAATATTAATAGGCAGAAAAAAGAGAAACGTTTGTCATCGGATTTTCAGATACAAAGAGAGCTGCTCACGGAGCACAATTTAACAAATTGGGCACGTTTTGAGAAGGTTAGCTGTACCGTTAAAACCATCTAGGCTGAAGTTAGTAGAATTCGTTCGAACGGGGTAAATACAACGAGGAAGAGCAAAACACATTTTGAAAGGGAGAACAAAAGAGGAGAGAATATTGAAGAGAAATGTATCATTCGTTATGATCGACGGTCGGTTGGTGAACTAGATGTGTATGCAGCGATTAATTCTTCACACGTACGTGAATCCATGCCAGCGGGCGGTATATATATATACATGGAGATAATGAGAAATAGAGAGAGGAAGAGAGAGGGGAAGAGGAGGAGGGAGTAAGAGAAATAAGATGGGAAAGGAGAGGAGGATGAAAAGAGAATACAGATGTAAGGGGGAAGACTGAAAATAGGGGAAGAAAGCAGACAGAGAGAGAGAGAGAGAGAGAGATGAAGAGATATGCAAGTTGTGAGGGAAGGACAGGGAGAGTGTCTGAAGAGAGAGGGAGAGATTAGGAGGAGAGGAAGATGAAAATAAATAACATGAATGGGAGGGGTGGGGGAGTGCCTCAAGAAAGAGAAAGGGCGAGAGGGAGGGAGGAGAGGAAGATGGGCAGAAATGAAAAATCAGGAGGGGGGAGAGAGAGAGAGAGAGAGAGGGTGGATGGGGAGGAGAATTGTGACAAATGAAATATGTGATAGGGGAGGAGAGAGAGAGCCTGCAGCATTATCATTAAATCAAATTTGTCAGATTTAAACTCAACTGAACTAAAAAATTACAAATGGACGAAAGCTCTTTTTCCATTGCATTAGTTTTTAAGAAAGTGCAATTCTTTGAATACTCAACGCCTTAAAATGCTAAATAAAAATAGCCGTATAGTTTGTTTTGTTTTGTTGCTCATTATACTTTTAACGCAGAAATCAGTTAATACGCCCACGACATTTGTTGGTGGTTTAAAGATGGTGGTTTTTGCGGTGGTTTAAAGCGTCATATCTAAACAAGCCTTAATGATATAAAGTATTATGTACTACTAATAGCATCGATACCGCCTGTTTAAAAGGGTGTTTGGCGACAATTAAGTACATCTACCATTAAAATTTGATAGCAGGCCAAATAACATACTTTTAAATTTAAAGAGCTGTAGGCGATAATAGGGACTTTTAGATTTTGCACGACGGGAACGTGGACTGCCCTTTTAAGGCAATGTGACGCCACTGCCAGTGCCTTAAAAGGACGTCACATTACCTTAAAAGGGCAGTCCACGTTCTCGTCGTGCAGAATCTAAAAGTCCTTAATATGAGATATCATTATCCCGAGGCCTGTCCGTTAATGTAATTGGATGTCTAAAATTGGTGTACACTCGTTCACACCTGCGGAACCGATACCGAACCCACACGACCGATACATACTCGACGAGAGACTGCATGTAAATGCCCCCCCCCCCCCCCAAAAAAAAAATAAATAAATAAAATAAAATAAAATAAATAAATAAATAAATAAATAAAAATAAAAATAAAATAAAAAATAAAATAAATAAATAAATAAATAAATAAATAAAATTAAAAAAAATTTAAAAAAATAAATTAAAAAAAAATAAAATTGGTCGGTTTGGAGCTGGGTCGGTTTTACGGTGACTGAGGTTTCATACCGACGAGACCGACAACAAACCGAAACTGACCCACTTTCCTATTAGCCCTTCTTTATTATCTTGAAAATCAGGGTAATTATACTTCTCATGCTTTAACTATATTTCGAACGTTAACTTTGTACCTCCTCGAGGATGTCCAAAGTATAAATATCTTTTTCGAGACCTGATGCACCTGCTCTCTTCCTTTTTGGGGGGCATTTTGCTCTTTTTCTTATCGTTTTTTTAAAAGTCAGGTAGTAATTGCTTTTTCGATTCTCTCGATAAAACAGGCATTTCCAACCCTTTGGCAGAAAAGAGGCGTTTTCCTTTGCCTTTTTACGTGAAAAGCTAAGTGCTTTTGAATTTATATTTAATCAATACTAGACGTTTGAAAATGAAGTGCATCAAATTCGGTCACAATTTTTGTTTGTTACACGAAGGTTTCTAGACTCGTAGGATTTAGACCAAACTCTTAACTCAGTCGTTAAAACATCCTGCTAATGCCACATGCGTAATACATGGCAGTTGGCCTATGGCGCAGCCAGGCTTCTCGTACTGATCAAAGTGTTTTAAAGCGATTACGAAAACATTCACCCGTCGGTTTATGACACTAATTATGGTCATTTAAAAGCGAAAACATGGATAAATGTTTAAAATGTATGACCTAGAAACCACACTTGACATGCCATGTTAATAACGTTATCATTTTGGTTTGTTTTGACTCTTTCTGAAAAGGATGGGTTATTGCGATGACGTATGCAAGATGATCGGATGAGAAAACGTTTGTATTGTTATATATTCCGGAGAACTATCAGCATTGGAATATAGAATGTTAGACGCCGTGCCATCTTCATGAGAATTCCAAAAAGATTTCTTCGATGCATGAAAGAGATGATACATGATTTTGTTTACCATCTAGCTACCGACATTTACCTCATTCGCCCATGACATTTGTAAAGGCTCTGCTGTTAAGCATTTCAAACAGAGCTGTGCTTAACTGTTATCAGAACAAACCTCTTGATGCGGCAACTAACAATAGTTGTTATCATAAGATCCACTGAATTTCAAGTAAACAACGAGGAAAACTGCTTGTCGCTATACCCGGAGTCAGCAGAGTGCACTTACATGTGGAAAATAGAGAACATGTAACGTTTAAAAAGAGAAAGTAAAGAAACTATGCTATGAATACTGTTCCTTTTATCTCTTTAGCATGTCTTTGGCCAATAAGCACGCATCTATAACGTCTGATCGAGCGAACTACAAACGGACGTGGGTGCTTTGATCCAGGCACTATTTATTTTTAACTTCTTTTTCAAGCTACAAAAGCGACTACATACGCTTCTTGCGATATGACGTGTTGCCAATTTACTTGTCTTTAGCATCCAAGTAGCCTTTACTTTTTGATTGGAGACTTATCGTCCTCTTAAAAACTGGCACATAAAAATAAAGCTCGATATAAATCATAAATTTTGCTCCATCACATCATTTCGCTTTTTTCGTCAAAGGCCCACGTTCTGCTCATCATGGATGATGCCATTTCCTACTATGGTACCCCTACCGAAACTCCCGAAGCTCCCGAAGAAGAATCCGGCTGGGCTGTGGCTACTCCTATTCAGGTTGGTCAGGTTTTCATCGGTATGCTTGGTCTTGTTGGTAACCTTGCATGCGTCCTCGTGCTTCGGAGACATTCAGTGAGAAACAACACCAACTTGTTGATTGTCAATCAAGCTATCATCGACTGTATCGTATCAGGGCTCCTCGTCGCATCTACCCTTTCCGATGTCGGTGGAATCCGATCAGTCAAGAAGTCCGGTCTGGCTGCAAGGGTCTACTGCAACCTCTGGAACTCGTTGGTATTGGTGTTCGGTGGCTTTGCGATTTCCACCTTCAACCTCGTGGCCCTATCCATCGAACGCTACGTGGCTGTGCTTCACCCAATATGGTACCTCCAGAATTTCAAGAAGCGTGCCATACACCTGCTGATAGTTTCTACCTGGGTACTTGGACCCATATTCCAGGTTCTTCTGGTTGCTCTACACTACGATACAACGGACGAAGGTACTTGTCGCTACACGCCTCGATACAGGGGCATCCTCGTCATGCTTTTCTTCTGGGACTATTTCATCCCAGCGTGCATCATGACATTTTCCTTTGTGGCTATAATACGTAAATTCCGGCAGCTGAACACAGTGGCCCATGGGCGAGGCGCAGGCGAGTTCAAGAAGACGAACATTTTACCGATACCGTCCACTTCGATTCAACCAGGAACTTCGGAAAAACCACCGTCATCCGAACAGCCGTCCGAAAACAGTGCAGAACCCAATGGCATTGTTACCGAGAGTGATGACTTGCCTCCTGTAGAAGCAGTACAACAATCCTCGAGTACCCAGCTAGAAGTTCCTGCAGGCATCAACACAAAGAAGTCTTCGACGCCTGGCGAGCAGACCAAATCCGATTCCAACGACGCTCCAAAACCATCATCATCTGGACAGGGGAATACCTCAGGAGCGCCTGCTCGTTCGGACAAGGACGCCGCAGGTGCGCTTCAACGACGCAACACGACCAAGGTTCTCCTAGCCATGTACGTCATCTACCTGGTCTGTTGGTCTCCTAACCAGTGGACATTCTTGCAGTACAACCTTGGAGGATACGTCAACTTCAGCTCCGCATGGTATCGCTTCTTGGTCATCATGGGGAACCTCAACACATGTGTTAATCCGTTCTTGTTCGCGCTCCGTCTGAAAGTGTACCGCAACGAGGCTAGGGCGATGCTGAGGAACTTCCTGGCACGTTTCTCTCGCGACTGAAACCGTCACAAAGTTGTGCTAATTTCACTGCATTGTACAGTTCACTTAACTCTGACGCCATTATTCTCCATTGAGCCAGTCACTCAAAGATTATTGTAATCACGAGCTTTTGACGTGTCCTCAGTATTAAACCTCCTCTCATTTTGACATCTAGACAGTTTTAATTGATTGGCCAATGTCAAAGCTCATTGTACTCTCAATAATGCACCGCATCACATGTGTCTATACAACCTTTCGTAATTCAATTGAATAAATATTATACTTATTTCAGCTGTATTTACTGACTGAATCCACTTGTCTTGTAAGGGCTTTATATATAAACAACAATTACAACAATTGAAGAAAAAAATTGCATTACATAATGTGTCATCGATGACCAATGTTACAAGTTTGGATAAAAAATTAGTTATATTAACTAGTAGTATGGCTAACGATACTGGATCATTAAGAAACCAAGACCTAATGACAACAGAAAATGTACAGACATATTTGAAATGAATAACTATTTCGAGAAGTAAATTGTGTGCTAAATCTTGTCAGAAATAATTTGTAGAATATAGTTCAAATCCATTTTAAATGCACGGGACAGATTTCCGCAGGAAAAACAAAGATAGGCCTATCTTAATAAGTATGTACATCTCAAATTCATGACTATTTCTTGCATATAAATCAGAGCTTAACACGATTGCAGCTCCTTTAAAAAAAAATCGACCAAAGGTAATTTCAAGTGCCTCGAGCGTCACCTATTGAAATGGGTGAACAAGGTAATGACGTGTTATGTAATCCGAGCATAATTTCAATGTGATATACACTAGGCTATTGAAATTGCCTTTGAGTTGAATTTTCGAAAACAGTTGCGATCGTATTTTTTTTTAAAATCCAAAATATGGCATATAATACAGAAGTAATGTAATTATCTATACGAGCAGTCATTTTGTTTGTGGTTGTATTAATATCAGCAGTCTTTGCGACAATATTCACACTTCGTTATACCCCCTTCACATACACGGATTTTTATTACGAGTCCTTACGGATCGCACAAATTCACGGATCTTTCACGGATCCTTACGATTTGGCCACTTTTACGACCGGTTTAAGAGTTATTACGAGCTGTTTGCGGTTTATTACGGATTATTACGAGTTATTACGATGTATTTACGGTAACAGTCCACGATTTGTTACGAGTTATCACGGATAACTACGTGCAACTAACGTGTTAGTTACGACCTGTTTACGTGTTGTTACGAATAGTTACGAGTAAGTTACGAGTATTTAGGAGTCCTTACGATTTTTAGCCAAAAAATATCAACTGGAAATGAAGTGTTCGAATTTGCAGCTTTTATACCTTTCCCTAAATCGTAAACATTTCGTAAGCATTCGTAATGTATACGTATCTATTCGTAAAGTACTCGTAACTCATTTAATGAAATAATTGGGACAACATGATTTATTCATGACAGATAAAGTTTATAATCTTCACAGAACTTTATTGATCAATCTCTATGACCCTCTAGATGGATCAATACTATTCCGATCAGATATAAACTTTATCTCTCAAGAACATATGTATATATATATATATATATATATATATATATATATAGCACGGGAAAATGATGTAAAATGTTTATAAATATGTGGTTATTGATGTATATAATGTATATAAACATGATTAACATTTGGGTTCCGTATGCTTTAAGTATTGTTACGTAATTTCAGTATGCACTTTACACTATGCAATCAGATAAACAGGATGAACAGATATTGGTGATAAAGCCCAAGTATATAATTTCCTTTACAAAATATTACATTGTTTATTTGAAACGGGCATAGTCTATCTAATAATCCATATTGTTTAGTCCCAATCGGCATTTCATATTTAAAATCTTATTTGTTTATTTTGAACTTGAATTGAATATTCGGAAAGAAAATGTGCACCATTTATTTACAAATCCACTTCACATTATCATGCACATTTTTTTTAATGTTAAATCTATATTATGCACTGTATATTTAAAATACTCATTGTTCATTCCAAACCTAAATTGTATGGATATTCCAAATCTTCACCTTTCAAAACTCATACACGTAATTGTAAATCTACATTGTTTATTCAAATGGCACATTGTATGTTTTTGATCTTCACTGTTTCTTTTGTTCCCCAATTTAAAATGGAATATTTGATCTCTACAAAATTGTCACTGGGAAAAAATACAAATAGACTTTACATCGCTATTTCCAAATACACATTGTGCAATTAAAATGTATGTGGTTTCATAAGCACATTTTCTCTCGCTATTATTTCTTTTAGATTGGAATGAATATTGCAAATGTTTCAAGTCTACCCTCATATAAATTGTATATTTAAAAATCACAGTACAAGTGCATTGTATATTCCAAATTGGTATATTTTGCAATCTTTACCGTTTATCGTTCGGGTCGAAAGATGATTACTACTCGTTTAATAAACTTCAAAGATTCAGAGCGATGCTCAGAGTTCTAGATTTCCAATAAGATTGAGAGTGATATTTTCTAAAATTGCGGAGGATGCCAAGCTTTTCTCCCCTTCCTTTTTGACCACACAATCCTTTTTTTTTCACCATCCAGTTGAAAGATTAATGTTTTCTGGTTAAGGTTTAAGAAGAATGTATGTGACCTTTCTCATTATTATTTAAAAAAAAAAAAATCAGTTTTGGAAGAAATTAATTATACATAATTTCGATGAAAAGGATTGCTGTTGTCTTGAACTTCTTTTATATTCAAAATAAAACGAAAAATGGCTGAATGATTTGGATTGAAGTCATGCCACATTGTGTCAGTAGTTCCATATGCCCATTTCTGTGTGCAGTCCGTTTGCTTTTCTTCAAGATCGAGGAAGTGTCTCATCAATTTTATGATGCCGATACTTACAGCAATTCCTTTGTGCTCTATAATCAATTTGTTCATATTGCGGACAGTTTCTTTTAAATTGTCATTGCATGAGCAGAACTCAACGTCATCTTTAAAAGACGCTACAAATGCCCGTCTTCTCCAGCGACCAAAGAGCAAAAAGGATGGATGACCTTGTTGTCAGATTATAGCTGGCCTGTATTTATCGTACTTATTACCTGCCATATTATACTAATCCAAAACAGCAAAATCATAAATAATCCCTCGTTTAAATGCAAATCCCTCGCTCCTTCCCACTCCTCATTATTCTTTCTTTACCAAACGACAAATTGCAAATCTGGGTAATGTAATCGCTGACCTTTCAGTGGCTTTAAACTGGCATGACCGGTAAACAGCAAGGTTATCGTCTCCTTCTTCGAAGCTCTACTAGGATTTTGCAAAGTACCTTTTGGATTCTTATGTCATGATCATCTTCTTACTAGTTTGATAAATATGCAAATTGTGGCATCTAAATTCCACCAGCCTAATTGATTACATTTCGCTAACTATGAATCTTTCGAAACGCCCTAAAGCGAGCAACACGGATTGTGCTCATAGTCCCCGGCCCCCCCCCCCCACTCAGTGTTATTTAGGGTACGCATATGCTCGTTCCCTCTTTTTGAAATCACCCCCTATCTGAGGACTGCCAACATTTCCGAACCCCCCTTTCGCGGGCTTTTCGCGGGCTTTTCCTGCCTTGGAGACCCCCCTAAATCAGGAAAAATGCTCAATGTACCCCCCTAAATTCGGAATAATTTCTCAGGAGTCCAAGTAGATGAGAGAAAAAAAGAACCCCCCCCCCCCTTTTTCTAAAGAAATCTCCGGGTGAAAAGTCAAATACACCCCTTTTTTTACAATTCTCGGGCCGGACTTTGTCGCACGAAAAGTACCCCTTTACCGGACATTTTGGCAACACGCATGCGGTCATTTCGAAACCTGAGTGGGGGGGGGGGGGCCGGGTCATAGTCTCTCTATCTTTTCCTGGCCCCCTTTCTTCCCCTCCCTCACCTACCCCCTTCCGCCTTCTCTCTCTCTCCCTCTCTCTCTCGCTCACCCCCTCCACTTCCGCTCTCTCCCTCTCTCTCCCTCACCCACCTTCTCCCCCCCTCTCTCTCTCTCTCTCTCTCTCTCTCTCTCTCTCCCTTTCTCATTCGCTCGCTCTCCAGGTTGTGTCTAGTCTACTGCCAGGTATTATGAGCGCTCATAAAACCACATGTAAAATCATGTTTCACCCGAGATAGACATATCATTGAGAGGACAAGGAAGACTTCCATGACACATGTTATATAATGATCGTTGCACACGAGGCGTTATGTTGTAAGACTGGCACTTGATGACGTCATTTCGTATTCATTTCCAACGTAATTGTGAATAATATTGGAAGTCATGCCTTATTGACAAGCACACAATTGGTAAAAACGAACACGATATTAATTGTCACGTTGAAATTGAAGAGAAATTTGTTTTATGTTAGTTCAGGCTTACAAACACTACAATCGGAAGATTGCAATGATGCAACTACACGAGTTCTTTTGTCTTCTGTCAATATTTAACATGATGATGTTTTAGAACATAGTGTGAGCAGGCTTATTCTTTGCCTTTTGAACGTGATACGGAAAGATGTTTCAACTGAACAATGAATTGAACGTCACTTGATAGAGTGTTCAAATGAGAGGGGGAATTAGCGAGAGATGGAGAGAGAAAAGAGAGGAAAAAGGGGTGGATGGGTTCGGTTAGAAAGGATGTTTCAAACCAAGATGAATGGCAGAAACAGATAGAAATATAACAAATCTCCAACAAGGCTGAAACTTGGAATGAAAATTATAGGCATCGATAATTTCAACGTGTAAATTGTGAGAGAAATATCAACGGTCCCTGTATCCCCGATTTTAAATGGAGCCTATGGAGCCTATCTTAACTTTATATATTTTGTCGGGGAAATTGTAATTTTATCGAAATATACCGTATATATTTACATACATATTTTGCTGAAATAATTTTGAAAAAATACAAAATCTACGATATAATAGAGCTTCTCCGCGTTCTCAAGGCCTGAATATGAGCTGCATGTATGTGCAGTTTCGAAATCTATGGGAAGGGGGCTGTATTTCTCCCTCATCCCCCTCCCCCACCCCAACAGTTTTGTTCACCTGTATCAGCCATTTACCTCGTTTGACAGGTTTCTATCTAATTCATATTAATGGCGTATATTGATAAACGAGGTTTATCTCTTATAACGACCTACATGTACTTTCATGTCATTTTACACTGCTTATCTGTTCGGAGCTTGTCTCTATATACATTATGTCATTCATCGCTGCTTTAAAGGTATAGACCAGTTTTGGAAACGCACCCCTCTCAAAAAACGAAATGGAAGCTCTTATTACCAATCATGTGAAACAATATGTTTTGACTAATACGTGATGATACAAATTTTGCCGGGAAACCGCCTACTAATTGATATATTTGGTAAATTATCATATCTATCCAGACTGAATAGATATCGCGTATTCCCATATACATCTTTCTGCGTAATGTGCTTGTAACTTTACCAAGACTGGGCCAATTTTTTAAAAATCATTTTGATGATTCCAGAACCTTGCAGTACACGCCCATACTTATATGCTAGATGATCAACCTTTTCTGATCGATTCCACAACGTTTCTTTCACAATGCAATCGTATGACCAGAACTGGTCTTTACCTTTTAACCAAAATGATACTACATCTGTTTAGATCCAGACGGACGTTAATATAATTCTCCGTGAACGTATACATGAGTTTACGCCTTTCTGGCTTTCAAAAGGATTAAGTAGTAGATAATTCGCAGACATTTAACGATTTCAAGAAATGTTAAATTTGTCTCCTGACGTTTTATATCTTCTAAATCTCTAACTTCTAAATATGAGACATAAGAAAAGAAAATTACTCGTTACAAGTGGGCGAAAATTGAAAAATCAATAAAACACTGGATGGGTGTGACGTTATCAAAGGTATAGAAATCCAGAAGGCGGACTCATCAAGAAATGGAACTTGTCCCCCCGGACATCTTATTCAATTATGCGAGTATGTGAGATCCTAAAAGTCATCCAGCCCAAGAGACTGAACGTTCAGAAAATGTTAGATGGAGGACGGAAATTACAAAGGCACATCAATAAATCAATAGTTTTCATCTCAATCTGACACGTGATGCTAAGTTTGCATATTGATTGTTCTTCTCATAATCCCATATTGACATGCTTTTTTTTTACTTAGATGCATATGACTATGTGTTCCCTCGATCAGATCATAATACCAAAGCAGTTGAATTTACGTAATACTCAATATTGGTAAGATGGAACATGCCTGTTTATAAGCCATTAATGTACCCAACAGTTGGTACAATTTAGAGTGTAGAGATATACACCACGAAAAAAAGAAAGGTTTATATTGTAATTATTCAGTTAGACCTGACTCTGTGTCTAATTTCATGGTTGAAAAATTAAATTTTAAACGTCAGATTTTACTGCCTTTTCAAAAACCTATTTTGAACAAGAGCTTATAAGCTCACCGATAGGTTTAACTTTTAAGCCGAATATGGGCCAAAGAAACTGATAAAAAACAAACAGGAATACACTAAAAAGAATATAGTAAGAAGTAGAACAATTTCGGGGTTAAACATAGAAATGCATGAGGAAAGTTGAGAGACACAGGTATTCTAAGCCACACGCACACACGCAAATTTATCACACGAACACTTATAATAAATAAATAAATTGTCTGTTTGCAGCCAGAAGGACGTTAGATTAAAATCATAGAGTAAATGCTGATACCTCTCCACACAGACGAAGTTTGACTATTATTGCGCAAAAACACTTGTGAAACAAGAACACATCTCCCAATGGCTGATTGTCTTGTACAATTGTATGTCCCATAAACGTAAAATTCATGTTAACATTTGAAAAGTATTGAAATAATTAAGAATAATAAAAATGAATACATAAGGTTACAGTAAAGGGGCATAAAATGTCTTCGTGATGAATGGTTGTTTTGTTAAAATCGGAAGGGGAAAAAATAACGAAATATCGAATTACTCGGAGCTATATCTCCGCTCTCGCGTTTCCCTCAGGTGTTTGGGCGAAATCAATCAATGTCATCGGTCCTTCTGAAGCAAAACTTTCAATCTGATCTTCTCGTATTGATGTGTCATCCCATCCCACCCTATTATACGTGCAACCTTTACCTTACATATTTTGACTTTATTTAGTTGGGCGAACACGTAGGCAGAAAGATCAAGTTCTTTGGGGTTTCTTCATGTGTTTATTTCTGTACTCCATAGCGTTTAATTTCATGCTTTCAGGCACTTGAAGATCCGCAGGTACGCAATCTGGCCAAAGTGTTGAATGCAAAGAGCTAGTTAACCAGTACAGTTCAAACGTCTCCGATTCCGTTGTACCCTTTATTTTAGGCTTTAGGCCTCACTGCTCTACCGCTGGAGAATCTATATAAGTGGGCGACAGGTTTGCATTTCGCAAACACAGAGTACAGGATATGATTCGCGAATTGATAATGGTGTTATCGCCTGCAAGATTCATGTTTGATTATCACTATTACCTTCCAACCCAAAGAGAGAGAGAGAGAGAGAGAGCGGGTAGATGTATTAGATTATTGCTGCATTTTCTTTTTGTATGCATCACGAAATGACAATGGCGTTATCACGTGCAAGGACCATCTTCGACCATCATTATCACCGTGTTATCTAGAGAAGGCAGATGTATTTGGTTCTTGAGTCATGATTGTATACTGCCATCTTACTTGCCTTTTGCAATAGTCGATTGTCTTGATCAATTGATGCATTTTCTTGACATGACATGAGCACGTTCTTTAAACGTTTTTCATGCTCTCCAGCTGATGTTTCATTCAACAATTTCAAGGGAGTTGTGTTAAACATGAATGTGACATTGGGAAAAAAGACCATTGAAAATAATCGCACCCCGGTTGATCCAATTGGAATAAGCCTTCTTTGCATTGGGATCATCGGTATCACGGGAAACCTGATCTGCGTTGCCATTCTCCGTCGCCATTCCTTCCGCAACCACACCAACTGGTTAATCGCCAACCAGGCTCTTGTCGACTGCCTCGCCTCTTCCTTCCTTGTTGCATCAGAGATAACACGCCTCGCAGGGCTGGAGCCTTCAGATACGAACCATTTTGCAGCGATCCTTCTTTGTAAGTTTTGGAAATCCTTAGCTGTTGTCTTCGGTGCTTATGCCATATCCACCTTCAACTTGGTGGCATTGTCCATTGAGCGTTACCTGGCTGTGGTCTATCCGATATGGTACCTGGCTCATTTCAAGCGACGCGCCGTTTACATTCTGGCAGTTCTCACCTGGCTCTTAGCTCCTCTTTTCCAGATGATAAATGCCATCTTGCACAACAGGGTGACGGATAAAAGGAAATGCTTGTACGTACCGACATACAACCACCTACTAATTGTGTTGTTCTTGTGGGAATACTTCATACCCGTTAGCATCATGACATTCTCTTTCATGGCCATCTTAAAGCGTTTCCGACACTTGAACAGGGTTGCCAACGACAGAGTCAACGGCTTCCCGCATTCCCGACAATGCACACCTACGCCGTCGCCTTGTGCCAGTGGTCAAAGCATAACACCATCAGTCGTAACTTACGTGGCACGTGCAGAGGCCAATAGGGATCGACCTAAAAGCACCATCAACATAGAGGAATCCCCGACTGATGTCCCCAGACGTGACGGTGAATTAGAAAGCACAGAAGAGGCAACTCCAAAGGTCACAATCAAGAACGCGAAACCAGCTACCAATGGGGTTCTGCAGAGGCGCAACACCACCAAAGTGCTAATCTCAGTATACCTTCTGTATCTCTTATGCTGGTCTCCCAATCAGTGGGCATTCCTCTACTACCACCTTGGTGGCCATCTCAACCCCATGTTCCACCAGTTTTCCATCGTTCTGTGCTCTTTAAACACTTGCATTAATCCTTTTGTCTACGTACTACGGTTAAACATTTACCGTCGTGAATTAAAATCTATGATTCATTCATGTCTGCAAAAAGCACTAGGTTGAGCACATTTTGCTCCAGGCTCATGCACTGGCAAACCGACTCCGCCCCGACTCAAACTGACTCATGGGTATTTGATTTAGTTTTTGGTGCGGTCTGGTGTCGGTTTCAGAATGTAAGTTAGACTTAGGTCTAAGTTTCTCCGCTATTACTTAGTGAGATAGTACATGACCGGGCTTATTGAGTAAATTAGTGTAATATGGACCATACAAGATAATTTTCTCGAGTCTTTCCGCAAGACTCATAAGTCAACTCTGTGAGAAAGTTAGTATTTAATTCTTTTGTAATGCTGTGTAATCTTGAAATATCTTTTGATCTGGTTCAAGATATAACCTGTATTAATAATCACCTGTTGAAATCATTACATTATACAGAGAATGTAGAACAGACCGAGGTTAGATTAACGTATTCGCGTTTTTTAAGTTCTTTACAGTAACTAATATAAAATAGATTTTCATCTTCATAAAATTTCGTCATATCTACTTTCATCTTCATTTAACATTATTTATAGACGTTAAAACATTTTTTTTCTGGGGCGGTTGTTCTTTAATATGTGCGTTGACTAAAAAATGGAGCATTTTCAAATACTCTTATCTTGGGAGTTCTAGAAAGCGCTTCGATTGCCTAATGCGCAGAAATATGATTAGAAGTACACTGTCGCTCATATAGGTGGAATATTTTTGTTTTACCCCAATTTATGGAATTATTTTAAAAATAATTTTAAAATAATAGATCTAGATAATAGTATACATTCTCGGATTTTTTTGAATAATAATTTGACAATGTGTTTTTTGCGTGACTGCTAAAGCGTGTGTATGCTTCTTTGCTTATCAAACAGGGGACCTACGCCCTTAAGTCATAAATGACAGTAATGAGGATTAATGCACTAATATAGCACATCGACACGGTTTTGATCCTGGGGCCTCACAGTTACGAGGCCATTGCTTTGTCACTGAACCATGACTGTATGCAGCGGGGGCTAGGGTAGGGGGCGGTTTCCATAAATTAAAAAAAGAGCGGAAAATGCAATAAATTTTCAATAATTTATTGAATTTTACCCCGGTTCCCAACATTAAAAAATCCTCTGTGTGCCCATGTCTTGAGCCATAATGCATGGCCATCCAGAGGATTTGTTTATTGAAAATTTATTGCATTTTCTGTGTTTTTATATATTTATGGAAACTGCCCCTACCCTAGACCCCGCTGCGTACAGTCATGGTTTAGTGACAAAACAATGGCCTCGTAACTGTGAGGCCCCAGGATCAAAACCGTGTCGATGTGCTATATTAGTGCCCTTTTGTGGGGCATTAATTCTCATTACTGTCATTTATGACTTAAGGGCGTAGGTCCCCTTTTTGATAAGCAAAGTAGCATACACATGCTTTAGCAGTCACGCAAAACACACATTGTCAAATTATTATTCAATAAAATCCGAGAATGTATACTTTTTTCTAGATCTATTATTTTTTAATTATTTTTTAAATAATTTCATAAGTTGGGGTAAAACAAAAATATTCCACCTATATGAGCGACAGTGTATATATATATATATATATATATACATACTTTTTTCAATTTGTTTGGATATGATGGTCACAATGTTGTAAATGCCTGTGATATAAAAGTATTTTCTCACACTTTTAATTATATTTTTGTAAACGAATGAAAATTATTTAAAACTAATTTAGTAGGGCATAATTGACTCGATCGAGAAATATTTTCATGAACATTAACATTCACCAAAAATAAACATTCTGCCATCCTTAAAAGTTATCATAAATGATTCTAGACTATGTTGTGATTATTTTCAACATGAACAACAACAAAAATCCAAAAAAAAAATGAACTTAAAAAATAAAAGCAAAAGAAGTTCTCGAGTATAATCTTAGCAATCGAACGATTCGAAAATGTGATATTTATAGTCAAAGGAATATCAAACTAAATCATGCAAAACAACTGCTCATGTTTGATAGCATAACCAGGTACATTGTACGGTTGTTAACATGGTGGAGGTGGGAGTGGGGGGGGGGGGGGGGACTCGGGGCAAAACGCAGTCTGATATATAACATATCAAGAACTAACATGTGCTCTAATTGCGCCCCCTGAAGCAATTTTGAAGGAGGTTTCTCCTATCATTTTATTTCTTCTTCTTTTTGCAAGCTTGTAACTTTGCCCGCTTCAGCTGTTCTGCTTCATCTCAAATTGCATTTTAGACATGAGTATTGATATCTTACTGATTTTTATCAATTAACCTGTTTCTTATCCTTTCCTTGCCTCACTTTCTCGGATTGATGAATACAATTTTTCCTCTTTTACCTTTAACCCATTCTCTAGTTCTCGTTGTTACTTATAAATGTACTTCTCTTTCTCTCTCTCTCTCTCTCTCTCTCTCTTTCTCTGTCCATCTCCCTTCTCTCTTTCTAATTTGATTACATCATATAAATTGCGTCTTTAATTAGTTACTAAGAATAAATATCCCTGATGAATAATAATAATTGTGTTTATTGTTATTATTCATTATGTACATTTGTATCGAGTTTATTCACCAATATAATTGTGCTATTGTGCTCATTGTCAATTCATCTCGCGAGTCTTCTCATTCTATTGTATCCCAAGTTGGCCACTCAGTATTCAAATTTGCATTTCTTTTCTTATTCAAAATCTTTATATATCAATTTGAAATCCAACTACCACATAAGTCTGTGAATATTGATGTGCATCCCCTCTTTCTTTTCTCTTCTTTTTTCTGTCTTTTCCCCCTTTTACCAATATTTTGTTCCTCCATATTTGTATTATTATGTATCCTTTGAGGGTAGTCATACTATCAAGCTTTGCTTATTTTGTCAACCCTCCTGTTTGATGTTCTCGATTAGTTACACCCAGCCTTACTTTATTCTACATATATTCTTTTGTCATGTGTAAATTTGCAATATTTGTTTGTTATATATTTGTAAAAATGCAAAAGAAAAAGAAAATCAAACAGAAGTAAATAAATCAAATCAAATCAAATCAATTGCTATTGAGAAATAATACATTTTGTTAAGCCAGTCAACGCTTCTTTTAATAGAGGTCGGTCAATATGTCATGTAGCGTTAAGGAAGTTGCTCAGAAAGATATGTGTAGCGGATATGCTGTCAAAATACATGTGTGGGCGCGTGGCTGTGTGTGAGTGTGCGTGTGCCCGCGCGTCTGTGTGATTTTGTTTCTGTTTTTTTTTTATTTATGTTGTCAAGTCACCCATACTGGATCTCTCTGCGGCTTGAAATATTCCCGGTCCAGAAGAAGATATGCCCTGGAATGCATATATGGTCGTCTCAAATCTATCGAGACAAGGGACTTTTAGATTTGCGTGGACTGATACGTGTGACGTCCATTCAAGGCAGTGCATTAAAAGGACGTCGATCGTAGCAATCCACGTTGTCGCTGTGCAATTAAAAAAAGTCCCTATTTATAGAACACAAAACTTGATATAAAAGTTTTAATTAAACTAATCAATCAAAATGGGCATGCTTTGAGAAATAATCGTGATACTTAAAACAAAAATGAAGGTAGATCAAAATTCAAAATCGCTTGTATTAAATATCAACAAGAAATCAGATAGAATCAAGTCTGTTTCGAACAACTCATTCATTTGTGGAGCACTAGCACTACTTTCATAGTCGAGGCACCCTGGTCGCGATTGCACACAAAATGGGCAAAATTATGTTCAACTCCGAGCTGCATATTAAAGAGCCTACACCAGGGGCGGCCGAGCGACTTCCAAAATGGGGGGGGGGGGCACCAAGAAAAAAGGGAATTTTTGGAGAAAAAAGGCACCTACAAAGTGAAATCTCAAAGCGAAAATATACAATCTTTTAGACATTGGTATATACCCCTACATTGTGATTACATTATCAGGAATGATTTCAATATCTATTTCACTTTATACGCAATACAAGCTATTCATTAAGCATCATGCTTTGCATTTTGGTGTGATGGTCTGAACAATTATTTGCGAGCGAGCGAATCGAGCAAGGAAAACTTTTGATATTTGTGAGATGGCAGAGCGAAAAATTAAATCTGATAAAGAGGAAAAAACCCAATCCTGATGGGGTTATAAGCACATTCTCATAACGGAAGACTGAAAGGACCTTTGATAAGTAACATAAGTATATCATCTATAGATGCGTGCGAGCGTATCGAGCGAGCTATGGGAGAAATTGCTCTAAGTTGCTTGAAATTTTGGGCGCGTTTGATAATGAGAGGAAAAGGGGACATTTATCAGAAAAGAAAAAGGAGCATGTGTCAAAGTACAAAGAGTAATTATCAGTGTTGAAAATGAGGCACTCACCAGGGATGAAAAATAAGTCATGAGAACAGAAAATGGACATTTGTCGACGGAAAAGGGGCCCCCATTAGATTTCGATAAGGGCATTTATAGGAGGCATTTATGAAAAGGGGCAGTTATGAAAAGGGGATAGGTCCCTTATTAGAAAGGAAAAGGGGCACGTATCATTGTCAAAAGGGAAATTATCAGAGGTGAAAAGAGGCACTTATTGCACCTGAAAAGGGGCAATGACCAGATATGAAAAAAGGCACTTATGTGGATGTAAAAGGGGCACTTATAATAAAGGAAAATGTGCATTAGTTGAAAGAAAATGGGCACCGATCAGATTTTAAAGGGACCTTTATCGGAAGTTAAGGGGGCACTTATCTGAAGTGAAAAGTAGTAACTTCTCGTACCTGCAAAGGGTCATATACAAGAGAAGGGGAACTTATGAGAAGGGGAAGGGGCACTTAGTAGAAAGGAAAAGGGGCACATGTGAAAATATAAGGTGCGCTTATCCGAGTTAAAATGGGGGTAGTTATTAAAAGGGGAAGGGACACTTATTACAAAGGAAAAAAGGGAACATGTCAAAGTAAAAGAGGCACCTCTCAGATTTGAATAGGGCAATTATCAGAGGTGAAGGGGGCACTAATCAAAGTGAAAAGAGGAATTTCTCGTAACTGAAAAGGGGCACTTATTAGAGATTTTAAAGGGCACTTATGAGAATGGAAAATGAACAGTTACATATGGAAACGTTGTATCCTCCGCTCAATCTGACTTGCGTGCATAGAACAAATAAGCATTTTTCCATGAAAAAGTCAAGTTTTCTAAAATGTGCGTTCTTTTCCGGCATTGGGGCGCCGGAATTCACTCGGGTAACATTTCATAAAGTATAATATAAAAAGACCATATGCAAATTTTCTGTACTTTTGTCGGAAAAAATACATTTATCCAGCACAATGTCGTCTCTTTTTGCGTTGGAGAAGAGCAAATAGCGAGTTTCAATCACACTTTGGCCGCTCTCGCAAGCTCTCACTCGTTTCACTGTGGTCAAGCAACTTTGGGGCAAGCGGTTAATGAAAATACTAATCGTTAGCTTTCTTCTGGTATTAAACTTGTTTTGATTGATTGTATAATTATGTCGGAATAAAGGAAACAAAAAGGCTCGACCAATAATTTATCAGTGTCTGAATTGACCTTTTGACCTTGAATTCCCAGATGCAAGCGCACTAATGACGTCATCTTCGCTAAATCGGCGTCTTTTATCGTAAAATGCGACACTTTCACAATGTTTATACATCTTTTTTAAACTATTAGTAAGATTTAACATATTTTTTCCGATATCACTGAAGTTTTGGGTTTTATTTAATGAGTAATTTTAAAATAAGAGTCATTTTACTGTTTTAATTTACTGGATCGTACCATTAAAGTCGCAGGGTAGAAAGATGCATTTTCCAACCGCGCCGAATTTAATTTACGTTCCGACATTCTGTTAAATGGGTTCGTGTTGTTAAGAATCCACTGCTTTCTGCTCAAACAAACGTCCACATGCGGAGTCGTTTATCAACTATAAATTATTCAAATTTATGGATGCTTCCTAGCTTCCCAGGTGGTTGTGTTGCTGTTGAAGCATTTCATTCACCTGCTATCATTCTTTGTACTCCAATTGCCAGAACACAAATTTCATTTTGGTTTTATGGTTTCATCGGAGTCGTTTATCAACTATATGTATTCAAATTTATGAATGCTTCCTCCCCAGGTGTTTGTGGTGTTTATGCATTTCAATCACCTGTAATTATTCTTTGTACTCCAATTGTTAGAATCAAAATGCATTTTGGTTTTATAGTTTCATGCAATAAGTAAGTCAATAAAAGAGTATGTTCTGCACAATAAAACAATGTGTGTCCCTATTGTACAATGTAATGTGTCCCCTCATTTTGTAATAGTTAATTTACCCATTCACATAATGGAACTACCTGCCCGATGAAGACAGCGGCCTGTGACCCCTGAGCACTCAACACCGTGTGGGAGTCAGTTTATGATCAACTTCTTTTATGAGACAAATACAAGCAAACGTTTCCATATGTGCAAAGAAAAAAGGGAACTTGTCGAAGAAAATGGAGCACATGTCCAAATTAAAGGGGCACTTATCAGAGATGAAAAGGGGATGAGGCACTTTTACAAATTAACAGGGGCACTTCTCAAAGTTAAAGGGGCACTGTGCCCCTGCCCCCGAGAGGGCCGCCTCTGGCCTACTCACATATTTTGTAACATGTGGGACTGAAAATAAAATGCAGTCTAGAAAGGATTGGAAACAATGCACTGGAATTTTACCCTTTATAACATGTAAGAAATCAGAAGAGCTATGGTACATGTATTACTATAAATCATATAAATTTCCTATAAAGCTAAACCGAAATGTATCAGTTGCTATATTTCTCCGAAATGATTTGAACATGTTCATGATTTATCTGCAAAAGTTGTCAGATTGTTTATCGGTAACCATATAGACTCAACCACTACTACTATGAATATATATATAGTATTATGCTAAAGGCTTAACTTACATATTTTGATGTTTAACATATATATATATATATGTAAGCTCTTATCTATTATTCTTTATCATTAATTTTTATTAAAACAATTAGCAAAAATATTTTTCTACAATTTAATTATTTTGTTATTGGCAAAGCTGAAACATCGTCTGCTCGAAAAATAAAGGGATAAATAATATGTATACCGGCATGCAGGGGCGGATCCACGTAGCGAATATTCCGCCCCCCCAACCCCCCCGAAACGATAAAAAAATAGGATAATAACGTAAAGTTAACCTTTATAAAACAAAAAAACAAAAGCGCCCCCCCCCCCGCTTATTCACCGGCCGGCAGAGTCGGCACTAAATTTTGTATTAAGATTTGGCTACCCCCCCCCCCCTTGACGCCGTCTGGATCCTCTGCAGGCGTGGATCCACGGGGGGGGGGCTGACGGGTCAACAAAAACAAAAAGAATTTAAAAAAAAAAATTCTCACGAATTAGGTGGAAAAAAAAACAAAAATAGTGGTCTCACCCCCCCCCCCCCCCCCCGCTTATTCACCGGCTGACTGAGTCGGCGCAAAATATTTCCTGAAAAATTGGACAAAAAAAAGTGCCTCCTACCCCCCCCCCCCCCCCCCCCCCCCCCCCCCCCCCCGCTTATTCAACGGTGGCTGCGTCGCAACTAATATTTTCTCACGGATTGGCCCCCCCCCCCCCCTCTTCCCGCCGGCTGGATCCGCCACTTCCTAGAGGAATCTTACCGATCATAACAGTTGTACAGGTATGCGCTCAACGTGGGAGAGACAGAAGAAGAAAAAAGATTATAGAAGGGGGTATCGATACATAATAAGTTATTGTAGCTAAGTATAGTAAATCGAGCTAAAATTGGCATGGTCCAGTCCTAAGTTAGTTTGCAATCTAAGGGGATTGTATCGCAATGGCATTGCTCTATTAGTGAAATATTTCGTTGAATGAACTGATTTTCATTGTGTTTTTTTAATTTGCAGATACCGTTACGTAATTCAGTTTTAGATGTGTACGTATGTGCTAATTAATGTACAAACCGGCCAGCAAAGCACTGTGGATTTTAAAAAGACAACATCTTGCGATGTTCGCCTGCTATTTTTGTGTGCCAGAATACCTCATTTTGGGGACAGGCAATTATCATTTCGACTGTATATCCTGCCAAGAAGTAAGTACAGTTTGGGTTGAATGTATTATCAGAATGATTGATTAATGCACATGTGAAAATATTGGATGTTTTATTATTTGTTCAAAACGAAACGGAGTTTCGCTCAATGAGAGTGTACACGCGTTAGATAGAAAAGTGTAAAGTCCTGTGTGCAGACCATTTGATAAAAGGTATACATTTTACATGTATTTGACATATTGCTAAGAATAAGCAGTATATCAATATTATTTTCAGGGTTATTTGTAGCATTCGAATATTTACAATTTACAAGAAAAAGCTGATTTGGTGGTTAATTTATGGCCGTCTTAATAGACTTTCACTTAATAGTCATGATTAAGACTAGCTTTTGGTATTGCACGCGGAGGTTGTTGTGGTCTTATCGGCTCTTCAACTGCACATGGTCTTACTAAAGGAAATTTATGACATGTGTTGTATTCTGGTAGTTTAGCTATTTTTTTTTGACAATCGAAATCGATGACGTCATTTAAAGAGATTTCTGTATGGGTTTTAATATAAATACTAGTGACTTAAAAACTGCGTCACATTTGATATGAAGATCAATGTCTTGAACATGTTGAAGAGGGATATTTGTAGAAATCTTATGAATGAGCAAAGTTTACCTAGACCTATATACATGCATTTATGAATTCTTCACTTTGTTATTCCAGATTGAATAAAAATAGACTAAGGTCTTATACGATTCCAAGCGGGACATGCTGGCTGCATTTGTCTTTTCTCTCAGAGATCCACGAACTGTAGACGCATTCTGTCATGGAATGAAAACAAAATGATGATAATGAAACTTAATGCATGCATTTTGAAGAAATTCAGAACCTAGATACTATTATTTATTGCAGCCTTTACTCATTATTCTTCATAAGTATATATATATATTTTTTATTACGAAAAATCCCCAAGAAAAAAAAAACCGTTCTCCGTTCCCTGGAATCGCCGCCCGCCCTTGTACGGTGGACTTGCTTTATATCGACTGCTACAAGGAAACATCCATTGTGAAAAGAAATAACAAAGATTGGGCACCGATTAAGCAGCTTTACATAATAATCGTTTCAGAATGTTTTCTTTTCATTCCGATTCTCGAGGTACTGCTTCGGTATGTGCCAGGCTCGGCGTTCGGTCAATCATTTGGGATGGGAAAGGATACGACAAAGTCAGAGCTGACGGGGACAATGACTTCGGTCAACTTGACAAAGCCGTCATTCAGAGCTGGACAAGCAGGATCAGAATAGACTATAAGCTACTGGTTAAGATGACAGCTTTATCAAATGATTCTTATCTACTCCAGTGGTCCCGATCAATAGGAGCGTCTCCCATCATACTCTGGTATTAAGCCAACAATCTTTACTGATCTTCCACCTTGTCTTGCACAGTTTTCGGTAAGTGAACACCACCTTCTTTGGCCTTATTTTATCAACGTGAATGATTGTCTAATATCTACCGGAATATGAATGTTTTGATAACCATTTTGAGTAAAATTGCAATTCAAATCTAGAAGTAAAACAAATTATGAAAAACGAAAATCATCCACTCTTTCCATACTATTTTTGTATGCGTTCTTGTAAAAGACTACGTTCAATGAACTGTCGCACTCAACGCTTCAAAATTCCTTCGTTCCTTTCTCGATCCGCAAATACAATCAAAATGCTACCTAAATTTTACGTTCTTCTTTATTTCTGTATTGTTATTTTTGTAATCTTTCCGGGCCATCCCGTTCACCCCAACACTTAACGTAAGAAAACTTCTGTATAGCAATATTCTGAAGAATTTTTTTGTCAAACTACATGATATATTATGAATAAGAACTTTGTACGTTTGTAAAATGTGAGCAAAACAAATTTCCAATATTGAACAATAAATTTTAAAAAATGAATTGAATGAATAGTGGTATGTTTATTTTTTGTTAATAGTACTTGTTAATGTTAACCGATATATAGCCTTGTAACTGTGTGAGTGGTATATTTTGTTTTGGGGTGCCAGTTTAAAAAAATATGAATTATTTTGTGTAGCCTAGTCATATTGATAAGATTGGAATGTGATGTCATTTTCAAAAGATCCTGGTTATAAAGAGAACTTTGCCTGTATGACATCGTTGTGATTTCCTTGGCTCTTCAACAATTCTGGCGCCCAAAAGCTGGCGCCATTTTAGGCAACATGCGCTGTACGAAGATAGAGGGCCATTTCTGAACTTTTTTTTTTTTTTTTTTTGGGGGGGGGGGTCATTTTTGTTGTTGTTTATCCTCGGGATTGTTGTATTTATTTTATTGCCATTCAGTCTATTTCGGTTTTATATGGAAGTATACGTATTAATATTAATTTGGAAATTAATATCCATGTTTGCAAGTCAAATTACATTATAACATACAGATGGCGCTTGTTAAAGTCTATCATAAGTATACGGCATAACATTTGAGATTCCTCATCACATTTATATACGATTGCAATTTTGGTGGGTAAATTGAGTCCAATTTACATTAACAGTTTCAGAAACAACTGGTTTGGGCATTTTCATTTCGTTTTTCTTCACTGAAATTGAACAATGTGACTGCCTTCAAAACGTGTTAAGTAGACTTAAGACTTAGTGTAGGAAATTACTAGTTGGGAAATAGTGAACTGTGAATGAGACTACCAGGCCCTGACCCTTCAATTGTGGGTGAACGGCACGCCTAGTCAGATGCTCTTTTTCAAAATCATGAACTCATTTGTTTTGTGCATTAATGTATCAAGTGACTTTTTACTCTCTGAACGCTTAGAATATTTTGATGGATGTAAATCGTGTTAGGAGATGTTGGCCTGTTGAATGATGTTCCTACCGGGCCCTTCCCCTTAAACTGTATGTGAACGCCACGGCCAGTTAAATGCTCGTTTTTAATGTATGTATGCAGGTAAGGGCTTAGTGTGGTTAGTTTCTGGCTGGGAGATGGTGACCTGTAAATGATGAGCCTACAAGGCCCTGCCCCTTAAACCGAAGATGAACTGCATGCCTAGGCATATGCTCTTTTTTTATTAAAATATGTAGTTAAGGGCTTAGTGTAGTTAAAATTTGGCTGGGAGATGGTAACCCGTGCATTGTGAACCAACCGGGCCCTGCCCCTTAAAGTCGGCACACCCATTCAGATACTCTTTAAAAAAAGAAATTGTATGTATGTATATAGGGCTAAGTTTAGTTAATTTCTGGCTGGGAGATGGTGACCTGTGAATGATGAGCCTACCGGGCCCTGCCCCTTAAACTGTAGGAGAACGGCACGCCCAGACAGACGATTTTTTTTTTACCAATTGTATTTATTTACTGTATGTATGTATGTATGGTAGGATAAGTTTAGTTAATTTCTGGCTGGGAGATGGTGCCCTGTGAATGATGAGCCTACCGGGCTCTGCCCCTTAAACCCTAGGAGAATGGCCCGCCCAGAAAGATGATTTTGTTTGTATTAATTGTAGTTATTTATTGTGTGTATGTAGGGTAAGTTATTTTACTTAATTTCTGGCTGGGGAATGGTGACCTGTGAATGATGAGCCTACCGGGCCCTGTCCCTAATACTGTAGGAGAACGGCACTCCCAGACAGATGATTTTGTTTTTATTAATTGTAGTTATTTGTTGTATGTATGTATGGTAGGGTTATTTTACTTAATTTCTGGCTGGGAGATGGTGACCTGTGAATGATGAGCCTAACGGGACCTGCCCCTTAAACTCTAAGAGAACGGCACGCCCAGACAGATGATTTGTTTGTATTAATTGTATTTATTTATTGTATGTATGTATGGTAGGTTTAGTTTAGTTAATTTCTGGCAAGGAGATGGTGACCTGTTAATGATGAGCCTACCAGGCTCTGCCCCTTAAACTGTAGGAGAACGACACGCCCAGACAGATGATTTTGTTTGTATTAATTGTAGTTTTTTTATTGTATGTATGTATGGTAGGGTTATTTTACTTAATTTCTGGATGGGAAATGGTGACCTGTGAATGATGAGCCTACCGGGCCCTGCCCCTTAAACTGTAGGAGAACGGCACGCCCAGACAGATGATTTTTTTGAATTAAATGTACGTAGGTTAGGGCTTAGTGTAGTTAATTTCTGGCTGGGAGATGGTGACCTGTGAATGATGAGCCTACCGGGCCCTGCCCCTTAAACTGTAGGAGAACGGCACGCCCAGACAGATGATTTTGTTTATATTAATTGTAGTTATTTATTGTATGTGTGTATGGTAGGGTTATTTTACTTAATTTCCGGCTGGGAGATGGTGATCTGTGAATGATGAGCCTACCAGGCCCTGCCCCTTAAACTGTAGGAGAACGGCACGCCCAGACAGATGGGTTTTTTTAAATTAAATGTACGTAGGTTAGGGCTTAGTGTAGTTAATTTCTAGGTGGGAGATGGTGACCTGTGAATGATGAGCCTACCGGGCCCTGCCCCTTAAACTGTAGGAGAACGGCACGCCCAGACAGATGATTTTTTTGAATTAAATGTACGTAGGTTAGGGCTTAGTGCAGTTAATTTCTGGCTGGGAGATGGTGACCTGTGAATGATGAGCCTACCGGGCCCTGCTCCTTAAACTGTAGGAGAACGGCACGCCCAGACAGATGATTTTGTTTGTATTAATTTTAGTTACTTATTGTATGTATGTATGGTAGGGTTAGTTTGGTTAATTTCTGGCTGGGAGATAGTGCCCTGTGAATGATGAACTTACCGGGCCCTGCCCCTTAAACTGTAGGAGAACGGCATGCCCAGTCGGATACCCTTTTTATTAAAATGTAATTATTAATTCATGTCTGATGTTCGGCCTTAGTGTAGTTAATTTCTGGCTAGTTGATGGTAACCTGTGAATGATGAGCCTACCGGGCCCTGCCCCTTAAACTGTAGGAGAACGGCACGCCCAGACAGATGATTTTGTTTATATTAGTTGTAGTTATCTATTGTATGTGTGCATGGTTGGGTTTTTTTTACTTAATTTCTGGCTGGGAGATGGTGACCTGTTAATGATGAGCCTAACGGGACCTTCCCCTTTAACTGTAGGAGAACGACACGCCCAGACAGATGATTTTGTTTTACTTATTGTATTTATTTATTGTATGTATGTATGGTAGGATTATTTTACTTAATTTCTGGCTGGGAGATGGTGACCTGTAAATGATGAGCCTACCGGGCTGTGCCCCTTAAACTTTAGGAGAACGGTACGCCCAGAAAGATGATTTTGTTTGCATTAATTGTAGTTTTTTTTTATTGTATGTATGTATGGTAGGGTTATCTTACTTAATTTCTGGCTGGGTGATGGTGACCTGTTAATGATGAGCCTACCAGGCCCTGCCCCTTAAACTGTAGGAGAACGGAACGCCCAGACAGATGATTTTATTTATATTAATTGTAGTTATTTATTGTATGTGTGTTTGGTAGGGTTATTTTACTTAATTTCTGGCTGGGAGATGGTGACCTGTGAATGATGAGCCTACCGGGCCCTGCCCCTTAAACTGTAGGAGAACGGCACGCCCAGACAGATGATTTTGTTTACATTAATTGTAGTTTTTTTATTGTATGTATGTATGGTAGGGTTATTTTACTTAATTTCTGGCTGGGAGATGGTGACCTGTGAATGATGAGCCTACCGGGCCCTGCCCCTTAAACTGTAGGAGAACGGAACGCCCAGACAGATGATTTTGCTTATATTAGTTGTAGTTATCTATTGTATGTGTGCATGGTTGGGGTTTTTTACTTAATTTCTGGCTGGGAGATGGTGACCTGTTAATGATGAGCCTAACGGGACCTTCCCCTTTAACTGTAGGAGAACGACACGCCCAGACAGATGATTTTGTTTTACTTATTGTATTTATTTATTGTATGTATGTATGGTAGGATTATTTTACTTAATTTCTGGCTGGGAGATGGTGACCTGTAAATGATGAGCCTACCGGGCTGTGCCCCTTAAACTTTAGGAGAACGGTACGCCCAGAAAGATGATTTTGTTTGCATTAATTGTAGTTTTTTTTTATTGTATGTATGTATGGTAGGGTTATCTTACTTAATTTCTGGCTGGGTGATGGTGACCTGTTAATGATGAGCCTACCAGGCCCTGCCCCTTAAACTGTAGGAGAACGGAACGCCCAGACAGATGATTTTATTTATATTAATTGTAGTTATTTATTGTATGTGTGTTTGGTAGGGTTATTTTACTTAATTTCTGGCTGGGAGATGGTGACCTGTGAATGATGAGCCTACCGGGCCCTGCCCCTTAAACTGTAGGAGAACGGCACGCCCAGACAGATGATTTTGTTTGCATTAATTGTAGTTTTTTTATTGTATGTATGTATGGTAGGGTTATTTTACTTAATTTCTGGCTGGGAGATGGTGACCTGTAAATGATGAGCCTACCGGGCTGTGCCCCTTAAACTTTAGGAGAACGGTACGCCCAGAAAGATGATTTTGTTTGCATTAATTGTAGTTTTTTTTTTATTGTATGTATGTATGGTAGGGTTATCTTACTTAATTTCTGGCTGGGTGATGGTGACCTGTTAATGATGAGCCTACCAGGCCCTGCCCCTTAAACTGTAGGAGAACGGAACGCCCAGACAGATGATTTTATTTATATTAATTGTAGTTATTTATTGTATGTGTGTTTGGTAGGGTTATTTTACTTAATTTCTGGCTGGGAGATGGTGACCTGTGAATGATGAGCCTACCGGGCCCTGCCCCTTAAACTGTAGGAGAACGGCACGCCCAGACAGATGATTTTGTTTACATTAATTGTAGTTTTTTTATTGTATGTATGTATGGTAGGGTTATTTTACTTAATTTCTGGCTGGGAGATGGTGACCTGTGAATGATGAGCCTACCGGGCCCTGCCCCTTAAACTGTAGGAGAACGGAACGCCCAGACAGATGATTTTGTTTATATTAGTTGTAGTTATCTATTGTATGTGTGCATGGTTGGGGTTTTTTACTTAATTTCTGGCTGGGAGATGGTGACCTGTTAATGATGAGCCTAACGGGACCTTCCCCTTTAACTGTAGGAGAACGACACGCCCAGACAGATGATTTTGTTTTACTTATTGTATTTATTTATTGTATGTATGTATGGTAGGATTATTTTACTTAATTTCTGGCTGGGAGATGGTGACCTGTAAATGATGAGCCTACCGGGCTGTGCCCCTTAAACTTTAGGAGAACGGTACGCCCAGAAAGATGATTTTGTTTGCATTAATTGTAGTTTTTTTTTATTGTATGTATGTATGGTAGGGTTATCTTACTTAATTTCTGGCTGGGTGATGGTGACCTGTTAATGATGAGCCTACCAGGCCCTGCCCCTTAAACTGTAGGAGAACGGAACGCCCAGACAGATGATTTTATTTATATTAATTGTAGTTATTTATTGTATGTGTGTTTGGTAGGGTTATTTTACTTAATTTCTGGCTGGGAGATGGTGACCTGTGAATGATGAGCCTACCGGGCCCTGCCCCTTAAACTGTAGGAGAACGGCACGCCCAGACAGATGATTTTGTTTGCATTAATTGTAGTTTTTTTTATTGTATGTATGTATGGTAGGGTTATTTTACTTAATTTCTGGCTGGGAGATGGTGACCTGTGAATGATGAGCCTACCGGGCCCTGCCCCTTAAACTGTAGGAGAACGGAACGCCCAGACAGATGATTTTATTTATATTAATTGTAGTTATCTATTGTATGTGTGCATGGTAGGGTTATTTTACTTAATTTCTGGCTGGGAGATGGTGACCTGTTAATGATGAGCCTAACGGGACCTTCCCCTTTAACTGTAGGAGAACGACACGCCCAGACAGATGATTTTGTTTTACTTATTGTATTTATTTATTGTATGTATGTATGGTAGGATTATTTTACTTAATTTCTGGCTGGGAGATGGTGACCTGTGAATGATGAGCCTACCGGGCTGTGCCCCTTAAACTTTAGGAGAACGGTACGCCCAGAAAGATGATTTTGTTTGCATTAATTGTAGTTTTTTTTATTGTATGTATGTATGGTAGGGTTATCTTACTTAATTTCTGGCTGGTTGATGGTGACCTGTGAATGATGAGCCTACCGGGCCCTGCCCCTTAAACTGTAGGAGAACGGCACGCCCAGACAGATGATTTTGTTTGCATTAATTGTAGTTTTTTTTTATTGTATGTATGTATGGTAGGGTTATTTTACTTAATTTCTGGCTGGGAGATGGTGACCTGTAAATGATGAGCCTACCGGGCCCTGTCCCTTAAACTGTAGGAGAACGGCACGCCCAGACAGATGATTTTTTTTTTAAATTAAATGTACGTAGGTTAGGGCTTAGTGTAGTTTATTTCTGGCTAGTTGATGGTAACCTGTGAATGATGAGCCTACCGGGACCTGCCCCTTAAACTCTAAGAGACCGGCACGCCTAGACAGATGATTTTTTTTGATCAATTGTATTTATTTATTGTATGTATGTATGGTAGGGTTAGCTTAGTTAAGTACTGGCTGGGAGATGGTGACCTGTGAATGATGAGCCTACCGGTTCCTGCCCCTTAAAATGTAGGAGAACGGCACGCCCAGACAGATGATTTTGTTTGTATTAATTGTAGTTATTTATTGTATGTATGTATGGTAGGGTTATTTTACTTAATTTCTGGCTGGGAGATGGTGACTTGTGAATGATGAACTTACCAGGCCCTGCCCCTTAAACTGTAGGAGAACGGCACGCCCAGTCGGATACCCTTTTTATTAAAATGTAATTATTAATTCATGTCTGATGTTCGGCCTTAGTGTAGTTAATTTCTGGCTAGTTGATGGTGACCTGTGAATGATGAGCCCGGCCTACCGGACCCTGCCCCTTAAGCTGTAGGAGAACGGCACGCCCAGACAGATGGTTTTTTAAAAATTAAATGTACGTAGGTTAGGGCTTAGTGTAGTTAATTTCTGGCTGGGAGATGGTGACCTGTGAATGATGAGCCTACCGGTTCCTGCCCCTTAAACTGTAGGAGAACGGCACGCCCAGACGGATGATTTTTTTTTTTACTAATTTTATTTATTTATTGTATGTATGTATGGTAGGGTTAGCTTAGTTAAGTACTGGCTGGGAGATGGTGACCTGTGAATGATGAGCCTACCGGGCCCTGCTCCTTAAACTGTAGGAGAACGGCACGCCCAGACAGATGATTTTTTTGAATTAAATGTACGTAGGTTAGGGCTTAGTGTAGTTACTTTCTGGCTGGGAGATGGTGACCTGTGAATGATGAGCCTACTGGGCCCTGCCCCTTAAACTGTAGGAGAACGGCATGCCCAGACAGATGATTTTGTTTGTATTAATTGTAGTTACTTATTGTATGTATGTATGGTAGGGTTAGTTTGGTTAATTTCTGGCTGGGAGATAGTGCCCTGTGAATGATGAGCCTACCGGGCTGTGCCCCTTAAACTTCAGGAGAACGGTACGCCCAGAAAGATGATTTTGTTTGCATTAATTGTAGTTTTTTTTATTGTATGTATGTATGGTAGGGTTATCTTACTTAATTTCTGGCTGGGTGATGGTGACCTGTTAATGATGAGCCTACCAGGCCCTGCCCCTTAAATTGTAGGAGAATGGAACGCCCAGACAGATGATTTTTTTTTAATACTTATTGTATTTATTTATTGTTTATATGTATTGTACAGTTAGTTTAGTTAATTTCTGGCTGGGAGATAGCGCCCTGTGAATGATGAGCCTAACGGGACCTGCCCCTTAAACTGTAGGAAAACGGCACGCCCAGACAGATGATTTTTTTAAATTAAATGTACGTAGGTTAGGGCTTAGTGTAGTTAATTTCTGGCTGGGAGATGGTGACCTGTGAATGATGAGCCTACCGGGCCCTGCCCCTTAAACTGAAGGAGAACGGCACACCCAAACAGATGATTTTATTTATATTAATTGTAGTTATTTATTGTATGTGTGTTTGGTAGGGTTATTTTACTTAATTTCTGGCTGGGAGATGGTGACCTGTGAATGATGAGCCTACCGGGCCCTGCCCCTTAAACTGTAGGAGAACGGCACGCCCAGAAAGATGATTTTGTTTGCATTAATTGTAGTTTTTTTTTATTGTATGTGTGTTTGGTAGGGTTATTTTACTTAATTTCTGGCTGGGAGATAGCGCCCTGTGAATGATGAGCCTACCGGGCCCTGTCCCTTAAACTGTAGGAGAACGGCACGCCCAGACAGATGGTTTTTTTAAATTAAATGTACGTAGGTTAGGGCTTAGTGTAGTTAATTTCTGGCTGGGAGATGGTGACCTGTGAATGATGAGCCTACCGGTTTCTGCCCCTTAAACTGTAGGAGAACGGCACGCCCACACAGATGATTTTGTTTGTATTAATTGTAGTTACTTATTGTATGTATGTATGTATGGTAGGGTTAGTTTGGTTAATTTTTGGCTGGGAGATAGTGCCCTATGAATGATGAGCCTACCGGGCTGTGCCCCTTAAACTTTAGGAGAACGGTACGCCCAGAAAGATGATTTTGTTTGCATTAATTGTAGTTTTTTATTGTATGTATGTATGGTAGGGTTATCTTACTTAATTTCTGGCTGGGTGATGGTGACCTGTTAATGATGAGCCTACCAGGCCCTGCCCCTTAAACTGTAGGAGAACGGAACGCCCAGACAGATGATTTTTATTTATATTAATTGTAGTTATTTATTGTATGTGTGTTTGGTAGGGTTATTTTACTTAATTTCTGGCTGGGAGATGGTGACCTGTGAATGATGAGCCTACCGGGCCCTGCCCCTTAAACTGTAGGAGAACGGCACGCCCAGACAGATGATTTTGTTTGCATTAATTGTAGTTTTTTTTATTGTATGTATGTATGGTAGGGTTATTTTACTTAATTTCTGGCTGGGAGATGGTGACCTGTAAATGATGAGCCTACCGGGCCCTGTCCCTTAAACTGTAGGAGAACGGCACGCCCAGACAGATGATTTTTTTTTTAAATTAAATGTACGTAGGTTAGGGCTTAGTGTAGTTTATTTCTGGCTAGTTGATGGTAACCTGTTAATGATGAGCCTACCGGGACCTGCCCCTTAAACTCTAAGAGACCGGCACGCCTAGACAGATGATTTTTTTTGATTAATTGTATTTATTTATTGTATGTATGTATGGAAGGTTAGCTTAGTTAAGTACTGGCTGGGAGATGGTGACCTGTGAATGATGAGCCTACCGGTTCCTGCCCCTTAAAATGTAGGAGAACGGCACGCCCAGACAGATGATTTTGTTTATATTAATTGTAGTTATTTATTGTATGTATGTATGGTAGGGTTATTTTACTTAATTTCTGGCTGGGAGATGGTGACTTGTGAAGGATGAACTTACCAGGCCCTGCCCCTTAAACTGTAGGAGAACGGAACGCCCAGACAGATGATTTTTATTTATATTAATTGTAGTTATTTATTGTATGTGTGTTTGGTAGGGTTATTTTACTTAATTTCTGGCTGGGAGATGGTGACCTGTGAATGATGAGCCTACCGGGCCCTGCCCCTTAAACTGTAGGAGAACGGCACGCCCAGACAGATGATTTTGTTTGCATTAATTGTAGTTTTTTTTATTGTATGTATGTATGGTAGGGTTATTTTACTTAATTTCTGGCTGGGAGATGGTGACCTGTAAATGATGAGCCTACCGGGCCCTGTCCCTTAAACTGTAGGAGAACGGCACGCCCAGACAGATGATTTTTTTTTTTAATTAAATGTACGTAGGTTAGGGCTTAGTGTAGTTTATTTCTGGCTAGTTGATGGTAACCTGTTAATGATGAGCCTACCGGGACCTGCCCCTTAAACTCTAAGAGACCGGCACGCCTAGACAGATGATTTTTTTTGATTAATTGTATTTATTTATTGTATGTATGTATGGAAGGTTAGCTTAGTTAAGTACTGGCTGGGAGATGGTGACCTGTGAATGATGAGCCTACCGGTTCCTGCCCCTTAAAATGTAGGAGAACGGCACGCCCAGACAGATGATTTTGTTTATATTAATTGTAGTTATTTATTGTATGTATGTATGGTAGGGTTATTTTACTTAATTTCTGGCTGGGAGATGGTGACTTGTGAAGGATGAACTTACCAGGCCCTGCCCCTTAAACTGTAGGAGAACGGAACGCCCAGACAGATGATTTTTATTTATATTAATTGTAGTTATTTATTGTATGTGTGTTTGGTAGGGTTATTTTACTTAATTTCTGGCTGGGAGATGGTGACCTGTGAATGATGAGCCTACCGGGCCCTGCCCCTTAAACTGTAGGAGAACGGCACGCCCAGACAGATGATTTTGTTTGCATTAATTGTAGTTTTTTTATTGTATGTATGTATGGTAGGGTTATTTTACTTAATTTCTGGCTGGGAGATGGTGACCTGTAAATGATGAGCCTACCGGGCCCTGTCCCTTAAACTGTAGGAGAACGGCACGCCCAGACAGATGATTTTTTTTTTAAAATTAAATGTACGTAGGTTAGGGCTTAGTGTAGTTTATTTCTGGCTAGTTGATGGTAACCTGTTAATGATGAGCCTACCGGGACCTGCCCCTTAAACTCTAAGAGACCGGCACGCCTAGACAGATGATTTTTTTTGATTAATTGTATTTATTTATTGTATGTATGTATGGAAGGTTAGCTTAGTTAAGTACTGGCTGGGAGATGGTGACCTGTGAATGATGAGCCTACCGGGCCATGCCCCTTAAACTGTAGGAGAACGGCACACCCAGACAGATGATTTTATTTATATTAATTGTAGTTATTTATTGTATGTGTGTTTGGTAGGGTTATTTTACTTAATTTCTGGCTGGGAGATGGTGACCTGTAAATGATGAGCCTACCGGGCCCTGTCCCTTAAAATGTAGGAGAACGGCACGCCCAGACAGATGGTTTTTTTTAAATTAAATGTACGTAGGTTAGGCTTAGTGTAGTTAATTTCTGGCTGGGAGATGGTGACCTGTGAATGATGAGCCTACCGGTTTCTGCCCCTTAAACTGTAGGAGAACGGCACGCCCACACAGATGATTTTGTTTGTATTAATTGTAGTTACTTATTGTATGTATGTATGTATGGTAGGGTTAGTTTGGTTAATTTTTGGCTGGGAGATGGTGACCTGTAAATGATGAGCCTACCGGGCCCTGTCCCTTAAACTGTAGGAGAACGGCACGCCCAGACAGATGATTTTTTTTAAAAATTAAATGTACGTAGGTTAGGGCTTAGTGTAGTTTATTTCTGGCTAGTTGATGGTAACCTGTTAATGATGAGCCTACCGGGACCTGCCCCTTAAACTCTAAGAGACCGGCACGCCTAGACAGATGATTTTTTTTGATTAATTGTATTTATTTATTGTATGTATGTATGGAAGGTTAGCTTAGTTAAGTACTGGCTGGGAGATGGTGACCTGTGAATGATGAGCCTACCGGTTCCTGCCCCTTAAAATGTAGGAGAACGGCACGCCCAGACAGATGATTTTGTTTATATTAATTGTAGTTATTTATTGTATGTATGTATGGTAGGGTTATTTAATTAATTTCTGGCTGGGAGATGGTGACTTGTGAATGATGAACTTACCAGGCCCTGCCCCTTAAACTGTAGGAGAATGGAACGCCCAGACAGATGATTTTTATTTATATTAATTGTAGTTATTTATTGTATGTGTGTTTGGTAGGGTTATTTTACTTAATTTCTGGCTGGGAGATGGTGACCTGTGAATGATGAGCCTACCGGGCCCTGCCCCTTAAACTGTAGGAGAACGGCACGCCCAGACAGATGATTTTGTTTGCATTAATTGTAGTTTTTTTATTGTATGTATGTATGGTAGGGTTATTTTACTTAATTTCTGGCTGGGAGATGGTGACCTGTAAATGATGAGCCTACCGGGCACTGTCCCTTAAACTGTAGGAGAACGGCACGCCCAGACAGATGATTTTTTTTAAAAATTAAATGTACGTAGGTTAGGGCTTAGTGTAGTTTATTTCTGGCTAGTTGATGGTAACCTGTTAATGATGAGCCTACCGGGACCTGCCCCTTAAACTCTAAGAGACCGGCACGCCTAGACAGATGATTTTTTTTGATTAATTGTATTTATTTATTGTATGTATGTATGGAAGATTAGCTTAGTTAAGTACTGGCTGGGAGATGGTGACCTGTGAATGATGAGCCTACCGGGCCATGCCCCTTAAACTGTAGGAGAACGGCACACCCAGACAGATGATTTTATTTATATTAATTGTAGTTATTTATTGTATGTGTGTTTGGTAGGGTTATTTTACTTAATTTCTGGCTGGGAGATGGTGACCTGTAAATGATGAGCCTACCGGGCCCTGTCCCTTAAACTGTAGGAGAACGGCACGCCCAGACAGATGGTTTTTTTAAATTAAATGTACGTAGGTTAGGGCTTAGTGTAGTTAATTTCTGGCTGGGAGATGGTGACCTGTGAATGATGAGCCTACCGGTTTCTGCCCCTTAAACTGTAGGAGAACGGCACGCCCACACAGATGATTTTGTTTGTATTAATTGTAGTTACTTATTGTATGTATGTATGTATGGTAGGGTTAGTTTGGTTAATTTTTGGCTGGGAGATAGTGCCCTGTGAATGATGAGCCTACCGGGCTGTGCCCCTTAAACTTTAGGAGAACGGTACGCCCAGAAAGATGATTTTGTTTGCATTAATTGTAGTTTTTTATTGTATGTATGTATGGTAGGGTTATCTTACTTAATTTCTGGCTGGGTGATGGTGACCTGTTAATGATGAGCCTACCAGGCCCTGCCCCTTAAACTGTAGGAGAACGGAACGCCCAGAAAGATGATTTTTATTTATATTAATTGTAGTTATTTATTGTATGTGTGTTTGGTAGGGTTATTTTACTTAATTTCTGGCTGGGAGATGGTGACCTGTGAATGATGAGCCTACCGGGCCCTGCCCCTTAAACTGTAGGAGAACGGCACGCCCAGACAGATGATTTTGTTTGCATTAATTGTAGTTTTTTTATTGTATGTATGTATGGTAGGGTTATTTTACTTAATTTCTGGCTGGGAGATGGTGACCTGTAAATGATGAGCCTACCGGGCCCTGTCCCTTAAACTGTAGGAGAACGGCACGCCCAGACAGATGATTTTTTTTTTTAAATTAAATGTACGTAGGTTAGGGCTTAGTGTAGTTTATTTCTGGCTAGTTGATGGTAACCTGTTAATGATGAGCCTACCGGGACCTGCCCCTTAAACTCTAAGAGACCGGCACGCCTAGACAGATGATTTTTTTTGATTAATTGTATTTATTTATTGTATGTATGTATGGAAGGTTAGCTTAGTTAAGTACTGGCTTGGAGATGGTGACCTGTGAATGATGAGCCTACCGGTTCCTGCCCCTTAAAATGTAGGAGAACGGCACGCCCAGACAGATGATTTTGTTTGTATTAATTGTAGTTATTTATTGTATGTATGTATGGTAGGGTTATTTTACTTAATTTCTGGCTGGGAGGTGGTGACTTGTGAATGATGAACTTACCAGGCCCTGCCCCTTAAACTGTAGGAGAACGGCACGCCCAGTCGGATACCCTTTTTATTAAAATGTAATTATTAATTCATGTCTGATGTTCGGCCTTAGTGTAGTTAATTTCTGGCTGGGAGATGGTGACCTGTGAATGATGAGCCTACCGGTTCCTGCCCCTTAAACTGTAGGAGAACGGCACGCCCAGACGGATGATTTTTTTTTTACTAATTTTATTTATTTATTGTATGTATGTATGGTAGGGTTAGCTTAGTTAAGTACTGGCTGGGAGATGGTGACCTGTGAATGATGAGCCTACCGGGCCCTGCTCCTTAAACTGTAGGAGAACGGCACACCCAGACAGATGATTTTTTTGAATTAAATGTACGTAGGTTAGGGCTTAGTGTAGTTACTTTCTGGCTGGGAGATGGTGACCTGTGAATGATGAGCCTACTGGGCCCTGCCCCTTAAACTGTAGGAGAACGGCATGCCCAGACAGATGATTTTGTTTGTATTAATTGTAGTTACTTATTGTATGTATGTATGGTAGGGTTAGTTTGGTTAATTTCTGGCTGGGAGATAGTGCCCTGTGAATGATGAGCCTACCGGGCTGTGCCCCTTAAATTTTAGGGGAACGGTACGCCCAGAAAGATGATTTTGTTTGCATTAATTGTAGTTTTTTTTTTATTGTATGTATGTATGGTAGGGTTATCTTACTTAATTTCTGGCTGGGTGATGGTGACCTGTTAATGATGAGCCTACCAGGCCCTGTCCCTTAAACTGTAGGAGAACGGAACGCCCAGACAGATTATTTTTTTTTAATACTTATTGTATTTATTTATTGTTTATATGTATTGTACAGTTAGTTTAGTTAATTTCTGGATGGGAGATAGCGCCCTGTGAATGATGAGCCTAACGGGACCTGCCCCTTAAACTGTAGGAAAACGGCACGCCCAGACAGATGATTTTTTAAAATTAAATGTACATAGGTTAGGGCTTAGTGTAGTTAATTTCTGGCTGGGAGATGGTGACCTGTGAATGATGAGCCTACCGGGCCCTGCCCCTTAAACTGTAGGAGAACGGCACGCCCAGAAAGATGATTTTGTTTGCATTAATTGTAGTTTTTTTATTGTATGTATGTATGGTAGGGTTATTTTACTTAATTTCTGGCTGGGAGATGGTGACCTGTAAATGATGAGCCTACCGGGCCCTGTCCCTTAAACTGTAGGAGAACGGCACGCCCAGACAGATGTTTTTTTTTAAATTAAATGTACGTAGGTTAGGGCTTAGTGTAGTTAATTTCTGGCTGGGAGATGGTGACCTGTGAATGATGAGCCTACCGGTTTCTGCCCCTTAAACTGTAGGAGAACGGCACGCCCACACAGATGATTTTTTTTGTATTAATTGTAGTTACTTATTGTATGTATGTATGTATGGTAGGGTTAGTTTGGTTAATTTTTGGCTGGGAGATAGTGCCCTGTGAATGATGAGCCTACCGGGCTGTGCCCCTTAAACTTTAGGAGAACGGTACGCCCAGAAAGATGATTTTGTTTGCATTAATTGTAGTTTTTTTATTGTATGTATGTATGGTAGGGTTATCTTACTTAATTTCTGGCTGGGTGATGGTGACCTGTTAATGATGAGCCTACCAGGCCCTGCCCCTTAAACTGTAGGAGAACGGAACGCCCAGACAGATGATTTTTTTTAATACTTATTGTATTTATTTATTGTATATATGTATTGTACAGTTAGTTTAGTTAATTTCTGGCTGGGAGATGGTGACCTGTGAATGATGAGCCTAACGGGCCCTGCCCCTTAAACTGTAGGAGAACGGCACGCCCAGACAGATGATTTTTTTAAATTAAATGTACGTAGGTTAGGGCTTAGTGTAGTTAATTTCTGGCTGGGAGATGGTGACCTGTGAATGATGAGCCTACCGGGCCCTGCCCCTTAAACTGTAGGAGAACGGCACGCTCAGTCGGATACCCTTTTTATTAAAATGTAATTATTAATTCATGTCTGATGTTCGGTAGGGTTATTTTACTTAATTTCTGGCTGGGAGATGGTGACCTGTAAATGATGAGCCTACCGGGCCCTGTCCCTTAAACTGTAGGAGAACGGCACGCCCAGACAGATGGGTTTTTTTAAATTAAATGTACGTAGGTTAGGGCTTAGTTTAGTTAATTTCTGGCTGGGAGATGGTGACCTGTGAATGATGAGCCTACTGGTTCCTGCCTCTTAAACTGTAGGAGAACGGCACGCCCAGACAGATGATTTTTTTTTTTTACTAATTGTATTTATTTATTGTATGTATGTATGGTAGGGTTAGCTTAGTTAAGTACTGGCTGGGAGATGGTGACCTGTGAATGATGAGCCTACCGGGCCCTGCCCCTTAAACTGTAGGAGAACGGCACGCCCAGACAGATGATTTTTTTGAATTAAATGTACGTAGGTTAGGGCTTTGTGTAGTTAATTTCTGGCTGGGAGATGGTGACCTGTGAATGATGAGCCTACCGGGCCCTGCCCCTTAAACTGTAGGAGAACGGCACGCCCAGACAGATGATTTTGTTTGTATTAATTGTAGTTACTTATTGTATGTATGTATGGTAGGGTTAGTTTGGTTAATTTCTGGCTGGGAGATAGTGCCCTGTGAATGATGAGCCTACCGGGCTGTGCCCCTTAAACTTTAGGAGAACGGTACGCCCAGAAAGATGATTTTGTTTGCATAATTGTAGTTTTTTTTATTGTATGTATGTATGGTAGGGTTATCTTACTTAATTTCTGGCTGGGTGATGGTGACCTGTTAATGATGAGCCTACCAGGCCCTGCCCCTTAAACTGTAGGAGAACGGAACGCCCAGACAGATGATTTTTTTTAATACTTATTGTATTTATTTATTGTATATATGTATTGTACAGTTAGTTTAGTTAATTTCTGGCTGGGAGATAGCGCCCTGTGAATGATGAGCCTAACGGGACCTGCCCCTTAAACTGTAGGAGAACGGCACGCCCAGACAGATGATTTTTTTAAATTAAATGTACGTAGGTTAGGGCTTAGTGTAGTTAATTTCTGGCTGGGAGATGGTGACCTGTGAATGATGAGCCTACCGGGCCCTGCCCCTTAAACTGTAGGAGAACGGCACGCCCAGTCGGATACCCTTTTTATTAAAATGTAATTATTAATTCATGTCTGATGTTCGGTAGGGTTATTTTACTTAATTTCTGGCTGGGAGATGGTGACCTGTGAATGATGAGCCTACCGGGCCCTGCCCCTTAAACTGTAGGAGAACGGCACGCCCAGACAGATGATTTTGTTTGCATTAATTGTAGTTTTTTTTATTGTATGTATGTATGGTAGGGTTATTTTACTTAATTTCTGGCTGGGAGATGGTGACCTGTAAATGATGAGCCTACCGGGCCCTGTCCTTTAAACTGTAGGAGAACGGCACGCCCAGACAGATGATTTCTTTTTTTAAATTAAATGTACGTAGGTTAGGGCTTAGTGTAGTTTATTTCTGGCTAGTTGATGGTAACCTGTGAATGATGAGCCTACCGGGCCCTGCCCCTTTAACTGTAGGAGAACGGCACGCCTAGACGGATTTTTTTTTTTTTTTACTAATCGTATTTATTTATTGAATGTATGTATGGTAGGGTTATTTTACTTAATTTCTGGCTGGGAGATGGTGACCTGTGAATGATAAGCCTAACGGGACCTGCCCCTTAAACTCTAAGAGAACGGCACGCCTAGACAGATGATTTTTTTTGATCAATTGTATTTATTTATTGTATGTATGTATGGTAGGGTTAGCTTAGTTAAGTACTGGCTGGGAGATGGTGACCTGTGAATGATGAGCCTACCGGTTCCTGCCCCTTAAAATGTAGGAGAACGGCACGCCCAGACAGATGATTTTTTTGGTATTAATTGTAGTTATTTATTGTATGTATGTATGGTAGGGTTATTTTACTTAATTTCTGGCTGGGAGATGGTGACTTGTGAATGATGAACTTACCGGGCCCTACCCCTTAAACTGTAGGAGAATGGCACGCCCAGTCGGATACCCTTTTTATTAAAATGTAATTATTAATTCATGTCTGATGTTCGGGCTTAGTGTAGTTAATTTCTGGCTGGGAGATATTACCTGTGAATGATGAGCCTACCGTGCCCTGCCCCTAAAACTGTAGGAGAACGTACATCACGCCCATCCAGATGTTTTTTAAGGATATCTAGAAGTTAGATCCAGATTGTTTTTCTTTTCTTATGAAGGCCCTAGATGCTTAGTCAAATTCAAAGAAGTTAATATTATAGGTTGAGAGATGGTGGCCCGAAAATTGGGCCTTGTCCCTTTTATGATAGGTTAACGGCTCGCCTAGCCAACTATTTCATGCCTCCCCCCCCCCGTTTCCTTTATTAGCTGTAATGCCTCAGTCATACCTTAGCGTATTTGGCTTGCGTATAGCTGCGTTTTTCATGGCAAGCCGTTTTAACATTTAATCCTTTTTATTGATATCAGGAAATGATTTGTTTTTGTTTTTTGTAAAGCAATGGTAATTCCTGATATCAAGAATTCGATCTCTAGCTATCAAGAATTCAATTCTTGATATCAAGAAATAGGAATAAATGTTAAAACGGCTTGCTATAAATACGCAGCAATACGCAAGCCAAACGCGCAAAGGTGTGCCTGAGGCAAAAGATGTTGTTTAATGGGGTGATTATAGTTTACTTTCAGGCTTTATTGAAGGTAATTCCTAGCTAAGAGATGGTGGCGTTTGAATAATGAGCCTACCCAGCCTAGTTCTTTGACGTTAGGTGAACGGCACGTCCAGTTTAATATTTGTAAATGTTTGTTTACAATTTCTTGTTCTTGCTTTGTTTGGTGGCTGGTGATCATATCGGCCGCGGACCCCTCTTTCGGTGGCCGAATACTTTTTTTAAGGGGGAAGAAAGCCCGGAAGAAAGATCGACAGAAGACAAATTGGGGTTAAAATGACCAAAGGGTTAAAGAGAAGAATAGTGGATAGTGAAAGGGAAAACGAAAGTGAAAGAGAGAGAGAGAGAGAGATGACCCCCCGCCCCCCCCCCAAAAAAAATCTAAATCGCTACCCTGAGTAGCTGGGTCATCAATGTAATGGATGGGCCTGAAGCCCCACCTAACCGCAAGCTATGCCTAATGCGTGCATAAATGTACAAATCAGTAACGGATCATGGGGGGGGGGGGGATGGGGGTCGGCCGCGTTACCTTCTTTTGGGTTTCCTAAAAACGGGGAAAACGTGAAAAGACAGAACGGCATAAAAAATTGAGAAAAGAAAGAGGAAAAAACGTAAAGAAAAGAAGACATCCCTTTGTTATGTAAACTTGTCTTTAGGAGAAAGAGGTTGTGTGTGTGCGTGTGTGTGTCGGTGTGTGCTCGTATGTGTCTGTGTGTCTGTGTTACTAAAACGGTACTGTAGCTTCATTGGAGCGCGGGGGGGGGGCACGCTTTTGCCCTTGAAAATACAACAAACAAAAACAAGGAAAAGGGAAAAGGAAAGGGCTGTGTGAAGAGAAAAACGCTTCGACGCCCTCCCATTCACTTTATTAGGGACTTTTAGATTGAGTGGAGGAGAACACGACGAACGCCGACTGATCATGCGTGTCAACGTACTCAACTACCCATGTTGACTACCATTAGAAATCTTTTAGATTGCACTCGACGATATACATGCATGCAGGAAGTAACACTATGAACATGTCGGACAAAGAAAGAGGACAAAATATACAGTTCCTTATTCTACCCTCAACAATAGACCATTTTCGTAATGTAACCAAATCTAATGCACACGTCTTTGTGAAGTGCCTCACTACAAATTATTTCATTCACCTGATAAGAATAATAGTAATTCAATAGTCAGAATGCAAACTGCATATATCAAGTGTCGCTAGGTAGGTCAAGCCATAAAGTTTGTCCAACCTGGCAACAACTAAAGTACGCAGTTTGGATTAAGTCTATTGAAATAATTTTGGTTACATTACGAAAATGGCCTATTGCTGTGGTAGAACATCCCTTCACTGCTATTATGTAAAAATGTGTAGAACAGGTGAATATGCATGTGACACCTGTTCTACACATTTTTACATAATAGCAGGGAAGGGATGTTCCTTTGTCTACCTGAGGTACTGTATATTTTATGCGCAAGCGGGATATACTAGTACCGTACTAGATTAAGGAAAATCAAGGTTGACGCATTCTCGATCGCCGACTGAGACGACGTGACGCATGCGCAGTGCCTTAAAATGTCGTCACACGTTGCAGTCAAAGTTGTTGACGTGCAAATCTAAAAGTCCCTAATTACTCGATCACCTCGCTCTTCTCACTCTTCATCAGTTCATATTTATGATACCCGCAACAATAGCAGTACCCATTTAATGGCTTGATCAGCAACACGCAACTGAGCGAGATGGTTGATGACGTATGACCTACCCTATATATTCATCAATCAAGTAGGCGATTTGAAAAATCATTGCCGACAAGTCTGACCTATTTACATAATGTCAAAAGCTCTTTTTATCAGAAGAAATAAAGGTACCATTGTGTTTTTATATTGCACCAGACAAGAAATGATTAAATCTGAAGATTTGTATCAGAGAAGAAGAACAAATCAAAGGATAATTTCTCCTATTGGGGGTAACAGAAAGCAGGTTTTGGGCAGACCTCGATGACCTCAACTTCAGTTACTGACAGAATTCAAAACTGGATTTTACAAGTTTTAAAGCTTTCTCAGCCACTCTTCCTCTGTCAATACATCTCCTCCATCTTCCAGCACATATGAGAACATCATATTACCATTATCAGCGTCGGCTTATTCCCTTAACGTTCCTGAATTCCCAAAACAGGCTGGGTTCAACTTCATTTTTATCTGCTGCCCGGCCACGCCTATGGACACTGAGATAAAACTTCCCACGAATCTCTACATTAAAAATGAAATCTATATCTCATTATTGTGATGGGTATTGGCGCTTTGAACAATAAGAAAGATTCTGATTGCAGATTGTTTTAGCTGCAAGGTTTGAAATATGGTAAATGAGCTTCTGTTTCTGCTCCCGGGCACAAACTATAGCCTTTATGTTCTCCGCCCATTTATTGCATGGTTTATGACGTTATTCATGAAGTAAACAAAGACCGGAGTGAAGTTGTGATTAAAATAAATAGTAATAATCTGAAACTCATTCAAACTGCATAAATCAGTGTTTGCATTCGTGCTAGGGTATCGAAATGATGTTTGAAGTATTTTTCTTTAAAAGTAAACCAGTTACGTACATTGGAACATCAACTAAAAATTATCAATACAAAATGAAATGAGAGAATAAGATGAACAAACAGAGAAAGTAAAACTAAAAAGAAGGAAAGAGGCCTGAGAGAGAGAGAGAGAGAGAGAGAGGAACAGAGAGATACGTAATGTATATAGCAACTCGAAATACTTGATGTATTTGATATCATACGGACTTAATTTGATATTGGTGATTCTTTAGAAACGAAACTACAGGAAGGTGTATAAGAGGAGTGCGATCCAAATTTTGAACCAAATATTTGTTTGGCTTCCCATATTCATAAGAATAATGTGAGCGAAATAACGACACTTCATAATAACACTCGCTTTAGCCCATTGCCTACTGGGACCGGGTGTCTCCTGTATAAAAGCCTATGGGTATGACAGCATTTAGTAGTCAATATGTTAATTGTATTCCTGGGCCCCGTTGCATTAAACTTAACATTGACGGTAACTTTGCCATCTATATTATCTACCAGGGCAACATCACTCAACAGCCAATCAAATCAAAGTTTCCATGGAAGTTACCATTCATGGCAAAGTAGCCATCAATGATAAGTTTTATGCAACAGGGTTCTGTCTAGTCTTGCCCTTAGCCTATCCTGTTTCTAGTTTTTGCAAGAGACGACAGCTAATTACTTTATTTAGATAGTCTCTTCTAATTTTGCAGTTCTATTTTTTTCTTCAAATTTTATACTAGCCTCTCAATGTAGTTTCTTTACCTTCCTTCCTGGATCTCCGTGACGGTTGTCCTTATTTGTGGGGGTGCATTTTCGCGGGGGTAAACAAAGATATCTAACAGAGTATTCCAGCATACCCATCAGAACGCCATTATCTTTAATAATGCAAATCTTTTTGTTCTTTATTTTAATCCTAATCGACTTTCTTTCTTTAGTTTTGAAGGTTTTGTGAGCGGGTGAACCACACTATATTTTTTTGCTTCAGTTTTTTTCCTTTCCTGGGTAAAAATGTTGGAGCGCCAGACCAAGCAGGTTTGCCAGATACGAAAGCTTTACAAGAAACCACATTAAAGGCAAAATCTACCCTGAAATTAAGTTAGTTTTAATAAAAGCTGAAAATGAGAGAAATAAATTAGTGACAATTTAAGCGATATCTGATTTTCACAAAATAGGAAAGTTGTAGATTTTTAAAGTTGCCGCCGGTGAAACACGAATTGATAAGAGTGTGGCGTATTTAACGAGCTCCTCTCCAATTAGCTCTGTACAGCAAATTTCACAAACTTACATTTTCTTAGTTACTGACGAGGAAATAGATTATTTTCATACTGGGGTTGTATAAACACATACGTTGCAATGATTATAGTTAGGGTGAGTGTAGTGCTAGGCAAATGGGAGTGAAGCTCGCAAGATACGTCACAGAGTTGCCAACTTGTGTTTGATTGGTCGCACCTTCAAAAATTCACAAGTTAAAACAAAAAATTAAATCGAATTTTGCTCAAACGTTCGCTGACGCCTTTCCCTCAAATTGTCTCCTTGTATTAATACCACCTTATTATCAGGGTGGACTTCCCCGAAATAATTCCGTCATTTCAATAAAGTCCACCTCGCGGCCTGATTCTGAGGTGGCGGTTGCCCTTTCTCGTGGGCTGCAGCCCCTACACCCCTTCTTCGTAAACTGTGGATTAGCCTATATATATTCGAACAAGAAGGTGGGCCAAATGCAGGTTTGTATTTATTATTGATCCTGAAAAAGAAGGCTAATGACACTTTCCACTTCCAAAGTCTCGAACATGAAATATTCACGAGTTCCGAAGCTCCTTCGTTGCAACATTAAGCAGGCACTTAGCCTAGATAATTCAAAATGGGTCGCATTTTCTTTTGCTTGCATGCCTCTCGCCGACTTTAGATATGTGATCAGTTATTCTCTGAAATCGTATCAAAGTATATTAGCTACGCATTTGAATCGTGGTACAAGGCTTTAAAGTCAAGGAGAACCAGCCAAATTCCTAACTCAAGTATTACAAAAAAGTCAAATCTTTTCGAAGTTGAGCGAAAAACCCCACCTTAAGATACCAATTAGAAAGAATTGAACGGACTCGAACGGAAAATGTACTCTCAATTTAATACAATTCTGAACTGTAATTCAATTAAGAAATATGTATTTGAAATTATGTTCTGTCTGCAGTCCACATCCTCTTATTTCCTTTAATGACTTAAAACTGTCCTCATTAAAACGTTTAAGTGTTGGTTGATTGATTTTCAACTTGACTGAATTTGGTATCATTGCAATCGTAAACGTACACTGAGTAAGAATTTCACATTTATTTATCTTCTAAGTTCAAGCGAAAATTATAAACGTTGATTAAAATCTGTAAAGGTATAATTAACATATTTGTTCAATATTTCTATGAACCTTTGCTTTAATGCTCTTTATTGTTTGGTAGCAAGTACATCAATCACGATAACAACTTTCTTTAATGAAAATTAAGCTTGTGCGTCACCGAACGAAGTGTGCAAATATGACAATGACGTATTATATCAATCCGGACATGTTTTTTTTATGGGACCATTGGGTTTTGACATTGGTTTTGAGTTGACTTTTCAGAAGCAGTTGCGATCGTGTGATCTTAACATATATACCAATTACTAAAAGCGTCACACTAATCTATCGCATCGAGAGCTTTCCGGCTAAATTGCCTTATAATTCCGCTAATGCCCATTTAAAATCGCTCTCGAAACCATGGAAATGTAAGCCCCTACTACAACTCATTATATTTACGAATTGTGTCAAATATAGTTATAGGATATTTTTACCTTTTGAAGGTAACTTTGTTTCATCGAATCAGACATTAGAAATATGGAGCTTATTGTATTTCAATCTCGTGAACGCCCATGTGCAATTGCTTCAATGCATTATTATGATTTAACCCTTTCAGGGCACGTTGTTCTTTAAATTGGCAATAATTATTTATTCATGTTTTTATTTTTATAAACTAAAAGTGTCTCTTAATCAATATCTTTGTGTAGCAACTTTGTCAAAACTTTGAAAAAGATTTGCAATATAAAAATGTTAAAGATACTTTTTCCGGCATTATATACACAATATGGTCATGCAAGGAAAAAGTTTTTAAGTTAGTCTGAATCAAAAGTTATTGAGTCAAACCAGAAAATGTGGGATGATTGTCACGAAAGGGTTGATATATAAAGCACTTGCCTTAGTGCATGTGATATTTTACTGTTACTTTCACAATGTAAGTCACATTTGCCATCCGTTAACTTTAAGTTTAGGTCGTGGTTGTAACTTCTTAAGGCCTGGGCACAATGAACCCACGACGCATTTGTGCCAAGACACGGCAGAAAATGTGGGGAAATCGAGGGTCATCGGGGGTCGTCGCAAGACAGTCCTACGAAATTTTGAGCATCGTGGTCTTGTGGCTGTCGAGAGTCTGTCCTACGATAGTCGAGCGATAAATATCTCGTCGTGGATACTAGAAGACTGTCGCCAGACTGACCTAAGACTGTCGTGAGACAGTTCTAAGATTGTCTCACGAATATCCTATTTCGTAAGAGACTCACCCAACATTGTAATTCTATTGTGCGTTAGTCTTGCGTTATTTTTGCAACATATTTTCATTGGTAATGTAAGGTACGGCTTGTAAGTTAAACAAATCTGAATTCTCGTTGTTTTTTTTGGGTCTCGTGTGAACTCGCGTAAAACTTCGACGGTCACATGTAAACATAGCCATTTAGCCATTGCACTGTTGCAGATGATCTCAGAATACCCCTTCTGGATTTCGCGCTTCCGTCCATTTATTTCTGTCTCTTTCGCTTCGTATATTTTCACCTGAGAATTTCCCCTTCGTTCCCTACTTTGTATAAGCTTGTATTTTGTATATGGACCTGACATGTTATCATCAATCATTCTTCAAGATGCACTATTTGAAATCCCCTTTCGTACCCCAAATGAATATTAAACATATTGCAACCCAAACCGCGACATCCGGAAATTTGTAGAGCGCTAATATCAAGTTGCATAATCAGAGGCACTGATGAGGCTGAACCAAAAATATGTTCCCCATGATGCACCTGGTAAACACAGGGGTGGTGGTTAGTTGTAAGCAATCTTCTCAATCATAATCCACAATGAATATAAAAGAGAATCTAGAATTGAGAGATTTGTATCGCGGCCGCCATCATGAGATACGTGAGATTACATATTTCCAGGATAGGTAGAATACCATACCATATAAGTAAACATGTAAAAAGAAGGGAAAGAAGGTTAAAGCACACACCTCACATATGAGCCACGGAGTACATCGTACAACGGTGTTTCTTTTTACATAGTATTAGAAAATGTAGAAAATATGTTTGCTTTTATAGATTTATTCAATATTTATAGCACAGGACTAGGGATAACGGATTTTTTTCTTTTTCAGAGAAAAGGGCAATTCGTGATTTTTTTTCTTGGTACACAAGTCAAAAGGGGGAATTTCTCACGAGGTAAATCCCTGAGGGAAAAAAAATATGCAAAATGTATGAAATCCTAGATATATGTTATGTTATGATCGATCTCATATATATAAATTTACTGTTTAATGGATCAATAAAGAGAAAACAGAAGAGTAAACATAATCCCTTAGGTGGTAATACGTGTTTGATCAATCGTACGGATCTTGAATATTTTTTTTTATAATTCTGTCTTTTATAGGGCTTTCTTCAAAAGAATTAAAAAAGAAGTGACAAGTAAGCATCTTTATAATGAACTACTGACTATTCCATTTGGGCGGCCGGCTTCTCATTTTATTTATGTTTGATCCTAGATAACTGTTTTTTAATGTATTCTTTCATTTATCGTATTTCCACCAAATCTGTCAACCACGGAACCAAAACAATGAGGGAGAAGGAGATACAAGTAAGCTCTTCGTATGATGAATTACGGATTATAGTGCGCAAAGATCTTGTGCGAAGTACGAGTATTAAAGTGTTAAAAACAAGGATTTTCTTTTTGATGGTCAGAAAATATGGAAACTAATAATTTGTTGTTTGTGCAAAACAAATTAGGGTGTTGCTCGCAAGGTATATTTCACAATTCTATCTTTCATCAGGCTTTCCTCAAACCAGTTAATCAGTCACCACTGATCTCGAAGAATTGGGAAAAGAAGGGGAAAAAAGTGGGCAATTGTATGATGAATTACGGACTACAATTTAAGTCAATACAAAAAAACTAATATTCATACCCAACATCTTCAAACCAAATTGCAGAAAATGCATGAATATCATAATAGTATGGAGTGTGAACACGGATGACCGAGCACTGGCCGTTCTTAAAAGCATTTCGAAAACTCCCCCTTTTCTTGCTTGCGATGAATGGTGTTTATGATTTGCTTTCATCATGATTAAGTGCTTTTATTTTGAATGAAGACTGTTGTACCAATGACCACGTATTTCATTAAAAACTTAAAGGCAAATTTGACACGTATCAGAACGTTGCTTCTGTTCAGCTCTCCTTGACCGGATTTTATTGATCGAGGTGTCAAATTAATGAAACGTCGTAGGCCACGATATGCGTCTCTTTTACTAAGTCTTTGTATTCCGACTGCAATGATATTTGGGCAAGCAATTAGTGTTGGCATAGGTGTTGAACCTGGGTTTCCTTTCACCCCTCAAGAATGGGGAAAAGGAAGATAATAATAATGTTCATTTCTTATATAGCACATATTACGTAATTGTCTCTATGCGCTTAGATACGAGAGAGAAAGAGAGAGACAGAGAGACAGAGGGAGAGTGGGAGAGAGAGAGAGAGAGAGAAAGAAAGAGAAAGAGAGGAAGTGAGAGAGAAAGAGAGAAAGGGAGAATAGAAAAACATGGAAAATATTGAGCTTTTACGTTTATCACTTACAATTATCAAATCAATTACTCTATTCATATGTTTACTTTATGATTTATGACTGGTATGATCGGAACAAATATGTTTTTAAGTCAGATTTAAACTGATGAGGTGAAGGACAACATTTTAGAGACTCTGGGAGATTGTTCCATAATTCCAAAGATATAATTTAGCTTCTGTACGATGATGAATGACTGATTATAGGTCTTTTGCGTAGTATGAGTATTAAAGTATAGAAAGCAAAGATATTTTTTAATATTCAGAGAAAATAATATTTTTTTGTACACAAGAAAATCTGGGGATTGCTCGTACACAAGGTAAATATTTTGTAATTTATCTAATTTCCTCAAATCAATCGCCTGCTGATCTCTTTTTATCTTTTTTCATCCCTTTATCAAACCTGAGCTAATATCATGGTGGGCGTAACTTGAGTGGGAGAGGGGGGAAATTAAAAGGGGAGACCATGAGAGAGAAAGAGAAAGAGAAAAGACGAAGTGAATGGCAGAGAGAGCGAAGAGACGGAGAGGGAAAATGAAAGAGAGAGAGAGAGAGAGAAATCGAACGTATGGCAGAGAGAGGAAGAGGAAAAGTGTAAGAGAAGAATCACAAAAATAGAAAGAACATGATAATGATGTTGAGAGAGAGAGAGAGAGAGAGAGGGTGGAGACAAAGCGTATGGCAGAGAGAGGGGGAATGACTGTAGGGGAAATTAAAGAGAGGGGATGAAAAAAGGGAGAACATGATAATAAGAGAAAGAATAAAATTACAAAGCGTTTGGCGGAGAGAGAAACAGGTTGGAGAGGGAAACTGAAAGAGAGAGAATGAAAGCAAGAAAGAGAAGAGAGAGCGTGATGATGAGAGCGAGAGAGAGAGAGCGAGAGGTTTTTTTTGGGGGGGGGGGTGGAGGGGGTTACAACATAATATATTTAACTTATACATGTCAAGGTTGGTACTGGGTTTAATGTGATGATAAAGGACGAGTTCGTTCCAGAAAGCAAATTATACAAGTTTTAACGTGCCCTGTTGACCTTTTTGTAATACAACCAAAATTACGTATAGTCACTAATATAACGCATCTCTTAGTGGCTTAGAAACGTCCATGATAACATCTTGAATTATTCATTAGTGTACAAACAGGTACGTTTGATGGGTGCAACGCCCGAGATAATAGGTAAATATGAATTTTTATCGTTATTTTAATTCATATCCAGACCTTGTCATACTTAACAGCGTACAATATTATTCTCTAGGCTACGGAGATTATGACAAATAGAATTACGATGATGATGATCGGAGGGATCGTATGCATATGTGCTATTTCTGGGTTAGCATGCTTGCTCAAAGCAACACGATAGAAATGCGCCATGTTGTACGTCAGCACTCCTTGTCTCTAGGTTTAGTTGTGATTATTGATTTTATCGAAAATACCAGGGACGTTTATAAAAGATTCATCTCTGATCAACCGCATTTCTGAGCCGATTTCATCAGGAGGTAGAAGTCAAGCCTGACAGTCATGTCTTGACGACTAATTATTGTGTTTTTCGATGGTTCACGCTGACTTCTTACCAATAACCCTCCGCCGTATGCCTCTTTTCGAAAGTCACGATGACCAAAAGTAGATTTACCTCTCGGAAAGCAATTAAGTCAGCGTAAGATGAGGTAGGCAGTTTTCAGCAAAGCGGAATTGGACAGAATACTGGATAGAAGCGTCATCAAAAGGGTGCGATATTCTTCGACGAAAACAACAAATAACTACATCGAAATGTATTTCATTGCTGAATTTGTAATATACTCGGGATATTGATATGAACCTAAATACAGCAGAGAGGTTCAAGATTAATCTCATTAATTTTCCTCTATGGAGACCACTTTGGTTGCAGAGTTTGTGTAAATATAAGAAAATGAGACGATTGCTAGAGACTCAAGGTTACGATTTTGTCACCCCCTCTCTCTCTCTCTCGCTCTCTAAAATAATAGGCACTTGACGTTGCAACGTGTTTGGTTTATGAACTGAACAAATTCCGTGTTAATCAGTTGTTACAGCCTCGATACATTAAACGACTACAATTTGTTTTCATCACCCGACAAAGATATCTACTGTTTGTTTCTTTACATTTGGGAAAATGATGGCGTTAAATCAAACAGTTTCCGTAGAAGGAATAGCCCAAGAAGAGCCCTCCATAAACTTTGTTCAGATTTGTGAGCTTATCATAGGATGCTTCGGAATCGTTGGTAACTTGACGTGTGTATTTGTTCTAGGCCGCCATTCTGTCCGCAACCATACGAACTGGCTGATAGTCAACCAAGCAGTTGTCGATGCCCTAGTTTCGTTCATTCTTGTAGCAGCCGTTTCGACCAAAGTCGCAGGGGTATCCACAAAGACGATGAACCGAACGAGCGGTGATATCTTCTGCAAATTTTGGGGCTCACTCGGTGTGGTTTTCGCTGGTTTCGCTATATCGACGTTTAACCTAACAGCTATATCCATTGAACGGTATATAGCTGTCGTACATCCTATGTGGTACCTTTCCCATTTCAAACGGCGAGCAATGCTTACCTTGATAACACTTATCTGGCTTCTAGCCCCGGTTCTTCAGATTGTAACAGTATCAACGCAGTATGGGGTGATGCAGAATGGTGAGTGCAATTTCTACCCGAAGAACAGTCAGATACTTGTAGCCTTGTTTTTCTGGGAATATTTCATACCAATATGCATCATGACATTCTCTTTCGTCGCCATTATTATCAAGTTTCGAAAGCTAAATAAGATCGCAATCGAGCGTACACGTGAGATCCAACGTCAACCACCCGTTGCCGGTACGTCCTTAGCGGAACAAGATCAGGGAGGCAGCGAAAGGACGTCCTCAAGTCAAGCTACACGAATATGGCATACTGAGGCGAGCACCAGCCGAGCTGGGAACGCTACTTCCCCAAGAAACGGCAACAGACGTAACGACCAGAGAAACCAAAAGAAGGTGAACGCGGTGGGGAGGATCCAGAGACGCAACACAACTAAGGTCCTCTTTGCAGTCTACATTATATTCCTGATATGCTGGTCCCCGAATCAATGGGCTTTTCTACAGTTCAACCTTGGAGGCTATCTGGATTTTGACTCCCATTTCTATCGTTTTACAGTGGTCATGGGCATTCTGAGTACCTGTATCAATCCCTTCATCTACGCTCTTAGACTCAAGATCTATCAAAGAGAGCTGAAAGCCATCATTCAATCCTTTTACTGCACTACGTCGTGAACTTAGTTTTCAGCATTGCGTCCGTTGCACATGAGGCGTTATTTCCTGACGTAGGACAGCGTCAGCGGTGCTGGCTTTCATGCGTCTATTGATAATGAAATTGTTTAAATGTAAATGCAAAATTGAAAGCACTATCATAGCTGCATCTGATGCAAAAATGATGCGTTTATGATATTGACGCCTCGTGAGAGATCGGTGTAGTTGTAAGCTATAACTGTGGGCATATTATGTAAAGAATTGCATCTTTTTAGATCTTTGGCAAATTCATCCCAACAAGTAAACGGTAACTGCCAATGTAAGTGCACTTGTCTATGATATTGTTATGCTTCGTATGTCACGATGTACCGAATTAGTATTCATCCCAACAAGTAAACAGTAACTGCCAATGTAAGTGCACTTGTCTATGATATTGTTATGCTTCGTATGTCACGATGTACCGAATTATTGTTCACTTGGTTTACATATTTAGAACGCATGCGGCTTCCGGCCGACGGGACGCAGCAGAATTCACAAACGAGAACAGTCGAGACGGCAAAAACTAAACTGATAGACTTTCAACAAAGCGATAACTGCTTGGTATCTCTCTAAAACGAGATAGGTGTCTCATTGTAAACTCATTATTGTTGTCGTCTAGTTCTCATCAATTTACGTGTATGTGAAGTAAAAAATTGATTAACAGACTGGATTTGTAGAAGGCTTACAGAACAGAACGTAGCGCATGGTTCTTTTTTATGTTTATGGATTACAATTAAATCTTTCATATATTTATAAATATATGTTCGGTGAGTGGACACAACCTATTAAAATGCGAACACTTTTAATTTGTCGAGAAATCACACATTTGATTTAGATTTTTGTGGATTTATGAGCATAAAGAATAAAACAATGTACTTATTTTCCGCCGGATTCTCTTATTAGCTATTATCTGGAGAACTTTTTTCCCTCTCCATATTATAACTTATGAAAACACCAGTTAATTTTCTATCCGAGATTAAAGACCTATCATAATAGCAAAAAAAGAGGTTTGTCCGGGCGTGAAGCCTTATATACATATATTTTCAATTTGCACAGCATAGCATCCCTTTTGAATTAATATAATAATCAGCCTTCATGGTGTATCCTTTTTCCCCCTCTCCCTCTTTCTCTCTTATATAGTCCATGATATACTAATATTTACTACTTTGAGGAACACGGTTGAAACTATTGCCCAAGGTGATTTCGAAACTGTTCTGTAACCCGTGACGAAGTCGAGGGGCATAGTAATGTCTCGAGATCACTGATGAGCTATATTTTTAACCATGACCAAAAAAAACAAGCACCACCTGTCTCTTGTTAGATAATTGTCGAAACAAAAATATATGTCAAAAAATATGCCTTGAAGATAACGACCGGTAGTGGTAAAATTGTGGTTCAAGGGTTTTGGATGCAAAATATCCATTCGATATTGTTTAGATATTGCCTTCGGAGATTAGATGCCAATACTTCAACCTAAATTCGCAATAAATCCAGGCCGGATCGATATGATAATTTACCAAATATATCAATTAGTAGGCCGTTTCCCGGCAAAATTTGTATCATCTCGTTTTAGTCAAAACATATTCTTTCACATGATTGGTAATAACAGCTTCCATTTCAATTTGAGAGGGGGCGTTTCCAAAACTGGTCTATACCTTTAATGTATTTTAATTAAGAGAAATGAAGGGAATTAATCGTTCTAAGGGCATTGGGAATGTCAGACTGAGTGTGTCCATTGGTAATGTCACGTGTATATATTGATTCCTTGCCTTGTACGCCGCATGAGATCTATGTCCGGTCAAAAGCGAATTTAATGCTTGCAGTTTTCACCAATCAGAAGCCTCGAATCTTCATATGCGGTAAATAAATGTTCTTCTCCATGGCGAATAAAGTCAATTCACATGCTCAATCAACAAACAATAGTCTTTGTAACCGAATTGAATGTATACTTCGTTAAGTGCCTCGATATGAAATATTCTATTCACCTGTTACGAATTATTGTATCTCAGAAGTTACAATGGGAACAGCAAACATTAGTTTTTGCTAGGTAGAGTAGTATTGCATTCTGACTATATAAAAATACACTCTCACTCGTAGAATTCAATAATTATTATAACCCCGGTTTAAACATGGCTGCCATTAATATGGCGCTCTAGCAATTGAAGGACACAATTCATCTCTCCTTGAGCGAACGAACGTGGCTAATGTTGATTATTTTCTGGCCAGAGGCATGGACAGACGTTAGTGCTGGTTCAGGGCTCCCAACCCGTACACACCCCGGTGACTTCTTTTTACAAGACCGCAACACCTCTAGATAGTTCACCTGTAAATAAATATTGTAATTCCTGTTCAATTGAAACTGATTCAATTATTTGCATTTTATCATTTTTCTCAGACACAAGTTTAAAGTCATGCAAAATAAGTACGATATTTATCCGCCGTGAGGCAGACATTTTTGGATTCGTATGGGATTTGTAAGGGCATGTCTCTCCTGGTCATATTCATACTTGTCTAGAAATCTATCACATCTTCGTTTTAATTATCAATTTCGACTCATCATATTTTGACGTAATCGATAAAGAAAGAGTTGTTTTAAAATGAAAAATTTCTTTGATGGATTAGTTTACATCACTTGATCGATTCACCTTGAATATAAAATGTCCGTTTGTAATAAAGAGAGAGAGAGAGATATATATATATATATATTTATATAGATTAAAGAAATGGGAATACACAAATGTTGAACTGCCTGAAAATGTCAGCTATTTTGGGTAACAAAACGATTTCTGTTTTTTTAAGGCTTCACTTTGTGCTCGTTATGAAACGACCTTTTGGGTGCGCTATAAAATTATGACATAGTCAACACGACTTTCCAAAATTGTATTTCAAATTCAAATATGTCTCTTTTTAATCTCTCCTTTGACAAGGTCGCGATTGGGTGTTAGGTCAGGATTAGGTTTAGGGTTAGGCAACTTTGTTAATATTGATATGAATGTATACTGTAAACAAAACCAAAGCACATCTACATCTACCGCCATACGTAATCATTTCAATGTCATTCAAATCTCTTTTATTCTTCAATCATATGGAGTGAGAGGGGGGGGGGGGGAGAAGTGGCAAATAAGCACAGAAAGATACAAAGGTGTTTATTTATTTATTTATATTTATTCATTTATTACAGGATAATATGTTCAGGTATACTGTTTATGCATGTAGGTGTATTTATTTTAGTGTGCGGAGTGTGTGGGCGGGAGTGAACAAGTGTGTGTTTTAGAGAAGAGAGAAGTCGATGTTGAAATGTTGTCGTTTGTGGAGGATCATAAGGTTTAAATTATTAATACACGATAGCAATAATCCCTCTAGTAATGGACAAAATTGATCGCATGGGATAATACAAAATCTATTTGAAATCGTGATGTGTCCAGGCATGGCCTTATATTTCCTACTTAGTAAATATATATGGTAACAAGAACGTGCGTCATAACAAAATCAAAAGAATGTTAGATTACCTTTAAACTAAATTATGTACATCAACTTTTGAAGCTTAATGCCTTTTGTTCGTCTTTTAATATTTGAAGAAATACATTTAATTACAGTGCTACTACAATACGAAAAGCAAAGAGTCACCCGCTCGAATCTAGCTACGTTTTCCTATTCTTTGCCTTTAATTAAAACATGTACCCTAGACAGAAAAATTGATTCCACTTGCTGTCCGTTTGTGGAACGCTGTCCTAGCCCATATTGTAGAAACTATGCCAAATAAAGGACTTCAAACTTATAAATGTAAAATACATGTACATTGATATGTCCTAGATGTGACGTAATTTTGCTTTGGCTTATATTTATGTAGGTATTATTTTTCTTCTTTGTATTGTCTGTTTTGTAATCATTCAGGGGTGTTTCCATTTATTGTACCACTTCTTTCTGACCCACCTGACACACTTCAATCTGAACTACTTTTTTCCGGTTTATGTCGAAGAGGTGCGTTGCGGTGCGGCGCGGTGTGGTGCGTTAAACGAACGCGTTCTAACATTCTTTTGATTCAAATGAACGCGTTCGACGCACCCTTTCGAGAACCCCCCTCCCCCCCACCTCCCGCCTGTCTCGAAAGGGTGTACCGCCTTGTTCCCCCCTTCACATACACGGATTTTTCTTACGAGTCCTTTCTAACATTTCGTTCTAACATTCGCGTTCTAACATTCTTTTGATTCAAATGAACGCGTTCAACGCACCCTTTCGAGAACCCCCCCCCCCTCCCGCCTGTCTCGAAAGGGTGTACCGCCTTGTTCCCCCCTTCACATACACGGATTTTTCTTATGAGTCCTTACGGATCGCCAACTCGTAGTCAATCGCAAGCATCCGTAAATAACTTCTCATAACAAGGATCCGTGAAAGTAGAGGCAAATGTTTTGACATGTCAAAAATCTTCTTACGGTTGTCCACGGATTGATATTTCCGTAAATAACTCGTGACAATCCCTAATTATCGATAAGGGTGCAGTAATTAGTCTTCCACATCAGTCGTTCAGTTATTACAGAATTTAAGGAATATAAATTTAAATCATTTAAATCGAAATAATCAAAATTGAAACAAATAAAAAAAATTAATGAAACTTGTTTTTCGTAATCTTGCGGATCAGGCGTTAATAAGAAAGCAACCAATAAATGACATGAAACACAATCAAATGAAATATTGCGGGAGAAACACTGAGGATGATCAAAGCTTTATGAAAGGGCATGAGCGCATTGACTTGGTTTTGAACACCAATTTGTTTTTGAAAAATGAGAAGACGTGCTATTGTATCGTCTTTTGATTATAGAGCACACAGGAATTTCTGTATACTGTACAGTATCGGAATCATCAAATTGATGAAATACTTTCAAATGGACTGCACTCAGGAACAGGCATATGGAACTACAGATATTAAGTGACATGACTTCATTCCAAATCATTTAGCTATTTCTCGTTTTAATTTGATCATGAGGGAAGTTGAAAAGCAAGCCTATCATGGAAAATTTGTACCATGAATTTCTTCTAAATTGTTATCTTTATTTTTATGAGAAAGGTCACACATATTTTTTCTTAAACCTGACAAAAATTCTTCTTTTAAACTGGAAGGTGAAAGGGAGGATTGTGTGGTCAAAAAGGAAGGGGAGAAAAGCTTGGCATCATCCATAATTTTAGAAAATATCACTCAATATTACTGGAAATCTAGAAGTCTGAGCTTCGCTCTGAATCTTTGAAGGTTATTACAGGAGTGGTAATCATCTCTTGACCCGAACGATAAACGGAGAAAATTTCAAAATATACCCATTGGGAATATTTAATACTCTGTACTATGGTTTTCAAATATACAATTTATATGAAGATAGATTTGACATATTTGCAATATTCGTTCCAATCTAAGAGAAATAATGGAGAGTGAAAATGCGCTTTCGAAACGACATACATTTTAATTACACAATGTTTATTTGTATATTTTACAGTGAACATTTTGTAGATTTTAAATATATACTGTTAAATTGGGGAACATAATCATGACCATCCAAAATATACAATGTGCCATTTTATTTTAAAATGTAGAATTACAATTATATATATGGGTTTTGAAAGGTGGAGATTTGGAATGAACAATGAGCATTTGAAATATACAGTGTATAATGTAGATTGGAAATAAGAATGTGCATAATGATTTGAGTTGAATTTGTAAATAAATGGTGTACATTTTTTTCTTAGAATATGCAATTCACATGCCAAAAAAGAAGAAAGATTTTAAATATGAAATTCCCACTCATTTTATCTATGCCCGTTTCAAACAATGTAATATTTTGTATAGAATATATATATACATATATATACTTGGGCTGTATCACCAATATCCGTTCATCCTTTGTGACATTTATTTATGATCTGATTACATAGTGAAACGTGCATAATGAAATTACGTAATAATACTTAAAGCACACTGAACCCACATATTAGTCAAGTTTATATATATTATGTACCATGATAACAGTTTATACACATTTTACATCATTTTCCCGTCCTTGGTGGACACACACATATATATATATATATACAAATATATTATTGAAAGGTACAGTTTATATCTGATCGGAAGTGTATTGATCCATCTGGAGGGTCATAGAGATGGATCAATAAAGTTCTGAAAAGATTATAAACTCTATCTGTCAAAAATAAATATATCATGTTGTCACAATTGTTTCATTAAAAGAGGTAAAGAAAAATTATTCCAAATTAATGGGCAACGGTGTATTAATAACTTTTTCGGGGCTAGGTGAACGCGAACATATTCATATTTAAATCTGTTTTGACGATGAACAGAAATTAAATACATGTTATCACTAAAGTAGTTTGAATATTTTCGCAAAGACTGCTGATATTAATACCAAAACTAACAAAATATCTTTAGGTATAGATAATTACATTACTTCTTTATTATATGCCATATTTTGGAGAAAATAAATATAACGATCGCAACTGTTTTCAAAAATTCAACGTAATGGCAATTTTAATAGCCTAGTGTATATCCCATAGAAATTATGCTCGGATCACATAATACCTTATTACCTTGTTCGCCCATTTCAATAGGTGACGATCAAGGCACTTGAAATTACCTTTGGTCGATCTTTTTTAAAAAGGAGCTGCAATCGTATTAAACTGTTATTTAAATGCAAGATATAATCATGACTATGATATATTCATAATTGTTAAGATAGGCCTGTGATTTTTTTCCGGCGGAAATCCTGCGGATATATGTCCCGTGCATTTTAAATAAATTTTTACATATATTTAACAAATTATTTCTGACAAGATTTAGCACTTAATTTACTTTTCGAATTAGCTATTCATTTTCCAATATGTATGTACATTTTCCTGTTGACATAAGGCCTTGGTGGCTTAATGATCCAGTATCGTCAGCCATACTGCTAGTTATTACTAATTATTAATCAAAATAGTAACATCGGTCATCGGTGACACATTGTGTAATGCAAACCAGATGTCCGTATACATGTACACGCGCACGCACTCACGCACACACACGCACACACATACACACACATATATATATATGGAAATTCGTGACCTAATAAAAAGTGTTCAATTTAAATTATGACATTTCTCATCATTCGTTTTTTTTTTAGTTATCTTATGCCAACTCGTGGACTTATTATTGGATTTTAATTGTTGCACTTGTCTGCAATTTTTCAGTTTGGATTCGCAATCTATGATGTAACAGTCTAAAAATACAAGATGATAACTCTGTTATTAAGCAACGCGCAATTTTAGCGCAATGTGCTGGTATGCATTATTCGTATATATTTTGTTGCATTTGTCTGTAAATTTACGTTTAGATATTCACTATCTGAAATAAAATTAAAAAACCGGTAATAGTAAGGAAGAGAAGAGAAGGATTTTTATTTCAATTTTTTCAAATTATTATTAATATATAAAGCCCTTACAAAACAAGTAAAATTAATATACATGTATAGAATCGTTAACCTTCTACACATTTGGCAAAGAAATCTGTTGGTCCAATACTAAACAGTAACAACATGTTTAAGACCAATTTCTTCAAAAGCCAAACTAATCATCATATGACACCAGGCCTCAAATTAATTTTTTGTCCACGGGGGCTCTTCCAAAAAAAAAAGAGCCCCCGTGAGCCTTTTCACGGGGGCTCTTTTAGTGCTGACGGGGGCTGTTATTTTAATACAAATTTCCATTGAATTGGTACCCATGAAACTCCTTAATTCCTTGGTATTTTATCATTATCATTTATTTAAGTCGGCAATTTCCCTCTTAGAAATGTATTTGTCACATAGCTGTTATTGACTTTTATCCCCGTGATGACATTCTCTCCATTTCCTCCCGTTCTGCACATAATGTCCTCCTCATTATTCGGAGCAACCTTATTTACATTCTTTCTTTATTTTAAGTCTTTACCATATCCTTCCAAAACACAGGGGCGGATCTAGCTTTTTGCTAAGGGTGGGAGGGGGTAACCCGAATGCGATGCAGAGTATTGTCCACGAGCCGCGTAGCGGCGAGGCGATTTTTGTTGTTGCTATTTTGAAACCCCGTAAGTAAAGTTTACACTGTCCACGAGCCGCGAAGCGGCGAGGCGATTTTTTTTTGGTGCTATTTTGAACCCCCGTTAGTGATGTTTTCCTGGCATCTACTGACATCTTCTAATACTGTGTAGGTCTGGACACATGATAGCATTTTCTATGCACATCACATTTTCACTTGGCAGCCCAAGGGGGGGGGGGGGGTTAAACCCCCTAAAACGCCTACCCCCCCCCCCCCCCCCCGTGCAACATCTTTGGTGATCTTCTTCTCAATATTGATTTACTGGTGGAGTTACAATATTTGCTGGTCTTTTAGAATAACCAGATTTCAGAGAATTCACACTTTTCACAACGAAAAACTTCTCCATGTCCCAGCGCGATCGTCTCCAGCTCCAGCAGATATTGGGCGTCAGCGGCGTTACACCGGCACTACCGGCGCAGTATAGCCACTACTGACGGCCGCACTAGCTGCACTGCGAGCTTCCGTTGTTAATGTATCGGTAATTACTCATAGCGATGGGAGAGAAAGAGCCATTTAAGTTCCATTTCATTGGTTTAAGGTTTGAAAATTGATACTCAATATTGTGTTAAAGTTATATCAGAAAAGATAATCTTTATTCCACGGGGGCGGTTTTTAATTTTGCAATCGCCCCCGTGAGCAACCTGACGGGGGCGATTATGGAGCTCACGGGGGCGAATCGCCCACCGCCCCCGTGTATTTTGAGCGCTGTATGACACTAAAATTTACACCATACTTACTGGATTCAGTCGGTAAATTCAGCTGAAAATAGGAATAATATGTATTATCTTGAATTACAAAAGGTTTTTTTCGACGCATATGATGCGGTTCCTTGATGCGAATACAATGAGCGTTGACATTTGGCAATTTTTTAAAAACTTTCTAGATGTCAATATGAGAGGAGGTATATTACTGAGGACTCGTCAAGAACTGATGATAACAATAACCATTGAGTGACCGGCTCAATGGAAAATAATGACATCAGAGTTAAGTGAATTGTACAATGCAATCGAATTAGCATATATATTATGTAGAAATTGGCAATTTCGACGGTTTCAGTCGCGAGAGAAACGTGCCAGGAAGTTCCTCAGCATCGCCCTAGCCTCGTTGCGGTACACCTTCAGACGGAGCGCGAACAAGAACGGATTAATGCATGTGTTGAGATTCCCCATGATGACCAAGAAGCGATACCACGAGGAGCTGAAGCCGACTTTTCCTCCAAGGTTGTACTGCAAGAATGTCCACTGGTTAGGAGACCAACAGACTAAGTAGATGATGCACATGGCTAGGAGAACCTTGGTCGTGTTACGTCGTTGAAGCGCACCTGCGGCGTCCTTGTCCGTACGAGCAGGCGCTCCAGAGGTGTTTCCCTGTCCAGATGACGAGGGTTTTGGAGCGTCTTTGGCATCGCATTTGTTGTGATCGCCAGGCGTTGAAGACTTCTTTGTGTTGATGACTGCAGGAACTTCAAGCTGATTACTCGAGAATTGCTGTGCTGCCTCTACAGGAGGCACGTCATCACTCTTGGTAATAGTGCCTATGAGTTCTGCACTGTTTTGAGCCGGCCGTTCGGATGACTGTGGTTGTTTGGAAGTTCCTGGTTGAATCGAAGTGGATGGTATCAGTAAAACGTTCGTCTTCTTGAACTCGCCGGCGCCTCGCTCGTGGGCCACTCTGTTCAGCTTCCGGAATTTACGTATTATGGCCACAAAGGAAAATGTCATGATGCACGCTGGGATGAAATAGTCCCAGAAGAAAAGCATGACGAGGATGCCTCTGTATCGAGGCGTGTAGCGACAAGTACCTTCGTCCGTTGTATCGTAGTGTAGAGCAACCAGAAGAACCTGGAATATGGGTCCAAGAACCCAGGTAGAAACTATCAGCAGGTGAACGGCACGCTTCTTGAAATTCTGGAGGTACCATATTGGATGAAGCACAGCCACGTAGCGTTCGATGGATAGGGCCACGAGGTTGAAGGTGGAAATTGCGAAGCCACCGAACACCAATACCAACGAATTCCAGAGGTTGCAGTAGACCCTTGCAGCCAGACCGGACTTCTTGACTGATCGGATTCCACCGACATCGGAAAGGGTAGAGGCGACAAGGAGCCCTGATACGATACAGTCGATGATGGCTTGATTGACAATCAACAAGTTGGTGTTGTTTCTCACTGAATGTCTCCGAAGCACGAGGACGCATGCAAGGTTACCAACAAGACCAAGCATACCGATGAAAACCTGACCAACCTGAATAGGAGTAGCGACAGCCCACCCGGATTCTTCTTCGGGAGCTTTGGGAGCTTCGGTAGGGGTACCATTGTAGGACATGGCATCATCCATGATGAGCAGAACGTGGACCTTCAACTAACGACGAAAAGATGTGATGGAATAAAAATTTGTGATTTTTAACGAGCTTTATTTGTATGTGCCAGTTTTTAAGAGGACGATAACTCTTTGACACGTCATATCGCGAGAGGCGTATAGTCGCTTTTGTAGCTTGAAAAAGAAGTTTTTTTATAAATAGTGCCTGGATAACCCATCCTTACCAAAATAGTCAAAATGTCAAACTTATATCGTTATTATCATGGCATGTCAATTATGGTTTCTAGGTCCAGCATTTTAAACATTTCTCCATGTTTCCGCTTTCAAATGACCATAATTAGTGTCAGAAACCGATGAGTGAATTTTGTCGTAATCGGTTTAAAACACTTTGATCAGTACGCGAAATCTGGCTCCGGCCGCCATATGCCAACTGCCATGTTCGCCTGTGGCATTTGCAGGAAGTTTTAACAAAGGAGTTAAAGTTTGGTCCAGATCCTACGAGTCCAGAAATCCTTCGTGTAACAAACAAAAAAGTGACCTAATTTAATGCACTTAATTTCAAACGTCCAGTAATGATTAAGTTCATATTCAAAAGCACTTAGCCTGTCACCCGAAAAGGTCAAAGGAAAGTTCTACTTTCGTGCCAAAGAGTTAGAAATACCCTTTTTATCGAGGGAATTGTAAAAGCAATTACTACTTGACTTAAAAAAGCAAAATGTAAGAAAAAGATCAAGATGCCATAGCAAAGAGAGCAGGTTTATTAGGTCTTTAAATAGCGATTTACAATTTAGGCATCCTCGGGGAGGTAAAAAAGTTAACGTTCTAAATTTAGTTAAAAGCATCGGAAGTATAATTACCCTGATTTTCAAGGTAATAAAGAACATCAAGGTAAATTGGAAAGTGGGCTTTAAGAGAAGTTAGCTCTGAATATGTACTAACCTTAAAACGTAATTGACGGGTGATTATTTATTTACATGATTGCTTGAGAAGCGTCACACGCTTGGTTATGGGGCGTTCACATATACACTCCGGGCCCGTACGGCGATTGAACACAGACATTTTGGTCTTTGTTTGTTTGACCGGCTCCCGTACAGGTTCTACAGGCGCCGGACATTTTTCACCAGTGGTGCTGATTCTCCCGGCGTTTTCATCTGCCCGTTTAATATGTTGTAGATAGCCCGTAAAGGGCCCGTACGTGCTCCAGACGGCAGGCGCGGATCTACGTGGCGATTTTTCCGGCCTGGGCCCCCCCCCCTAGCCGAAAAATCTGTTTTAAAAAATCGGATAATAACGTAAATTTAATCTTTTTTAAAAACAAAAACGTCCCCCCCCCACCAAAAAAAAATATATATATATATATATATTTTTTTTCGCCCACACCGAAAACAAATTAGTGGTTCCCCCCCCCCCCTCTTGTCGCCGGCTGGATCCGCCCCTGCCAGACGGTGCCTGGACGGGGTCATCACGATTTGTTCAATTATCAATGTACAACGCAGCTTTAAACAGGCGGCGCGGATGTCAGAGGCAACATAGTTCAGTGCACCGCAAGGAACCCAGCAGGGTGCCTATAAACGACTGAGGCCGGGCCCCGGGAGCCATTGGGTGCACCTTTACATCGGACGGAGCCCGTAAGCTTACCGGCCCACAACTGGGTGGCACCAGGCCGCCAACTTTACGGGCGCCGAGCATTTTCATTCGACCATTTTTACCGGTCACCTCACGGGCGTCGCAGAATATGTGACCATACATGCCGTAGAAATGGAAATCGGAAGGGTCCCGTACGGTCTCTAAAATCTACGGCAAGCCGCCAGGTATGGAAAAATCGTATGGGGCTCGGTGAATATGTGACCTAGGCATATTCAAAGCATGGAGGGGGTCTACGGCCCTATGCTCTATGTGTTATCCAAGGGAAGGATTAGTGCCTTACATATTCATTTTTTTTAAAGACATGTAGTCAAAAGCTATCTTATCATTTTGTTTGTATTTCGTGTAGTATGATATATTTTATTAAACTTTCCCACTTTTGGAATAAATTTATCAACATTCTACGTCATTATGTAAAGTACATAATGACGTGGTTTGGAACCGGGGCTTGTTTGCGACGAGTCCACTGCTCTACCACAGAGGCATCATTGTTACTCGGTAATATTTATACAGTGAATTTGGCATTAGGTAAATAAACAAATACTTCAGTCACACCACTTAACTATTTCCAAACCGATGAACTTCTTGGATATTCAAGTATTACTCCAGTCAAGTCGACGAGGCCGACACAAAATTTCATTTTTCTCGGATGGCCGAGGATCGGTCGGTTTTTAGTCGGTGTCGCGGTATGACTATGGTATAAATATAATTGTTCACTCGATTTTGTGTCTGCCTCGTCGGTATGACACCTCAGTCACCGTAAAACCGACTCCGCACCAACTCCAAACCGACCAATCTTTTTAGCCATTTGGTGTCTCTCGTCGATATTGTATCGGCCGAGTCGGTGTGGTATCAGTCTCGCCGGTGTGAATGAGTTTAAAATTATTATAGGCAGCCAATTACATTCATTTTATGGGTAGACCTTGGAATAAAAAAAAACCCCATTGTTATCGCCTACAGCTCTCCAATCCAAAAGCAAATTATTTTGCCTGCAATCGAATTTAAATACAGACGTATACTTAATGTCGGCATACAAGTTCAGTTCAGTTCATGTTATTCAAAACCATACAAAGCATGATATAATCAGTTACATAAAAAAGAGACTGGTAATAGTACATCAATCAACATATTCTAACTTAATTACATCATAACTGAATGGTTTTAGGACCCCTTTAGAAGCTAAGCTTGTGAGCGGGGCCCTATAGTCAACAAAATACATACATTTACAGTAAAAAGAATGTTACGTATGATTATATGATGGATGAACCTTAAACAGGCAGGACCAAACTATCAATGCTATTTGTAGAACATAAAATCACCCCAAAAAAAACGCCGCTGTACTTAACGTGTAAATTAATGTTACCTGTACCCAACGAAGGTCCTGTACGTATTCACTGATCTCTGCGTTAAAAAATACAGAAATCTTAAGAGAATCGCACTTACGTCATCATGAACCAAAAAACATAAACCGCGATTTGGCCGCGGCATATCAGAACGTGGCTTCATTTCAAAGCATAGCAAATGAAGGGTGATGTACACTTTCTTAAATTATAAAAGAGTCAGTAGTGAGCTAAAAACAACACAATAATACGTCTAGTTTCATTTAGCATTTTAAGGCGTTGATAAAAACTAGTTGAGTCTGTGCAAAATTAATGTGTAGGTATCTATATTTTGCAGTGTAAGACTCTTTTTACAAATCTTCTTATAAAATCATAATGAAACTGTCACGCAAGTCAAACCAATTGTGTACCAAATAAACGTGATAGCCCTAGTATGAAAATTACACCTAGAAGAAAGTTCGAATAGATATCATTTCCACTTTGTAAATGTGCAGGTATCTAAATTTTCAGTGTAAGGCTATTTAAAAAAAATCTTCTAATAATATTATCGTAAACAGAGATGCTGTCATGAAAGTTGAACCAATTGGGTACCAAAATGAACGTGGAAGTAATAGTATGCAAAATTACACCTAGAATGAGAACGTAATTTTTAACATTTCCACTTTACAAACTGGATAAATGTGAAAGCAACTTGCAATGGAAGTAGACCTTCACTCATTTTACGTTTATCTTTGGCTTTTCGTTACGATTAAGTTTAAATCTGACGAATTTGATTTGGTGATAATGCTGCAGACTCTCTCTCCTGCCCGATCACAATATTTCTTTTCTCGCCATACTCCTAACCATCTCCAATCCCCCCTCTCTCTCTCTCTCCCTTTTCCCCACCCCCCCCTCCTCCTAGTTGTATTTTGAACAAATTCAATTCAGAGTATCCAAGATGGTTTCAACGGTACAGCCAACCTTCTCAGAAAGGGCTGATGTTGAAAGGGTGCGGTTCGCGTCTTTTTTTCCGTACCACTAGTACGTCATAGAGGTTATTTCGACGACTTGAATAGAGGCAACATCTGACTCGTATACCGAATCGCGCCGCACTGATAACGCGGTGTGGTGCGTACAACCATGGACTTACTAGACTAAGTCCATGTCTAGTAAGTCCATGGTACAACGCACCCTTTCGAGAAAAGTGCACCCCCCCCGCTTGTCTCGAAAAGGTGCGTTGAGAACGGAGTACCGCCATAACGCACCCTTTAGGGATATTAAGGGGGGGGGGGCTTTCTCGAAAGGGTGCGTTAGCTAGTTTTCCACATCAAATATTTTTTTTTTATAGAATTTAAGGAACATGAATTTAAAACGTTTAAATTGAAATGATCAAAATTGAAACAGATTGAAAGTTAAATACAACTACTGTTGCGTAGTCTTGCAGATCAGACGTTTATAAGAATTAAATCAATAAATTACATATATTGAAGTATAAAAACATAGTTCTATTTTGTATATAAGTAATGCTTGCCTGTCATAGCAACAAAAACAAAAACCCGTTTCGTTGACGATCAGCTTCTTTGTTGTTAGGGAGAGAGTGAGTGGAGGAAGAGGAGAACTATTAAAAAAAGAGAAAGAGAGAGAGAGAGAGAGACGGGTGAAGAGAGATAATATGAAACTTATAAATGGCAAAGTCGATAATGGGTTTCATAAGAAAATATAGGATAAGTTCGTTCCAGAAAGTAAATCATTCATCTCTTAATGTGTTTGGATTACCTCCTGGTATTCAAATCAGAAATGCATTTCATAAAAGCTCATTAACGTCCATGTTAAAGCCTTGATTTATTCATTACTGTTTAAACAGTGACATTTCCTGGGTGCAACGCCCAAGATAATAGATAATTCATCTCCACACCTTGTCGTACTTACGAGAGATAATGGCAAATAGAATTATGCTGATAATGATGGGAGGAATCGTAAGCATAATATGTCTTCATTCTGTTTTTCATGCTTCTGGCAAAAGTAGATTCACTTCTAGAAGAGCATTTAAATTAGCGTGAGATGAGGTATGCAGTTTTCCGCAAAGCGGATTTTGTCAGAATAGTTCATAGAAGCATCATCAAAAGGTTGCGATATTTTTGATGAAAATCACAAATAACCACCTGGAAATTTCTTTGATTGCAGAATTTGTAATATCCCTGGGATTTGTATAAAGAACCTAAAGACGCCAGAAAGGTTCGAAATTTGATGTCATTTATCTTCCTCTATGGAGACCACTCTGGAGAGGTTGTTTGCAGAATTTGTGTAAAGTGAGAAAATGTGACGATTGCTAGAGACTCAAGGTTACGATTTTGTTCACCCTTTCTCTCTCTCTCTCGCGCGCTCTCTAAAGGAATTAGGCACTTGATGCTGCAACGTGTTTGGTTAATGAACTGAACAAATTCCAGTTACTAAATGCAGTTGTTACGGTCTCGATAACAAAATTCGAAAACATTTTGTTTTCATCACCCGACAAAGGTCTCAACTGGTTTCTTACATTTGGAAAACGATGGCGTTAAATCAAACAGTATCCGCAGAAGGCACAACCCAAGACGAACCCTCTACAAAATTTGGTCAAATTTGTGAGCTTTTTATAGGATGCTTCGGAATCGTTGGTAACTTGACGTGTGTATTTGTTCTAGGCCGCCGTTCTGTCCGCAACCATACGAACTGGCTGATAGTCAACCAAGCAGTTGTCGATGCCCTAGTTTCGTTTTTTCTCGTAGCAGCCGTTTCGACCAAATTCGCAGGGGTATCCTCAAAAACGATGAACCGAACGAGCGGTGATATCTATTGCAAATTTTGGCGCTCGCTTTGTGTGGTTTTCGCTGGTTTCGCTATATCCACGTTTAATCTAACAGCTATATCCATCGAGCGGTATATAGCTGTCGTACATCCTATGTGGTACCTTTCCCATTTCAAAAGGCGAGCAATGCTTACCTTGATAACACTTAACTGGCTTCTAGCCCCAGTTCTTCAGATTGTAACAGTATCAACGCAGTATGGGGTGATGCAGAATGGTGAGTGCGATTTCTACCCGAAGAACAGTCAGATTCTCGTAGCCTTATTTTTCTGGGAGTATTTCATACCAATATGCATCATGACATTCTCCTTTGTCGCCATTATTATCAAGTTTCGAAAGCTAAATAAGATCGCAATCGAACGTACACGTGAGATTCATCATCAACCACCCGTTGCCGGTATGTCCTTAGCGCAACAAGAGCCGGGAGGTAGCGAACGGGCGTCAAGAATATGGAGCGTACCCGTTGATATTGAGAGGAGCGCCATCCGAGCTGGAAACGCTACTTCCCCAAGAAGAGGCCACATACGTAACGACCAGAGAAACCAAAACCAGGTAAACGCGGTCGGGCGGATCCAGAGGCGCAACACAACTAAGGTCCTTTTTGCAGTCTACATCATTTTCCTGATATGCTGGTCACCGAATCAATGGGCTTTTCTACAGTTCAACCTTGGAGGCCATCTGGATTTCAACTTCCATTTCTATCGTTTGACAGTGGTCATGGGCATGCTAAATACCTGTATTAACCCCTTCATCTACGCTCTGAGACTCAAGATCTATCAAAAAGAGCTGAAAGCCATCGTTCAATCCTTATTTACTGCACTACGTCGTAAACTTAATTTTCATCATTGAGTCCGTTGCACACGAAGCGTTATTTCCTGACGTAGGACAGCGTCATTGGTGCTTGCTTTCATGCGTCAATTGATAGTGAAATTGTTTCAAATGTGAATGTAAAATGGAAAGCACTTACAAGTTTTTGTTATACTTGGCGCATGCGCTACTTTCGATCACAGGTTGGATTGGCGCTCGTAATAGCGCAATCATTATAACGCTTTGTGTGCATTGTTAATTACTTCTCGACAAAATAAAAGCTAGGTATCACATCTAGTTTTGTATATTCTTCTGCCGTTTTTTTTTCTACCACTGATCAATGTCGTTCAGTCTTATATAGGTTTTCTGTCTAACGAGCGGCAAATTTTCAACGAATTCTGGTCTGACACGATGCGCCAACTACTTAAATGCAGGACTACGCCAATGGAATGCCGGTATTGACATTGTGGCTTGGTCAGATTCACGAAACTTACGCTCCTTGAAACCTCTGATGTTCAATATTTTAAACCAAAGTATATCAATTTTCTATCTATTTCAAAGATTAAAAAAAAAATTATGGACAAGGGAACAAGCGATATTTTCTGATGAATAAAAGTCAAGGAAAACCATATGCTTCTAAGAAAAGATCACTATTTAATTTAGTAAGAAACATCAGTTTATTCCAGCTAGCGATTTCTAGTTGTGTGGAGGCATTACATGGAAAATAAATGCTCTTTCTTTTATAACAATACCTCCAGTTGTGCTTGTGTAAGGAATTATGCATGTTTACCGAATAATATAAAGAAAAAGCGAACGCCAGTGGAGGATTTATTTGGAAGATGATGATGCTTGCGGTTATCCTATGCTGCATATGATGCAAAAATGCTGTCTTTGTGTTATTGACGCCTCGTGAGAAATCGGTGTAATTGTCAGCTATAACTGTGGGCATAATATGTAAAGAATTGCATGTATATAGATCTTGTGCAAATTTTTTCCCAACAAGTAAACAGTAACTGCCAATGTAAGTGCACTTGTCTATGATATTGTAATGCTTAGAATTGTGCGATGTAGTGAGATATTGTCCACTTCAGTTTGTTCTCGGATTTAGAACGCATGCGGCTTCCGACAAGAAGCAGCGTTTGTCATAGCCGAGAACAGTTGAGACCACAAAAATGAAATTGATACACTGTCAACAAAGCAGAAACTGCTTGGTGTGTCTCTACTCTAACGTAGTAATATCCATACATGTCTAGAAATATATCACATCCTCCTTTTAATAATCAATTTCTCCTAATCACTTCTTGACGTTTAGTCGATAAAGAAAGTGTTTCTTTGATGAAAAATGTATTTGATGGATTAGTTCACTTAACCTAATTATTTTACCTTGCAAATAAATCAGTGGTAACTTAATATTCCCTTCGTATTAAAAGAAGATAGAGAACAATATAGATTTTAAAAGATGGGAATAAAAATGTTGAACTACGTGAAAAAGTCAGCTATTTGGGGAGGAAAATATTTTTCTGATTTGTAAGGCTTCACTTTGTGCTTGTTATGAATAAATATATTTGATTTTACACGTTCATGTTATTTTGTTATGTGAATAATGACTTCATAAATGGGAAAGGCAGAGAGGTAGGGAGAGAAAACGAGAGAGAGATAGAGGGAGAGAGAAAGAAATAGAAAAGGTATTACAATATGGAAATATTGTTGTGTGTATTTAAGTACTGAGCTTTCAGTGAGAGTATGCTGTTTCCGGGCTATCTGTAAGATGTTTGGTTATACTATTGTTCACGTTTTGCAACTTATATTTGATTATTATTCATACGGCAACCACAATAGCGTTCAGTACAATATTAATGTACAGGAAAAAGTAGACAAAAAATACGAATACGCAAGCTTTGTTTTTCAAGCGGTTCAGATTTTATTTACTTTCCCAATTTATATTAATGAGTTTCAGGTTGCAACACAAATTAAAAACACAAGTTCTTGACTTTCAATGACTTTCCATGACCCATTGTTGGCTGTTCTATAACCAGGGGTGTGTTTCACAAAGACTAAGATCGACTTTAAGTTGTACTTAACTATAGTAGGCCGTTAATGCACTATTTTATCCCATCATTTAATGGCATCGGTTTCTCAAGGGACGTACCAATCGTGGTCACAATCTACCGAATTTACATTTTTTGATAGTTCATTATCGAAGAAAAAATATCATCTGAAGATCACAATTGATGGACTAGTGGAAAAAGCAACCAGTGAAATGAAGGGATTGCCATAGTAAGTATCACCTAAAGTTGATCTTAGTATTTGTGAACCCCCCCAGATAAGTAGCATTTGTATATGGGTTGCGGCTTAAAAAACGGCGTACGTATACAACGCCCATCGTCAGTTCAAACTGGATGGCTGCCATAGTTAAACGCGGCCCACAAACACGATGAATTTTTGTGACTTTCCAATACTTTAGGAGATTTTTTCATTTTCATTTTCCATAACTTTCCAGAATAATATATATTTTCATGACCGTGGGAATCCTGAGTTTACAACATCTCTGTATTTCCCCCTGAAAGTGATGTTCAACAAACTATTCATCTATCATCGTAGGGAGCCGAAAAATAATCTCGACTCTTTGACGTTATGAGATCTGAATATACATGGTGGCCCAATAAAAGCGTACTAGCACAGACTTCCAATAATGTGGGGTCAAAATCACTGATACCTGCGAAATGAAAAATGATTATCATACCAAAATTCATAAATTTACAAGAGGGTTTTAGTTATAGAGAGCTTTTTGTGATGCAAGGTAAAAGTTCAAATAACTTCAGTATCAATACAACAGTGTCTTAAACAATTTGTATAATTACAAGCCTATGTTTAACAAGCCATTAAAAATTGCCTGAAAAAAAGTAATGTGTGAAATGCTGGGTTTGTATTCAAGCTGACGTACATAACAACTTGATCAAAGCTCAGGCTTAATACTATTTCCGAAAATACACAATGACGTGTAAGTTTCTGTAAAGAGCCCTGCAAATGGAATTTAAAAAAAAAATTGTTTCCCATAAATGCGTCTAGAAAGGAAATACCCAACCAATTTCGGTGAATTTGATATTAAACATTTTCTTTTATGAAGATGCCCTATCTATACTAGCAATATTTAAATTTGCCCCACAAAATTTATAGTAGGCAAGTCAATTTTTATGGGCAACCCTGTGCATAATATACGCCAGCTCCTTTTTAAAACATGTAGGAGATGTGGGAAATAAATTGGTTATGATAACACTGGGAACCAGGCTGAGGAGAAGCATTATTGCTTATAATTTCCATTTTTATGCGACATGTATCTCATGATTAGACAAGCAAGTAGTACAAAACAGAATTAACACAAATTACACCTGCATATATCACTTAAAAGAGCTGCTGTTCTGTCATTGCGTACAGTTAAATAAGCATAATTATGACACTTGTCAGCATCTTTCCTGTTTTTTTTTTAAATTGAGATATACGATAAGGTCAGCTATGCTATACTTATATGGCAAAACACAATACGGCAAAGCTATTCTATATTTTATTTCCACTAAGACGTATAGAAAGCACTTAATGTCTGCATAGTTTATGACACAATATTGCACAAATAACTAACAGGAAGGCCATGCTGCAAACGCATTCAAATATGATATATGTACAATAGATACACATCTGATATGGGAGAAAGTATAAGTATATAAGTATAATAATTTATTGTCCTTTTCAGGAAATTTGTTTTCCACTGGTTACAGAGTATTGCGATACAGATATATAAATGAAATATTACATGACAGTGATAAACATACACATATGATAAACATACAATAGATGAGGTAATATATATGTAAGCCACGGTATATATGGTGGTTAAAGAGGTAATATCAGATTCCATTTTACAAAATATAAGTTAAGTTAAGTCCACTCTTAGTGATTAACTACACCTTTTATTGGGTAGACACCCGAATGATGTCAAATTCCCCCGGAAGTCCCACTACTATGAGCCTGTAATTAACTTGTTCCCTACAATGTTTCCTTTATTCAGTATAGAGCATATTTACGTGCAACTGATTTCTTTGTATTATCCGTCCTGGTAATCTAAACCAATTTGACATCAGCTATTGTACAGAGATTGAGGGAGACGATACCCATATTTCAAACACCAGTGTGTTAACAATTTATCACTACCTCAGTATCCTGGCAACACCAAATACGTGTTAACAGAACACCATTGCCATGAGGATGGAATAAACTGGTGTTATTCTATTGTCACAATATAAAAAAAGTGTTTAAAAATATTTTTAAAATTCACATGGAAACAGAAAGGATGGAATAAAAATTGAATAATGATAACACTAACTACAATTATATTATAAGCGCATATATCTATCTCAGTGATTTGCTCAAGGTGTCTGCATAGTATTATTTTCACTGAGGTTTCAGCCCCCGCTACCTTCAGGGACTGAAAACATTCAAGGAGTAACTTTCAACAAGGTAGCCATTTACTACACCTGGATGGAGAGTAGCGAATGTAAATATATGTCTTGCCAAAGGGCGTTAGGGCCGCGGCGGAACTAGAACCGGGAACCATGCGATTCACAGTGATGTATCCACTAGACAACAACACCTTAACAATGAAATGAGTTTAATTCGACACTGGTGTTCTTCTGACCCTGATATGGTGTGGCAATGTAAAGATACCGAAGTGGTGTTAGATTTAACACCGCGATTTTTGCAAAGTGTGCTAATGCTTATCCGGTGTTCAAAACGATGAAGTAGCTGTAGGTCTTGGAGCTCCAGATTTTGTTACCCATGAGCTGTCTTGAACTCGTCGATGAAATCGACTTTTCAAAGTCGTTTTTATCTGAAAGTGCAAATAAAAAGAATGTTTGGTTTAAATCAGATCAATACAACTCAACCTCCAAACAAGTCTGTCAAAATTCTTCATGAAAAGGGGTTTAGGTTACGGTCAAAGCCAATCGCTACACTTGAGATACGGTTTACGAAATCAGCATATTAAATATATATCAAAAGGGTGGAACAGACAAGTTTCCTTAATATCTCCTTTATTCCATTTTCAATAATTAAATGATTATTAGAGCATTTAATGTAGCGCAACTACTATATTAATATACATTACTGCGCTGTGGTGAAAACAAAACTCACAATAGTGCTACTTTACAGACACATAATAAACAAATACAAAATATTCAAAACCTTCTTAATACAAGACTTTGAAGACGGGCAAAAGTATTTTAAATGCGATTATATGCTTAGTTATTGGCAACCAATTTAACTTAATTAAGATCTTGATAGATTCGGACCGACACAAAGAAATATGATTATATTACTTATAATGAGATAATGATAATCCTAATGAAAGATATAAACAAACTTACAACTGACACTTGGAGGCAGTGAAAAATGAGAATGCAGACCCCCTAAAAATGAAGGAATGGCGAGGAGAGAATAAGAAAAGAATTTGAAAAGAATGTTGCTAGAAAAGCAATTAATTCATCATTCTATACATCATGTCAATGCTTCTTGTCATGATTGTCTAGAGCATTGGTCTCGTAATCCGGCGACCCGGGTTCGAAACCAACTTCTTTGCCCGAGTTCCACGAGTTCCGCGATAGCCACCTATGTAAGAATGAATTCAGTTTCATTGTTGATGTGCACGATGATCAAAATGATTCGAAACAGTTAATTTATTGAATGGCAATATACCTGTAGACCGAACGAAATCGTGAAGAGATACTGAAAGATGATGACGTCATCAGATGTGGTGATGCTGGTGACGGCCCCCGAGAACCATGTCAGACCAAGGATCGGAAGTAGAATCAGCAGTGCACGAGCCATCGCCCTAATTAAACACAAAAACAGAGCAGTCAGTGGGTGTTCCGTTTCTTGGGTCGCTATCCCTTAAAGGGGGATGGGGGGGGGGGGGGCACCGGTCGAGAGATTATAGCAATATAATTAGGGGAGGGTGTGGGGAAGACTAACACTGCATGCTGTAAAGATAAACGTTTACCGACATCGCTACCACTTCTGTAATGTTTTCTCAATTGCGCGTATATATGGAGCGATTTCCGATTCCTGTACCCAAACATCACCAGGCGCGCTACTAATTATTTGGTAATGCATTATGGGAGATGGCTGTCGACATTGTCGGGACATTGTGAGTAACAGATCGGAGTATACGTAAATCTGAAATTGTACGTGTCAGTATAATTCAATGCCTTTGATACAATTAACATGAGGCTGACAAGTAGAGATGTGTTTGATGACTTACTTGATTTTGTCTAACTCGTCTTTCTTCGCGTTGGTCTTGAGTGCCATGAAGGACCTCATCACAAAGAACAGGATCATCGAGTTGAACTGCAAAAAATGAAAGAGTGTTTTTTAAAATTAAAGACGTATTCTTCATTTCTGCATCGATAGTGTCGGGTAAGAAAGAATTGGATTGTGTAAGTCAGGCTTTCCTCCTGATGTATCTTAACCGCTGATATTGTACCCAAACAACTATATTGAGCAATTCGTCTTTTGACGAAACAGAGACAATGGAACTTTCATCCTCACGTAGAAAATATGTTGTTTCTGTCATTTTCGTAGGGGCGAAAATGAAAACAGGGGTAAACCTACTCAGGGGCGGAACCAGAACTATTACTATTGGGGAGGGATGAAACAGAATGGAAATAAATACATGGTTAATATCCAAGCCTAAATAATGCACTATGACAATGAACCAAATCGCCATTTTGTTTTATTTAATGAAGGATTTGTTTCTATACATACCAAGAGCACTGCGAATACACATCCAACAAATACGTAAATGGTGTAGTCATCATGACGAAGCCAGCAACTGTAAACGTACAAAATAAGTTAATATAGTTTTCGTTATAACTTCAGCTTATTCCTTGTATTAACAAATTTACTTAAATAGTGTCTTTAAAGTTGTTCTTAATACACCTTGGCGAAAATTGGTCACCGTTATTCCAATCTTAATCGAATACGAGCATGAACCGTCGACCAAAACATTTAATCTAACCATTAAATCGGAACCCAAGCACTATTCTATAATTATAATCCTACATGAATCATTGACGGTATATTTTTTTTAGATCAAATGTGGTGTTCGACATTATTGGATGAAGAATTCCCGGGCCGATGAAATAATATTCAAGGTGATGAAAAAGGGGATGGTTTTCACCATAATGATTCAACAAAATGTGGTATTCACTCTCTCTGTCTCTCTCCCTCTCTCTCTCTTTCCCATCCCCCCTCCTCTCTCTCTCCCTATATATAGCTATCTATCTTTGTGTGCGTGTGTATGTGTGTGTGTGTGTCTCTCTCTCCTTTGTCTCATACAAGGGTATCTTATCCGTCCTACAAGATCATTATTAAACAAAAAAAGCAATGTAAAGAGACATACTGAAGCACTTTTTTTCTTGTACTCATCGGAAGATTAATCTCAAGAATGAACAGAAAGCTAAAATCAGACAATATAAGCGAAAGCTAAAAGAGCAAAGCGACACAATTTTAGAATGTTTTACAAGTAAAACTTACAATTTAGTAGATCCATAGCCATCATACAGGACACCGAAAGAAACTCCAACAACCACTAACGAGCCTCCTAAAGGTAAAATACATCCCGATTTCGGAAAATCAGCGTTAGTTTTGTGGTTATTATAATAGAGAAGAGTTTTAGGACGCGTCGAAATATTTTTTATCTGAGGCTGAGTGGCAGTTTAGGTATGTAAGGACGTCCCGCAGTAATTTTCGTGCGCACCTGACCTGCGCAGGGCCAGTTGGTAATGTATTCACTGTGCTCTATGCCATGAGTTCCTGGCATTGTGCACAGTAAATAGATGACAAGCTGGCGTTGCGCAGCTAAGGTACGCACGAACATTAATGCGGGTCGGGATTACAATATTATTTATTTGTGAACACTTGCATTAGCTGATCCAGGGGGGGGGGGGGGTGGGGGTGGGTGGGCGTTCATATAATGTACAGTTCATGTTCCCACGATATCGACGGAAGATTTCAAAAGAAAATAACTAGCGCGTATATTACAAGCGGCCGAATGTATCATTCACAAGCGTGTCAATTACAACGCTTGCACGATGTGCGCGCTGAGCAGGGGAACAGAGATTCATAAATGATTGTGGATTTGTAAAGGACCTTAACATTTACGTAATTTACGCGCGCCGAAAAGATGACCACGTTAATTTCATGAATATTCAATAGCAAAAACGCCAATCACCGAACCTGTCTCATGAGAATGCCTCTGTGTAGAAAATGAATAAGAAACAAGTGGTTAAGATCCAAGTGTGTCAGGTGGCTCAGAAAGAAGTGGTACAGTAAAATGGCAACACCCAATCCAACACTCTCACTAACGACATCAATCTCGTACAAAACCATCCAAAATGTCGGAACCTGAACTGCACCTCGACATAGAGATCGATGAGGATCAAACTTCTGCTTCAAGTGGTTATAGTGAGAACAACGATGGGGAGTTAGGAGAATTCGAAAAAGAGAATGAACTAGGTTACGGAGATGATGGCCGCAGAGGCAGAGCTGCAGCTGCACTACCGCAAGCGCATCAGCAATAACCCGAGGCGAGAGGGAACGGGGCAATAGGGTGACGATGCCGGTGGTGTGAGTGGAGCGGCCATGGATTTACCAAACATGATCCGAATGATAGAGAGAATTGGTGAGTTTTTGGCAAATATGAATGTCAATCAAAAACATGGCGTTGACTGTAGACCTTTATATGTGTATTCATTACTTTATTTCTCTATTCATTCTACAATCGGACGCATGCCATACTCGCCCTGAACCTGGCACAGAGAGCACCATCGTGTCGGATCGCGGCAACATTTCATTGCCGTCGGCCATGCCCAACGTGCTGTGCACAATAACATGCAAATACTGCCGTGTGTGTGTGCGCGCGCGCGTGTGTGTGTGTTCTGTGTGCGCTCTCTCTCTCTCTCCCGATATTGATGGCACAAGAAAGATCCTCTCCGCTCTCTGATTTTTGTTTGGTTGATGCGGTAGGCGAAAAGGTGTTTGAACAAGCGCGTAGCCAGGATTTCATTTTAGGGGGGGGCGGTAGTAAGCACGCGAAGCTTGCGAATCACTTAAGAGCGCGCGTAGCGCGCTCCCTAGGGGGTTGGGTGCAGGGAGGGGGAGCTTTGAAAGAAGACGATTCGTTGTACCTTTCTCGACTCATAATCCTTGTCAGAATTCAGTCCGCCCCTCCTGCGCATAGCACGGAGGCTTTGACGTATTATTAGACAAAGAAGACGATTCGTTGTATCTTTTTCGACCCTTAATCCTTATCTGTATTCAGAGTCCCTCCGCGCGAAGCGCGGCGGAAGTTTTGACGTTTCATTAATTTATTAGAGCAAGAAGACGAATCGTACCGTTCTCGACTCCTTTTCCCTTTTTCTTTGTACGTCCTCTTACTTTTTTTTCTTCTCTTTCTCTCTCTTTTTTGTAGGGGGGCGACCGCCCCCACCGCCCCCACCTGGCTACGCGCCTGCGTTTGAAATCTCTCGTTATTCTTTTCCTATTTGAGTAAGCGGCTAGGAAGTTTTATATTCATCATCTCCATGCCATTAGCTTTTGTAGATGTGTAATTATTCCTATTTAGGGTTGCTTGGTATTTTATTTTAAAACGCTATAGGCCTACCTACCCCAAGCAAAGAGACTCAACCATCCGATACGTAGAGGCTTATAGCCCACGGCAGTTGTACGATAGAGGAATACGCCCTCTATCATCGTCCAAGCGAGAGCGGATGTGAAGAGGTAATGGAGAGTGACAGCAATGGCCTTACACATTATCTAGAACAAAAACAGAAGTAGAATGACATTCATTAAATGTCCACCATACAGTTGAATTAAACATTTGATGTATACATAACAATATATATACCAAGCTGTGATTAAAAATAGTGGGAGATATTTATCTGAGGATGGACTGGCAAAGTAATATTTTTCCGAGGGGCTAAGCCCCGACGAAAAAAAAGTAACTATTGCCAGTCCCTCCGAAGATATATTGTTTCCACTATTCTTACGAACCAAATGCTTGGTAATTTTTTTTCTTATCCCTTCTTTACGATCCGAACTGATCAGCTACCAGCTGATCTGGATCAAGCGCATTATAGCGCGGGGCTAAAGTACCGATGACTTGCGCCGATACTGCAGCAATGTTAAGAGCAGTCCGTATGATGGTGTGACCATAGTTTGTGCGTGAACTAAGTTCGCTATCTCAAAAAATAGGTAAGATTTCGAAAATCTGATATCACCAATATAAAGAAGAATGCAAAATTTCCCAGAGCTGGAATTTTCCTCGGAATTTGGTATGAAATTATGAAAATATTGACAAAAGATCGGCAAATTTGCATTCATTTGCGTCCGTTCCAAAAAAGTATTGACTTAACGACAAGGATTCGGAAGTTTTCATTTTGAGAGCAGATATCCTCTAAATTGCAAGTATGAAGTGGTACCAACTGATTGTATGATATCTTGCCTTGGAAATTATGAAAATTCCTAATATTATATGGATCGCATTGACAAAAGAATCAACTGTAAACCCCTCAAGAACTCGCTCAGCTGGTCGTCTGTGCGTTCAAATTAGACACAATTTTTTTGTAAATACGCAGTGAACATGCGCAGTAGTGCCTTGGAAGAAAATATCAAAGAGAGCGTGCGCAGTTCTGCCAAGGAAAAAATGAAAAGTGAATAATATTCGGAGATCTGGCAGAGGTTTGTTTTAAAAGTGAAATTATATTTTATCACGTGACCACCATTTGACCAATCATGTATTTAGAAAAATCATGAATATTCCTAGAAGGGATATAAATAAGAATACCTGTACAATGAAATTAATCCTATCCAACCCCCCCCCCCCCCCGCGGGGGGGGGGGGGGGGGGGAGGTCCCCAGCTATTATATTTATATTTCTTAGATAATTAGAGGTAATTAAGAATGTCGAAATGATAGGGAAAATAGAAAATATTTTGCACCTTAGAAATATCGTTGTCTAATAACTGCACTACCCACATGATAGTTTCCAAATGATTGGGGAATTATAAGTAATAACGCATGTGAAGATTTCTTGCCTCTGATTGGACTGCAGGCATGAGATTCACTACTGACTGCTGGGAAGTATAGCGAAAACATACATAGTTCTATTTGCGTGTAAAAAGCAATGACGGATGACGTCAACCTGTGTCTGATCCAGCCCCCCCCCCCCCCCTGTGAAAAAAACGTGATTTTTACCGTTTGGGGGGGGGAGGTTGGAGGGGGGGTGCAAATGTTAAAATTTTCGAGGGCGAACAAAAACAAAATGTGCTCACTACCCCCCCCCCCCCCCCCCCCCCCCCCCCCCCCCCCCACTGAGCGAATTTTCGGCCGGCGTGTTTTTCAAATTTTCAGGAGCAAAAAAAAAAAAAAAATGGGCCCCTCCCCTAAGAAATCCCGGATCCGCGTCTGACGTTAACACTGGCATACTTTGTTAAAATGTCACTTTTTGAGAATATAATTGACATGGGAGTGCGGTGTATTTATTAAACAAATATTGTAAAGTATAGCTCCTCGGTGAATTTGATACTCCACTTTGTCCCTCGACTTCGTCTGGAGGCACTGTCCGTCTCGAGATCACCTTGGGCAAAATTTTAACCGTGTCCCTCAAAACAATTAATTTTTGTATACTATGGCGCCTTAAGAATATCTCATAACTTACCAGATTCCATGTCATCTCTGCCATAGTCATGAAGAGAAGCTGACCCAAGGCCGTCGAGATGGCTAGGTTCATGTGGATCTGAATGTTTAGAAGCTTCCAGGTGCTGTTCGAAACAGATAACAATTCGAATATTATCTTAGCTATTTGTTGATAATTTTTGTTATTATTATTATTTTTTAAATCTAGGATAAAAGGCAAAGTTTCACGAAACCGTCGTAAGCACACGTTCATCGACATCCACTGAAACCCGTCCAGTAAATACACACGTTTCAACTGGGGCTCGGCACACCTGTACTTGAAACGATGCCCTGGTTTATACTTACCCAGTGGCAAAGTAAATACAAATAGCCACCGTGAGGGACAAAACGGACAGCGCCCCCATGACTCTAGACAGATAACTCTGTATGACTGCGTGTATCCCTTGATGAGGCTGCAATGATGAAAACATAACACAATTGTAGAATAATAATGTATGAAGGGAATAAAAATAAAACAATAATAATGATAATGTTTATGATTATTATAATTAAAACAATAAATATAATGATAATGATAATGATAATAATAACAATCAATGATGAAATAAATAATAATAATAAAAAATAAGAAGAATGATACAAATATAATTATAATAATTAAAATAATAATAACAACAACAAGAACAACAATGATAAGATATTGATAAAATATGTCATGGGAATTCAATTAACATAAATATTAGTTTTCGTTCTATGTCTTATATAGTTATCATCATAACAAAGAATTCCATTATATGATTAATACCAAATGTTCTCGCTTTGTTTTTAATTGATTTGTTTAAAGTTAGATAGGCCTAGTGCTACTTGAGATTTTAAGCAATGGATCTACGAACAAGCATGCCATTAATGACCAGATTTTCCAACAGGTGCATAATGCAATGAACATTCTCGTGCTATTGTTCGGACAGCTGAGATTTTTTCCAGGTCTTGTGCTACAGTCACTTGACATTCGGTATTTGCTTCGCAAGGACGTGGAATTGTCTCCTCGACTATCACGGAAAACCTGGCTTACATTTTCGACCATTTCACGTCTCCATGACTAGCATAGGACAGTTTCAAGATGCAGACATAAATTGGACAAAATCCAAACTTCAATGAATTGTGGAACTTAAAGTGAAGTTTGTTTTCCAGCTGGATAACCTATTGTTGATTGATGCTGGATCATTTTATAAACCTAATGGCCCGACTTTAACAAAGAGGTTTGTCGACAAACCTAGGTTTATGGAGAGAGATGCCCTGGTTTATGTGTGTCATATGACGCGTTTTGACGCTTTTAAAACCAATGATTGTTGGTTTGAAACGCGTCGAAACGCGTCATATGACGCACATAAACCTAGGTTTGTCAACAAACCTCCTTTGTGAATTTGCGCCTAATATGTCGACAGTTTAAATGTGGAACTGCGGTCTATCTCAGATGTGGACTTGCTTATCGTTTACGGTATGTATTTGTTACACTTGTGTCTTGATAACTTTATGACTTTTTATCAAAGTCAAGTAATAAATGTAAGACAACATTTGGGAAGATTTCCTTTAGCGACAGCCACCCAAATTGAGGAAAAAAATGGTACAGCTTAGAATGATATACCTAATAATAATACGATATATAAAACATGATAAAAAAAGGGTTAGAGATAGGGTTAGGGTTAGCGTTAGATTTTAGGTGGCTGTCGCAATAGGAAATCTTTCTCAACATTTGATTTAGAGGAGGTAATGTAAAGGTATGTTGGGTGTATTTTCCTAGATAGACAGAACCGTCTGCTTTGAGTAGATTTTTGAAACACATTTTGTCTTGTTTGCGTTATTGATTTCGGTAAAGCAAGATGTAGTCTTAGCGGAACATATCTCGAGCGAACTTGGCTGATTGTGGTTTTAGTGTTGTCCATACAGGCCTTGACTTCGGTCGCGTGAAACTGCTTTGAACTAGATTCTACTGGCTCGCGTCGTATTTGTTTCACTCGGTCACTTAACTTAAGAAACTTCACATTTGGTATTCGGCGATAGTCGACAGTCTTGCAATGAGGCGAGAAACATTTAACGATAGAGAGGGAGAGGGAGAGGGGGTCGTGATACAGAGAGAGAGAGAAAGGAATAAAGAAAAAATATTTATTAACAAATGAGTTAGAAAGAGAGAGATGGCGACTTAGAGTGTGTGAGACAAAAGACGATAGAAAGAGGGAAAGGAGGGGTGGGGCTACTTACCTTGGCCGATAAGAGAACGGCAAAGCTAGTGAGATGATTACTGCGGCATTGTACCAGGGACGAGTTTGCAAATACCAATTCCATACCAATACTCGACCAGACTCCAGAGCTGTATACAATATATCAATAAAATGATTAAATGCAATTACAAATTTAGATGCAATCCAAAATAGTGTAAGCATCGCGATCAGGAGCATTACTAGATCATTTAAAAATGCCGCGTGTGTGGATGTGAGGTACATGTGTGTATGAGGGGGAGGTATGTGGGGGAGGGAGCATGTGTGCTTTTGCGAGGGGCAGTGACTTAAATAATAAACATAATTATACGCTCTTTCTAATCAGGATAGGGGGGATTGATCCATTCCCTCCACTGCTAACAATAAATGATTATACTTTAGTACGCCCCTGCCCCCTCACACCAATTCCACACACGTTTCCCCCACCACGAGCCAACAGCGACGATTCTATAATCCAAGTTTTACTTACAATCGCGTATCAATCTATCATTATCTATCATAATTTGCTGATTGTAATAATACAAGTTCTTAGTTTAGAACAGTATTGATAATTTGCAGATTGTAATAATAATAAGAATAATGGTGGCTTCTTATAAAGCCGACATGTCCGTCCCGTGACGCTCCTTGCGCTGCCCCGAATATTACCCTGGCTTTAGCAAGGCGGCCACTGCGGCGCTCTAGCATTTCAAGAAATTAATTTCTGCCAGGTACCCATTTACATCACCTGGGTTGAGAGTGGCAAATGTGTGTGATCAATGTATTGCCAAAGGGAGCATTAGTGCCAGGGCGGGACTCGAACCGCGGACCTTGTGGACACGTCCGGCGACGTATCCACTCGACCACGACACCTATGGCGCTTTCATTTGTTATCCTTTCATAGATATATATAAATGTCCCTTTCTGATATTCTCACATAAAAAAATATCTTATTTTACACGTATTGGACTAGACAAATAGAGTTAAATCAATTTAAAAAAAAATGAAAATCAATATATGAGATATGTCAAGACCGTTGGGAAAGATAGTAAGAGGGAACCTTGTAAAGCTCATCTGGAAAACACGATCTCAAAGAATTTCGAAAGATCATTCTCCGGCAATTTCAATTAATTTTAATTAATATCTTACGTAGTCCTAACATGGTTTTAATTGGATATACAGTAGGTTCAAGAAATTGCCTTGGAGTCGATTTATTGGCAGTCTTTGCGATTGTAAGGGGAAAATCATTTATACTTTTTAATCAACTGATATCAAATCGCTTATTATTATTGATTGTCTATCTTGTTCATCGTACTACTGTACTTTGAACTCCGATTCGTTATTATCCTTCCATTCAACTTGCACGAGTCTTTTCAGTGGACAGTAAATAGTCAAGGTAAGACTTTTCATTTCTCTTTCGACACTGATATATAAATAGAAAATAACTCGAATGCGACTCTCATTTCAACCTTCCATAGCCTTACAATTATTGCGACATATCTTTAATTTCGCATCTTATGTCATATTCAGGCGTACGATAACGGCGAGTAAGAGCAGTCAGACAAAGGCAGAGCCATCTATACAGTGTGAGTCAAAAAAAGTTTACACCTAGAAAATTGCCAATTATTTTAAAAATCATCTATGAAATTAGTAACTTATTATACATGTTATGAAAGGGTGTTTTTGGTATCATTAATTGTATGTGGTATGTGTTCAGCTTTGATGAAAAGGAGACTTTGTTTGAGAGAGTGCAAAAATCGACTTGCACCAAGAGTAATACATAGGATGTTTGAATAAAACAATTGGGATTTGGGTATTAATTCGGTCTTTGCAAATCCAAATAACATTCCTCACAAAATTAATGATGTCACACATATCAAATATAAAAGAACATTTGTGCGCGCGTGTGTGTCTGTGTGTCTGTGACTTTGTTTCTGCAAAAATCAAATACAATGCATCTCATTTGATACATTCAATTCATTCTCTCACTTTGATATTTTTGCGCAAGTCGATTTTGGCACTCTCGCAAACAATGCCTCCTGTTCATCCAAGCGTGAACACATACCACACAAAAATGATACCAAACGATTCGGGACATAACACTCTTCAAAACATGTATGATACCCTTTCATTCATAGCTGACTTTTGAAATAAAGACAATTTTCTGAGTGTTAACTTTTTTTTTACTCGCACGGTTAACACAGATCGGCCAATGTCAGGGTAACCGAACAAAAAACGCAACACTTTCGAGCTGCAATTTTAATAATATTATCGTAAAAATGTCGCAATTTATTCGTTTATCATTATGTAGACATTTCTATTCCCAGAAGAATGACACCAACATCATATTTTTGGGGTAAGGCGTTTGGTTTCGACGGCTATTCTTTTGAGGAAATGTGGTTTTTCAAAAGTTTGATACCGTATTCATGCTCAAGCAGTGAGAAATATATACATGAATCAGAACATCACTAGTTGGAAAAGGTTTCTCTACGCAATAAAAGAAGAACCAATGGCATTGTGTCGATCATTTCAATGGATTTGTAGATCTCATGTGCTGCATTCTTTGGGGTAGATTCATAACAGAACCCAGCCTGGGTAATTTATTGAAATCGCGTTGGTCGGTTACGTTGTGACTCGTATAATGTTTGCTTAAGAAACGCTCTAGTTATAATTAAAAGAGAGGAGTCAAGTGGGTCATGTCATTAGTTTGAAAGCCCCCAAATAGCAAGCATTCCTCTAACTGCTAGTGTATGTGATTGCCATAAAGAACTTTCAGGGGGGGGGGAGATTTGTAGGTTTGCGGATTTTCGGGATGTAGGGGTACTTATGGGGGTACTGCAACTCCTCTGTAGGATGATTTCACGGGGGAAATGGTAACACTGTACCTGGTCAGGACCCTGTTTCATACAACTTGTTATCAATAATACGTTACTATAACTGTTACACGCTACTGAAATCGTGGCGTTTGATTGGCTGAGTGCGAATTTGTCATATAAATTTAGCATTTGTTATTGATTGCAAGTTTTATGAAACAGGGCCCAGATCAAATAATCGTTCCGTCTGGGTTTACATGAGCTCTTCAAGGGATGGACAAGAGTGGGGATGCTTCCCCCTTTGAGATACCAAAAAGTGTTTGAATTGAGAGAGGATATAATCCCACACTCGAATATCTAGCTGTGTTTCGATTCAATTTGAATTCAAATAGATCTGATTATCATGAGGAGATTGGAGGGTGTTAGGGACGTTTTTAGAGGGTATTTATGCACTTATTAATGGTATTTTGAGAGAAATACATAACATCGTAGAATTTTGGACTTACCTTTCATTAGCCATATACGCACAGTGAACGGCATTCGTTTCCCCCTAAAATAAATAAAAAAGTATTCAAATGTTTTTACCGTAGATAATAATAGAAAAAGTAGACCCTTTATTTCACTGATAAATATAACGTTCATACTGATGCCTACTTCAAAGGATTCTATAATTTGGTTTAAGACGAGTATTTCGTTTAGTACTTGGTGAATTTAGGGATGTACTAGTTGCACATGTGTTTTGCGATGATGATAAAATTTGGACTACACTTACAGTTGTGAATCAAATGTAAAAGGGCAGACTCAAAACAATTTTCGTTAGTTATAGGGTTTCACAGAGAACAGGAGAGCGGCTCATACATTCCTCTTATTTGAAGGTAGTTCGATTCCTTGAGATTCCTAGTAATATCCGTCAATAACAATAGAAGTTAAAGTTGAGTATTGGCCATGCATTTATTTACAAATAAAGCTATCTAGTCATCATTGGGGAAGCTTGAATATGGAGAACAGAAGAATTCACATACTGTGACGTTTAGGATTAAGAATTGGCTCAATAAAAAAAAGTCAAATAGAGTGAAGAGCATTACATATATACGTAGGCCTGTGGAGTACACACGCAGGGAACATGAACAATTTGTCAACGATTTTGAACTATATTCTTGTGTCGTATTTCGAATATGAGAGCATTTCGCAATCGTTCTTTCTCAGACTACATTGTCTACTACGGTATTCTTGTATGGGAATAAAAACGAAACCAAAAATCCAATTTGTATTTTTACCTAAATACAACTGAACCTCCTATTAAAGACTACGTCGAATGTCAACTCACCGTTAGATCCACGGCGAAGTCAATGACCATGGAGCCATTGAGATCAATGCTTGTATTGCCATTCTCGATGTCGATGATCATCACCAAGCTGATGACGTGTAGTTGGTTGCCTAAGAAGTCTATGTCGTCCTGCAGGACGTTGATGGCCCCGCCAACGACGTCGTTTTGGTCTATGTATTCGAAGGTCACTTGCGCTGAAATGGGAATGGAAGGGAGTAACAAAAAGACAAAAAAATGACGTATAACCGACGCCATCATTGTAGTGTACCAATCGTCCAAAAGTAATTTTTGTTCGGCTAGAATGTATAAAATCAACTGAGTACAAAGTCCTTAAACAGATCGTAAACAGTTGCTACTACGTTCACTTTCTTCGCACAAAGTTTGAGCCCGTTATTGGGCAAAATTTTACAGAACGTATTGAGAACTAGTTTGGTGTGATGGGGGCTTCACTTGAATGTCTTGTTTTGCACACCTCAAAGCGTTGAAGTTTAACTTGAATAAGGAATGGCAAGAACGCGCTGAGGTTTTATAACCCTTGAGCCAGGATGTGATTGTACTCTAGAAGCGCAGTTGAACGCACTAAGGACGAGATGAGGACGAGCTCAACTGTCTCTGAACTAGTTAGAATGGAAATCGAAGTACAACTAGTTAATAACGGGTTTAAACTGAATACGGACTGGCTTGGACTGCCTGGAAATGGCGAATTTACCCGATCTGAACTTGATATGAGCTGACTGCATGTGGACAGGGTAAAGACGAGATGTACGTATTGAGGACTGTTTATGAACAAACTAGGATCGTACTATAGACATTATTTACACATTCTACCCCGACCACAACCAGTTTTATAATTTTCTAGGACGGTTCCAGAACGTAGTGAGAACTGGTTTGGTGTGATGGGGGCTTAACCACTAAACCACAATCCTTCCGCTATGGGAGATGATTCCACATACCATCCGCCATATGAAGCGAGTCGGATACCATGGTGAATGTGGCACCACATGATTCAAATCCAAGCGATGTTCCTGGAACGAAGCCCTTTGTCATCCGAGGGCACCCTATTAGGTGAATTAAAAAAAAAACTATTTCTCTAACTTGTAAACCGTCATTACATAATATATAGCAATATGATATATTGCATAACTCCTTCTCCCTAGGCGCCAACTCGTGAAATGTGTTCACCAGCTCGTGCGATTCACGTATCCCACTCGAGGCCTTTCAATTTTATATTAATATTTATTTGTTTGATTCTATTTCTGCATGTTTTGTAATATAAAATCTAGGTACATGTATATAACTAACAAAAGTTAAAATATATTTATAGGCCTTATTATATCATGATATAAATCAATTGAATAATTGTACCTCAAAAACACGTACCTGACAAATCATTTACAAATTGACAAATGCAGGAGACCACCATCTTAAACTAGAGCTTGAATGTGATGACGGCCTCAGTCAAGGACCCTCTAGAACGACCAAACCTATAACATAATTACTTATAATCTGAAAAAAAATCATTATATTAAACAGCCCTCTTGAAATAAACATCGACCGATTCTCGCGATGTCAAAAGATAGATTGGTCAGTGCCTCAGTGGTATTATCAAGATATTTTATTATTTTTCGATGAATTGAACAAAACTACAGTTTCCTACCTCGTTTTTGCACTGTGGATCCTGGTGTACTTGCGCGTGATGACTCGCCGTATCTCTGATAAGCAGAAGAAGGAGAGTATTGATTTGCCTTCTAAGAAACAAACATCCAACCATGAACACCTTCCCCGAAATGAAAATCCATTCAGTTTGTGCTTTGTGTTACATTTCCTATGTTTCAATTCATTTCAATTCATTTCATTTCAATTTATTTCTTGTATTCAGTTTTGAATACATAATAGAGATCAGTATGCATTGAAACATATACGAATACATATAAACATATTTTAAGCAGAACTGGCCAGGCTCCAAGATAAGCGAAGCTTCTTGCCTTGCGGGCACTGCAAATTAAATAAATAATTAGGAGTTCTTAGTGATGCAAAAGTACAACAAGGAGAAGAGAAGAATGAAACTTAAAAGTGATCAGGTGAGATTAAGAGAGAGTAACGAACTGAGAAAGAGTTACAGATAATTACACCGATCAATACCTTTCAAAAATCTATATTTTCCCTTAAGAAAATGTTCAGTTATACTTTTAGCCTAAGTACAGTTATTGCAAATATGTTTTTATACAGCGCCTAAAATTAAACAAATCTTTTCCATCATCAATAACTAAAAAAAATGAGTGTTTATGAAAAAAATTTACAAATCAATTCGGGAAGGAGCTCACATGCCATTTTGTGTTTAACTTCAGAAATTCATTACTTTCCTATTTTTAATCGGATTTAGCTAAAATCTTTCACTTATTTGTTTCTTTAACTTTTCTGCTTTTATGAAAAACAGCGAGAGAGTTAGCCGTTATCGAGCGTTCCTTGCAGATATTTACACTCTTCACAACTCAGGGAAATAATGAATAAAATACCAAACGATCTCTTACACATACATTTTAATACAAACAGAATAACAGGAGACTCACATGTCTATTTCCAATTTTATTTGTTTATTACTGAAACTGAACACGAGCCGCGATAAACTCACCGACTCGTCAAGTAAAGAGCAGTTGAAGGGGTATTCCACTGAGTTCAAAGTCATATTGGGCCTCGATTCGTAGTAGAGATTATCGCAATGCTCACTGTGCAGACCGTCTTCAGCAATGGTGAAAAGGCTGTTCGTTTGGATACTAAATGTAAACGATTCATCTGAAAAGACACAATAGCAAAGAAAACAACCAGTGTACAATTCCACATTCGTACTTTTTGTGCTCCACAAAGTTCTTTTGTTGTAATACATGAGTCAGATGTTTATTTTTATTTTTTATAGCATCATTGAGGCAGGCATGAATCTATCTAATGGGCATATTCGAAACTCTTGTTACAGGGACTGCTGTCAATAGTTGTATGTCGATACCTGAAGCTGCAATTGTTTGCATTTGTACAATAACACAACATTTCCGGAGGACTAATGGAATTGGCAGGTGGGTACATTTTAAAGGCCCACTGCACTACTTGTTGCTACTTGCGCCCTCTATATAACAAACAATGCCTAATCGGTGACCATTGGTCCCCCATGATCATCTTTTTCTTTTGTTAACTGAGAGCTGAGTTGATGAGATAACCACCTGTCCAGTGACCTTGCAGGGCGGTCTAATCCCTCCTGTAAACTACGGCAGATAAGCTTTAATTGTTTGCTTGATATAACATTCGTATTAAAGGTTATACATGTGTTCCGAAGGTCATAATCTTCAATGCGTATATTAAAAGCAAACATTATTTAACGACACGATTGTTTCTTTCAAATTAATCTTTTTACACATCTTGCACATATTCTTTGATCAACCTAATTATAAGGATTGCACTGATATTTATTTCACGTACATTAATGTCGATTGGCCAAAAGAATTTAAAATTGCATAATAGCGTAACACTTCAAAATTGAACGGCAAGCGCGTAAAAACCAAATAAAAAACAAAGGTTATTTGCCAAATAGCATTCCTTTTGGCTGGGAAGCCACGTGACACTCAACAAAGTAACATAATTCATCCATGCTTACACGTGTATTCGATTTCGATGGATATTGTCTCTGCCCCATCCACTGCGCTCAGGCATTCGAACCTGGAGTACATCTGAATGACCTCATACAGGGCGCCCTCACATGCAGGCTGGCTGCAAGCGATGATGCTTTGCGCGAGTCGGGTGATATCGACAGGTGATGCCTCAGACACCCTTAGGGTTGCTCTCACCACTGTAATGGCACTGCTGTTGAAGTCAGGGTTGCTGCAGAGGGATATCTGAGGGAGGCAGTTCTCAAGCGTGGCTGGAATGTGGTAAAAAGCCCCGTAAAAAGCACAGCCAAAATATATCACAGTTTCATTATTTCAAAATTGACAATCTTGCTCGGTCGCTCCTGCTCCCTCGCACAAAACAACGACCTGTTAAGGGTTTAAACTTGAAAACAACTGAATCTGAATAGTAGTATAATGTTGTAAACATACCCACTCCCCCCCCCCCATATTGATCTAATTGATTACTTTAGAAAATAGAAAATACAATACAAGCCGACGTGTGAAGTTCTTACCTCCAATTGTGAAAGTCTCACAACGCCCTTTAACAGCAACAGTTGTACCCTTATCAATGAAACGAAAAAAAAATGATTATACCACTGCCGTTAATATATATAGTACTACTATTTCAGGTATAAAGATATTGTTTCTAGCTGGTCACACCAGCAGTCTTTAACCACGAGGCTATATAGATGGACTTGGGCTTCCTCAATAACATATTCAATTAATAGACAAATCTTCAAAATTCATTTATTGATTTCTTTGTCGGGGATAGGGGGGTTGACAATGACAAGTAAAACGCGTCAAAACGCGTCACATGACGCACGAAAACCTAGGTTTGTCGACAAACCTCCTTTGTGAATTCGGGCCACGGCGTTTGAGGATATTTTTAAAAATCATAGGATGAGAAGTAATGATCATGTATTGTATAACAAACTATCTCCACCTCATAATCGTGACAGAAATGTATATGCTCTTTCAATTAATATACATAATTACATATCAATATTGATCAGTAAAGTATTACTATTAGTAAAAATTAATGGCGTATTAGGATCATGGTTGTGTTAAAGCTTTTTTGTCAAGGTTAGGGTAAGGTTAAGAGTTTAGGGTTTGGGGTTTAGGGTTAAGGTAAGCAAAAGGGTTAAGTTTCGGTTTCTGAGTTTGACTAACCATAAAGAAATCGCATTGGAAATTACGCTGGAGAAAATACAGATATGCGATTGGTGTCGGCACAGCAATGCGTTTCATATTTTTGTCATCGCATTTTAATGCGTTTATGCTAAAGAAATATCAGGGGGTGGTGAATCATTTAACAATATTTTGTTGTTGTTAACCAATGCAATTAGGGTAGTCACAATGATAATCATTTTTCTGATCTGAGCCTTTCAGCATATACTTACAGGCGATGTCGTAGCAGGTTGAGTTGTTGCAGGTTGCGTCGTGGCCGGTTGCGTTGTTGCCGGTTGCCTCGTAGCAGGTTGCGTTGTTGCCGGTTGCCTCGTCGTTGGTTGTCTCGTTACCGTTTGCGTCGTAGCCGTTTGTGTTGTTGCCGGTTGCCTCGTAGCCGGTTGCGTCGTCGTTGGTTGTGTTGTTACCGTTTGGATCGTAGCCGGTTGTGTCGTTATCGTTTGCATCGTAGACGTTTGAACTACTGCCGGTTGCCTCGTGGCTGGTTGCGTTGTTGCCGGTTGCATCGTCGTTAGTTGTGTCGTTACCGTTTGCGTCGTAGCCATTTGTGTTGTTGCCGGTTGCCTCGTAGCCGGTTGTGTTGTTGCCGGTTCTGTCGAAGCCGGTTGCGTCGTCGTTGATTGTGTCGTTACCGTTTGCGTCGTAGTCATTTGTGTTGTTGCCGGTTGCGTTGTTGCCGGTTGCGTTGTTGCCGGTTGCGTCATCGATGGTTGCGTTTGTGTCGGTTGCGTCGTAGCCGGTTGCGTTGTTGCCGGTTGCATCGTCGTTGGTTGTCTTGTTACCGTTTGCGTCGTACTCGGTTGCGCTGTTGTCGGTTGCATCGTCGTTGGTTGTGTCGTTACCGTTTGCGTCGTAGCCGTTGGCACTGCTGCCGGTTGCGTTGTTGCCGGTTGCGTCGTCGTTTGTTGCGTTTTTACCGGCTGCGTCGTAGCGGAAGGCATTGTCGCAGCGGCTTGCTCATCGCAGTCGCCGTGGTGATATTGATCAAGACTTGAGCCCGCAGATGGTGCTGAGGCTGGGCCAGTTATTAATGATTCGACGGTGAAAGTGAGGCATCGGGAAAAGTTTTTGCTTAAGAAATAGCTGTTATCACCGAATCCATCGAATGTGGCGCCAAAAAAGCTCTGGCTCCCACCTAATGATACGTCATACAAAATGAAGAATCGCGACAAAAATTATATGTGCCGTCAAAAATAAAGTTAACTACTGAACTATTCATTCTCCTTGCAAATGTGTTGTGTTTGTAACTCATGAATTAATGGTTGGACAGATTGAATTAGATCATTTGTGAGAAAACCTTTAAGTGTAAGGTTTAATAAGTCCCATTCTCAAGTATCTTAAGTCGGGAAAAATGAATTGTTTACATACTTTAACAAATTACGTAAACTTGGTAAGGGTATGAATAATTTTGTTGTTAACTGTTCTTAAATAAACAGTAAGAATAAGTAAATTAAAGGATAAATGTGGAGGACATTCGCTTTTGTTCTACACAACTTAACACAACCCCTGTGTAAGGAGTGAACCTCCTCCCCAAGTTGTGTTAAGTCGTTACACGGCGAATTTGCAGTGTGTAGTGGGTAAAGAGTAACAATTGCAGATTAATTTCATGCTAAAGGACTTTAGTGCCGTGATAGAGATTCGAGCGCCATAGTTTGTGAATCATAGTCCGGGAACATATCCACTAAACCACGACACCTGTACACATAAATTAGAACAATTGCTTGCAGTAAGCTGTAACATAAAAAATGTGTCAGCGCTTACTATCATACTCCACACTTTAAAGTGACTTGGTAACATTGTTGAAGGTTGATGAAAAAAATGCTTAATTTTTGTACAAATGTTACTTACTATATTCCTTCTACTGTACTTACCCTCTGAAATGCAAAAAAAATCCAGAACAAATTCTAAAACCACGAAGATATCTATGGTTTTCTTTGAAGGCGTCGATGTACGACACCCTCTTACAGTGATTAACAGTAAATTCTCCCAACCATTTTTGAATTTTCCCAACCGTTTTTCCATGAAAAAAAGACAACAGGCTATAAAAAATCTTTCAACCCTTAAATGTCTGGAATGGAATGTCGAGCCATTTTATTGCTTTGTGAGATTTCCATTCACCTAAAATGTAATCAAATTGTAATAATAAAGTTGGGAGAATTCAGGAATCGATCAGATCAGTTTTTCCCAATTTGTACCATGAATAATGGTCCTTTTTCACTCAAATTTTCGGATTATCTTCAATTGTATATCTAGCATTGAAGTCACTACCTTAGCACCACTATCTCTCATCTGAACAATGTTATTAAGTCCATTTAAAGTTTAAACTAAATAATATCGAATCAAACTTTCGTACTACATGTACAAGAAAGGTGTTTCTACCTGAATAAGAAACTGTAATCGATGCGGTGAGGGCAGGAACACTAGGGGCAGTAACAGTATCCAATGTGAGACAGAACTGTTGTGAGTAGTGGACCAGGAGGAAAAAAGCCAGCTCAGTACAGGCCTTTTTGCTGCATTGTACGATGTTGTTGGCTGCTTCAGTTGCATGAACGCTGCTACCAGAGTCGATTGTCACGGTTGCTCTAGTCACCTCAATACTTCCCCGTACGTTAGAGCTACATTCACTAAATGTCTTTATACTGCATGTATTTCCTGTTGTGGCTGCAATTTAAGAAAAGAGCAACAAACCCGGTCGTCGCTTGACAACCAAAATCAGCAGCAAATCAATTTGATTGGCTTACTTTGGACTTTCCTTACAGGGGCTGCTGGTCTGACCAGCTTTCAACAATTATCTGTTGATTGCTGAGCAAGGTATTTTCCGCAATTGCACAAAATATATTTGTGTATCTATTATACAGATATTGACTGGCAAGGGGGAGGTGTAATAAAACATTCTTTGGACCGCTGAAGGGAATTATATTTTCCCAAGTGGTAATATATCCCCGAAGCGCTGTACGCTTCGGATAGATATGGTCACGAGGGAAAAAATAACTCCCTTCAGGTCTGAAGAATGTTATATATCCCGCCAGTCAATATATGTTATATAACATAGCCTTGGCTTGGAAATGTAAGGAGGGGTCTATTTTTTGGCCCGAAATTTTTCCCTTTTTTTCCGACAAGAACATTTTTCGAGATTTCAATTTTTTTAGGGAAAGACATATAGGGAAAACAAAATTCGAGAATTAAAAAAAATATAGATAAAAAAAATGGCCCTCCCCTAACTAACCAAAATCCCAAATTGTGTGTTTTCTTCGAAATTGACGTACACGTGTTACAAAAATACAATCGGTATATAATCGGTATATAATCGGTATATAAAAGATATATGGACTGCAGCTTTAATATTCTAGGCATCGCTGTTTCTATACGGGATCTCGGGGACGGCGCGGTGCGCCTCGCGGTCATAGCAGGATTTAACATCCCCTTGAGCCTATAGAAACAGCGATGCCTCTCATAGCAGTCAGTTGGTAAAATGTAATTTGCTTTATTTGATTGAATGTAATTGGTATTCATTTCCTATCTGCAAGAGTTATACGGGGAAAACGATTTGGCTCAGACTTATTACGAGAAGCATAAGATGCACGGTTTCCCTAAAAAACGAAACCTTACTTTAGTGGTAAATTAATTAGTGATTCAAAATATATTTTTCATTTAATAATGTACGCATCATTGGAGAACGTCTCTTCTATAGTAAAATGAAAAACCCAATTAAGATCAATAAATGACGTTGACGGATAAACATTTGTCTAAAGAAGTTTCCATTATGGTTTCTGGCACTTCAATTTCAGACTGTCTGAAATTGGTCGTGAGTAATTCATTGATAAAGCCTTGATATCATGAATGCCGAAAATAATAGTCAACTGGCGGTGTGCACATTAATTTAAATAGTACTTACTCATTGAAAGGTTACTACATGATCCATTGGCCTCCGATATTAACTGCAGAGAAATAGATACAAAAAGCAATGCCTTTATACTTAGTGGGAAAAAGCCCTGTCAATAGTTGTCAGGAAATGATTTTCGCAGAAAAGAGAATGCTATATATATCAATATATTTATAATACCATTGCACACCCCAGGCCATTAGTAGATCCCTTTAAATTAATTTTTGTATTATCTCTTGAACACATTTATCAGAAGAGCAGTGGTAGAGCAGTGGTCTCGTATACTAAAGCAACTGGATGCACTAATGCTTCATGGTAAAGCATTAAGCAAAGATTATAATTCGCGATTGATTCGGATCAATCGCAACTCTTTTTTTAAAATGGGGTCCAGGATTTCAATTTAAAAGAGTTCGATCGTGTAAAAAATCTCGAAGAAATCTCGAATGGCGTGAACATATCAGATGCTTCCCAAAAAATAGTTTAGGATTATATATGCCTAAAAGTATAGAAAAGTAAGTAAATGAGGAAACATTTAAAATGGTATACAATATATTAGTTTCATTACATCTTAGTTATTGTGATCTTGTACGGGTTATTGTTTGCACTCTTCAAAACATTTTATTCGACAATAAACCTTGGTATTCACCGGAAACGGAAAACATGGATTTTTTTTAATTAGGAAATCCCCGCTGAGAGGAGAATATAATATTGCTGTAATGATGTATCATTTTCGGACAAATCAAGTTCCCTTTGACCTAAATAACAAGTTTTCAGAGCGAAAATGTGTCTATGACGCCCATTAAACTAATTTTTCTTTTTTAAACTAGTCCTCCAAAATCCGAGTCGAGGAAACGTATGTTTATGTATTAAAAGAGGTTGACAAGTATGGAACTTGTGTTCCCAGAATATTCAGAATGCTCCTCACATTGGTACATTCAAATTTACACTGGTAAATATAAAACACACAAATTCCTCATTTTTCCTAATCAATTCGTGGAGTTATATAACAAAACGATCAGTAACATATTAAATTGTGATCACTGTATCGCCAGAAATAAAGAATATTTGCAATAGGAAAACCATCGATAAAATCGAAAATTAAAAAACGAATTTATCCTCCTATTCATTCATCTTTTGATTTAGGCAATTTTGTTTTATTTTGTATTGGTAATTTACTTCCGAATTAGTTCTAACAGAGAGTATTAGGGTACGCCGGGAATTTTGTATATATTTTATTTTGAAACTTTTAAATATAATTCGTAGCCAACACGTAGGGCTAACTCGCTAGTGGTTCGCTAAGAGATCGCTTGCATTCGTTTGGTGGTTCACTTACCATCTCGTTTTGAAACCGTTTTAAGATTTTTGTATTCTTTCAATTTATTTTGATTGTAAAAACGATAACAAACTGCTATATAACTGAACTCTGTTTGTTTAAATGAATGTTTTGTATTATTTTTTTGATATCATGTTAACTTAAATTTTCTAATTTTTTAAATTTTTATATTCCTTTTATTTTCATTTGCGATGGACAAACATGAATAATGCATAGGTCTCCATTATTCCCTTAAAAAATGTAAACACTGCATGATTGCATTTTGAAAGGCAAAACTTTTTTCTAGCTCTATAACTGCAACAAAAACATGACTTTCTCTAAGCATATTCACTTGTTTCTAAATAACCAATCAAAAGAATGGTAATAAAATTCTATATTTCATTTAATAGAAGAAAAAAAATTGAGTTGGAGTTTTTTTCGGGTTACTGTATTTATAAAAAGCTTCTAAAGTGTCTGGCCACATATTCGTTTCTTTAATAGGTTTTAGTTTTAAAGAAGATGCACAAAATCAATGACCATTGCATCTTGGTCCTCGATTTTTTAAATTCAACAATAGAAGCAGGTTCCTTTTAATAGTAGGGTGATCACACTGCCTGTGCACACAGTCTGCCCCATGCACACACACACGCACAACAGCAGTCAGTTGGTAGAAATAGCAATTTTCGTAAATTTATTTTAAAAAAACTGAACAATATTTTTACATTTTTATTTCACATATCTTTCAAGCATACCTTTAACTCCAATTCTGTGTAGTTTCATTGTTATAGGCATGTGGGAAATATGTTAAATTATTAATTAGAATATTGTCTTTTCAGCCATGTGTGACATGGCCCGCTGATCGCCCATTGACTGTTATTCTGCGTGGTGAAAATGCACTCCCCCACAAAAATGCAATATCCTCATATGTTTCACTAATTGCATTATTTTTTTATTTACACTTAAGGTGGCTACAACTGTACTGGGGTCACCAAATATTGTTTTTTTCTGAAATTCAGTCCCTGTGGAATGTTATGGCCTGCTGAATTGAATGGTTTCTCGGAAAATCGTCATAAATCCTCAAATCTAACATTAAAAAAAAAACTATACTGTGATGTAGCTGAAAGTCTGCAAATTCTTATCATTTGTTCGGTTTTTCTGAATAATTTGTGAAACATATGAGGAAATAGCTGTACCGGTGATCCAAGTAATTTCCATCGCCATATTTTATTGGCATTGCAAAAATATTTTGAATTTAATGTTAATATTTGGTGTAAATATGATCTATAAATATATGATTTGAAAAAAATGCCAACAAAATGAACAGTTTGACTTTCCTATATATATAATTAGCTGAAATGACCTAATTTGCATATTTGATGAATATTCATAATTTGTTTTTTCTTCAAAAAAAATATATTTCCATACATAGGTTTCATCAATGTATCATGTTCGGTTTTGATTTGATTACATATGCGCATATTAATTAGACGGACTTAGTTATTTTCACAACTTTTTCATATCTGCAGATTCACAAAAATGGCAAAAATTACTTATTTTGTTTGCTTCTGTTTTCAGAACGGTAATAGATTTTACCACAAAGATGATATTTTAGTGTCTGATAATTTAATTTATTATTTGTGTCCAACAAAAGTGATGAATTAAGTTGTCAACTTTGTCGAATTTTGCCATTTTTGCCAATTTGACCATTTCTGGCAGGTTTTTCGGTAATTTTGCGATATAAACAAAATGGTATAAAATCACAACGCATTGACCGATTTCAATTCTGTTTTTTGTTCTTGAAGCTTTCATAAAGCTTGATCATTTGCAATCATGAAATAACATGTGTTTGTTGTACTTATTTTTGGTGTGCTAAACCTATTAATAGCTCAGTCAAACCGCCCAAACTACAAACCGAATAAAAATTATTTATCACAATAGGCCCAATCTAGTTGATTCTCCTTAAAATATTATTGCTTTAAATGGGATATATAGAAAAAACGGGTAGGATTGAGAAAAAAGGAACGACGACGGAAAATGGGTTTTTATCAGTTTTTTTGTCAGATTTTTCTTCTAGTGTGAATAAAGCTGACCATGTTCCTTTTATTTTCATTTCTGATGAGAAAACATGAATAAATAAAAAGGTCTCCACTATTTTCTTTAAAAATTTAAACGCTGCATGATTGCATTTTTGAAAGGCAAAACTTTTTTTGATCTAGCAATATAACTTGTTTTTAAATATTAACCAATCAAAAGGATGGTAAGAAAATACTATATATTTCTTTGAGAACAAAGAATTTTTTTTTTTTCGAGCAACAAAACGTGTTGTTTAGTGTCTTCAAATTCTTACTTTATAATTCTTAATTGGCTTAATTTAATGTTTGTATCAAGGGATGTTTTTGTCCGCAATACGTAGGGTTAATCGTTATCCTTTAATTATCCCTCAAAATAAGAAATAATTTACGTGGGAACAAAAAACAAAATCTAGAGTACTTACCACACTCAGAAATAATCCAAGAGTTATTAAATCACCAAGGCCCTGTCCACGTTGATTCTCCATATCAGCTCATGTAAAACTATAAATATTCTACAATTTAATTCTTATAATGATGTGTTCCAGGAATATTCTATTCCCGAACGATTAGCTTCCGTCAGAAATTAATATGCATTATTATTGCAGCAGCGTAAACAAGCGATGTCTTATCTTGTCAATTTTCCGATTGGAACACAAAACGAGTCAGGGCCCGATTAAATCAGACATGAAAAATATCAGAAGCAGAAACAAACAAAAAGATCAGCGGAATATCAATAAATTTCTCATGTGTTCGCAAGACTACTCGGGAACAATAAAAAGCAATATTATTGCAGCAGCGTATACAAACGATTTCTTCTATTGTCAATTTTTCCAATTGGAACAAAAGATGCAAACACGAGTTATCGTCAAATGGAATCAGACATGGAAAATATAAGAAGTAGAAACTAACAAAAGACCAGCGGGATATCAATAATTTGTTTCCGATCGAAAATAATTAAAATGTATTATTATTGCATGTGCGCAAACGATGTCTTCTTTCGTCTAATAAAAAGACACAAAATTAGTCAGCGTCAAATGGATTCAGACATCAGAAATATAAGAAGCAGAAAGAAAACAGAATATCGGCGGAATATCAATATATTTTTTCGATCGAAAATTATTAAAATGCATTATTACTGCAGCAGTGTAATCAAACAATACCTTCTAATGTCAATGAGAAGCATAAACAAACAAAAAACCGGCGGAATATCAATACATTTAAAAACATAAATGGCGTGTCTCCTTCAAAAGCTTGAATGATGTGCAAATTGTTCTTTTAATTTCTCCTCAGAAGTAGACCACTTTCACGCTGAACAGCTATGCTGCGAGACGCTGAATATCTGGCTGTCACTCCTAGTTCGGAGAAGTTATGAAAAACATATATGATCCGTGAGATGAAACTGCCAAGCAATTTTAAACCAAACCGGAAGTAAAAAAAGATAGCTCCGAAGTATGTGATATCAGACTCGATACTGAAGCTCATGAGTTGTAAAACGAGTGTAAGGTGCTTTCCTACCAGTTTGCTTTGTCCACGTGACCTCCAGTGATTCGCCAATCGAAACGGTTTGAAACTCAAAACCTTGTTCACATACGCTCCGTGAACTAACGCGGCAAAATGAGTATATTGCTCTTTACACTTCATTATCTCTTAACAATCAGTGAGCACGCGTACGACTTTGTGCGGGCATCTACCTTCTTATTTTACCAACTTGCCCTTCACTTGCAAAAACAAATACACACACACACACGCGCGCGCACAACAAAAAAGAAGCAGAAGCCTCGCCGCGTTTTATCACCTTATCACCTGATATGTGAACGACCCTTGAGCGTTTATCATAACACTTTAATTGACAACGACTGACCACGCCTCCTCTTGAATTCAGTTCAATTATCACTCCGCCCCCTAACCCGTCATTTTAGCTAAAATAACCTTGTATGAGAGGTTGTTTCATTCCATTTTGATTTTCTCTACCCTAGCATCAACATTGTGTATTTTCAATCTATTTTTAATTGTAATCTACTCTCCCCTTCTATGTTATTGTTACTCCCCAATCCCGCTCTATTACTCATCCGACCCATCTTTCCTCGTCAACATTACACTCTCAAAGAATTATGTCAGATATCACAGCCCCCTCATTAAATATGTTTAATTGATAGTACAGCCATTCAATCAAACATAACAAAATATGAAATGGAAACAAACAAGGTCTCGGCTGATGCTTTTCATAATTACAGTTAGATGTTAAAGAATAAAGAGAGCATTCTATTAATATCTTTTCCCTATAAAGTATGTATGGTGTGACATAACTTCATAGCAACCAGTAGAACAAGAGGGCACGCATCAGCGTCAAGAGGGCACGCATCAGCGTATCTCAATGAGAGCTAAATATTGCTTGTTATTTCACCACTCTTCTTTCTTTTTTTCCCTTTCATTGCCAACAATTGCATTTACAGTAAAGTATCTTTTTATAATTCCACAATCATGAAACGAACAAATTGGCTTTCCTCCCTATATATATATATATATATATATATATCATTCCTGTTTGTATTCTTTCTATCCAATCAGTGTTAAGGGTTGCAATCATGTCAAGCCTACTTAACGCGTTCTCTCTACTGTACAGCACAACGGTAACGAGAAGTGAGTTTTGGTACACAGATTGTAAAAATTAGAGATAATTTGTGAGCTTTCCCAATCTTTCCATATCCATCTATATCACAGGTAAAAGTACCTGTGAACTACTGTAGTTCACAGGAGAATGTAACACGCTGATCTATAGTCAAGCTATAAAACTTACCGCGTCGAATGCAGCAAGATTTAGTCAGATTTTTAATTTTGTAATGGTTGATTAACTTTTACTCAGTATTGTCGAAAATCTGCACTAATTTTTGTATCATTATTTTTACAATAATATTTCATGACCAGGGGGGCGTTTCACAAAACTTGGCATCAATGACAAATGACAATTTGTGTTATAAGCTACTGAAATCCTTGCATCTGATTGGTTATCATCAGATTTGTCACTGACTTTTGTCATTTGTCATTGAAAAAGGGCTTTATGAAACGCCCCCCTGAACTTAGCATTATCTTTAGACACCAGTTTTGTTTGCAGTGTGTATGTCAAATTATTAATATTAATATTACATTAACGGGAATTAATATATAATAAATCAAATTAAATTGAGTAGAGGTGTCATAGTCGAGATTTTAATCCCTTGACTGGAAATCCTAAGTTATTGGGTTCTAGACACGGGTTCTAGTCCTTGAACTAGGGCATTGTTCTAAATGGTGCTAAATGGGTACCCGATATAGGATGCGAAGGTCAAGTGTGGTTGGAATTAGCGTATGCGCACCTTTACAAAGGCGACTTTCTGGAATGCTCCCCAGGGAGGGGGAAAGTGCGCCGGTATGTGCGAAATAGTAATTGAATCCAATGAAAGGGGTATATAGTATCAATAATGTAACCGTTTTGGTCGGTGGCAGCCAGGATAAAGCCAGGGTAATAATTAGTGCTTCTCGGAACAGAATTTCTAGATAGACGGCGCTATAGAAATGCCTATTATTATTATTATTATTATTATTATTATTATTATTATTATTATTATTATTATTATTATCATTATTAACAATAACATTGTTTTTTATAGCGCTATTCTTTGATTTCATTTGCATTTGAAAATTTTGTACATGTATTTCGTTCAGGTAAGTCTCTTTTTAACTTCCCCTTTGATGGGGTGGCGATTGGGTTTTAGGTTAGGGCTACGCATATTAATACATTTAGTAGAGGAAATTTTGTTAATGTTGATATGAATATATACTGTAAGGTTTCAAACGAGTTTATCATTGCACTCCAAAAAAGCAAAGCACATTTACATCAACTGCCATTCGGAAGCACGTTTTCAATGTCATTCAAATCTTTTTATCATTCTTCAATCATATGGATAGAGAGGGGGAGACAGAGGGCTAAATGAGCACAGAGAGATAAGATGGTGTTTAAGCATTTAGGTGTATTTAATTTCGTGCGGCGTTTGTGGTAGGGAGTGTATGAGCGTGTGTTTAAGAGAAAGAAAGAAGTCGAGGTTGAAATGTTGTCATTTCTGGAAAATCATAAGCTTTACATAATTACAAAGCGGTGGCAATAATCTCACTTTTAATGGAAATAATTGACCGCATAGGGATAATACAAAATCTCTTTCAAAACGTAGTGTCCCCAGACATGGCCTTATATTTCCCTCTTGGCAGATATTTGTGATAACAAGAACGTGCGTCATATAAAAATCAATAGAATGTTACATTAACTTTTAAACAAATAATGTCCACATCAACTTTGGAAGCTGTATCTCCTTTAATCGTCTTTAGAATTAAAAGAAATACATCTAATTACAGTGCTTCTACAATACGAAAGGCGCAGAGTGACCCGCTCGAGTCCAGCTACGCCTCCCCGTGCCCTCACTTTGCTTGTTATATAAACATGTACCCTAGACGGAAGTTTCATTCCACCTGCTGTCCGTCTATTGAACGCTCTCCTGTCTATATTGTGGAAACTTTTTCAGGTAAAGGACTTCAAACTTTTAAATATAAAATACATGTATATATTGATACCTTCTTAATGTGATGGGGCTTTTTTTGTTGTTGCTTTTATTTACGTTGTTATTGGTTTGTTCCCTTAATTGTATTGCCTGTTTTGTAATTATTTAGTCATTCCCATGCAGTGAACCACTTAATTGGCTCGCCAGAGCTTTGAGTGAGAGTCTGCTGTTCCAGCACATTCTGTAAGATGTTTGGTTATGCTATCGAACACGTTTTGCAACTTATATTTGATTATTATTCATATAACAATCACAATGGCGTTTAGTAAAATATAAATGTACAGGAAATAGAAGACACAAAACTACGAATACGCAAATTCTGTTTTCAAGAGGTTCAGATTTTATTTACTTTCCCAATTTATATTATGATTTTCAGGGTTGCAACACAAATTAAAAACACAAATTCTTGACTTTCCGTGACTTTCGATGACCCATTTGTTGGCTGTTCTATATTCAGGGGTGTGTTTTACAAAGACTAAGATCGAATTTAAGTTGGACTTAATTAGTAGGCCGTTCATGCCACTATTTTCTCTCATCATTTACTGGCATCGATTTCCCCAAGGACGTACCAATCGTGGTCACAAATCTACAGAGTTTACATTTTTTGATAGTTCATTATTGAAGAAAAAATATAATCTAAAGATCATAATTGAGAGAACAATTAAGAGTAACCAGTGGAATGAATGGCTTGCAATAGTTAGGAATCCCCTAAAGTTGATCTTAGTCTTTGTGAACCCCCCCCCCCCTCCCCAGATAAGTAGCATTTGCATATGGTTTGCGGCAAAAAAACGGCCTACGTATACAATGCCTATCGTCAGTTTAAACTAAAAGGCTGTCATAGTCACACGTGGTCCACAAACACGAACAATTTTTGTGACTTTCCAATACGTTGGGAGATTTTTCTTCTTCAGTTTTCATAACTTTCCAGAATAATATATTTTTTCCACGACTGTGGGAAGCCTGAGTTTACAACATCTCTGTTTTATTGTATTTCCCCCTGAAAGTGATGTTCAACACCTATTAAGGAGCCGAAAAAACAATCTCGAATCATTGACAAGACCCTTAATATGTACTTTATTGCTCGTTATGAGTTCTGAATAAACGTGATGGCCCAATAAAAGCGGACTAGGACATCTAATAATTTTGGGTCAAAATCACTGATACCTGCGAAATGAAAAATGATTATCATACAAAAATTCACAGGAGGGTTTTTGTTATAGAGAGCATTTTATGACGTAAGGTAAAAGTTCAAATAAGTTTAGTTTCAATGAAACAGTCTCTTAAACAATTTGTATAATTTAAAGTCTGTATTTAACAAGTCATTGAAATGCTAGGTTATATTCAAGCTGACGTATTGACCAAAGTTCATGCTTAAAGGTATGGTTGAGTTCTGTTGCAGAGGGCACTACACAAAATAATTTTTTTGTGAGATAATGAAAAACTGAGTGTCAAATTTGAAAGATCATACAATTTAAATGACAAAGTCATCTTTGTTGGATCAAAATCGGTTCAGAGACGGCTGGAATATCCATAAATATAACGCTTTCTAATATTTGTGTATACCACCACAAATAATCGATATTTGAAAAAACGTTGTATTTCAGCCGATGCCGATGTTGGCTTTTTCGTGTTGGTTATATTACGCACAACCATTCGGCCAATGTATTGTTATTATTAATTAAAAAATAAATAAATTATTTAAAGGTCACCGTATTTTTTGGTAAAGTGGGGCTGAATTGGTATGACCGTATTGGCTAAATTTCACACATGTTGGGGTCTAAAATTACCTTCATAGCAATTTTAGGTTCTAAAAGGGCACTAGAAATGTCATAGATATAAATAAGAGCAATAACCATGCACTTTGAAAGCATTTGCGGTCTGAAAACAGAACTCGACGATCCCTTTAATGATTATACACACTGCAAAAAAAACTAGTGTATAAAAATAGAGTTCTGGCATGTAGGAGTTGTGGGGAATAAATCGTCGCTGTTTTCACGAAGTGACGGTAGTGAAAAAAATTGCATTCACTTTGCGTGACGATTTTCCTCACTACCGTCACTTCGTGAAAACAAGGACAAAATGTTTTATTATAACCCTGCAAGCCAGGCTGCATAATGAGGAATAAGCATTCTTGCTCATACTTAAACAATTTCCATCTTTCCATGCGACATGTATCTCATAATTACAAAAGCAAGTAGTACAAGAAAGAGTTAAAACAAATTACCCATGAATTATTACGTAAAGAACTGCTGTTCTATCATTGTATAGTGAAATAAGCATAATTATGAATTTTCCAAGCATCTTTCCGTTCTTTTTATTTTTCTTATTGATATTTATAAACGGGTCACTTATGTTAAATTAATGGCAAACGCAACACGGCAAAGCTATTACTATATATATATATTTTTTTTATAGAAAGCTCTTTATGTCTGCATAGTTTATAATACAATATTGCACAAAAAACTGAAAGGATGGCCATTCTGCCATCGAATTCAAATATAATAATGTACAGTAAATAGACATCTGATATGAGAGAAATGTAAATAAACCAATTAAAATTATGCACAATATTCCATCATAATGCATTTAATAATAAAACTGCTCTATACTGTTTTTGAAAATAGAATATGGCATAAACTATACAATAGTTTTTTGAAAAATATATATAGTAGTACATAGTTCATTATCAGATGATTATTCAAAATAATTACATTATATTTTTTGTATTACATATTGTCCTTTTCATAAAATTAGACTTATTTTGAACACGTAAGGCAAATCGTGACACTGTATTTTTTTTGGCTGTAATGACATTTTACCCAAACACTAGTACTGCGGCTAAAGTCATATAGATCTATTATTTCTAAAATATTGTAAATATTTATAGATTTGCAATGCTGTACATTTATTTTATTTTCTGCTATGGAATATCAAAACAAAGTCTTAAAACTGATGGTACGTTATTCCACGAGCAATGTTGTATATACAGACAAAATTCAGTCATGTGTAAGAAAAAAGGGCGGAAATATGTGATGTTAAAGGCAGGGTATTTTACTGTCACTTCTTCAGATTTATGTACATCGCCATCTGCTGCTCACAGTGTCCCGATGTGTCGACAGCCATGTCCCATAGTGCATCACAAATTGATGATGCTTCAGTGTAGGGACCGGAAATCGCTTTATGTATGCCTTCACCGAAAGATTGCGCGATTGAAAATCTATTACAGCAGTGGTAGCGGTGTCGGTAAAATACACTGCCCTAAAAGGCATTTGGTAACAACATGAGCGACATCGAATGTCTTTAAAGTATATTAAATTGTGCCCAGACATATAACAAAAAGAAGGTTATAATATAGAAATCGTCAACACTAAAGCGTTGTCAAGTAGTGATCTTTAAGGAAAGGTCTCACAATGTATCATGCGTAATTAACTTACGGGCGAGCAGACTCCCCCGACCTATTACCTTATTCCATCTTACTTTTCAGTATTAGTTGAGGAAACTTAATAATATTTCTTGTCATAGACCAACTGCATTGTAGAACCAGAAAATAAATGTTTTTCATCAAAGTCAATATCTTGACAACGCAATGCTTGGTATTTAAGTAATCTGTGACTTTAGGAATAGTATAATTTGTATAATCTCTACATGTATTTATGCGATATGTACCGTTTCTTATGACATATCTATCATATCTATACATATCTATGTACAAAGGCAAGTCCATTCAAGCAGTATAATTATGTAACAATGATTGCAGATTTTGCGTGTTTTTTCAAGGTGAATCTATAAGGCAAGTAAACATTGATTTCATTCCAGTAATTTCCTCTTGCTTTCAGTAAATCATTAATTGCCGACACAAGATTTGGGAACCGGGAACCATGCGATTCACAGTTCGGTGGTGTATCCGCTAGACAACGACACCTTAACAATGACATGAGTTTAATTCGATACTGCACTCTAAGAAAAAAGGGTGCAAAATAAGAGGTTGCACCCTTTACATAAAAATGAACCCTCTTGAAGGAAAAGGGGTTCAAAAAGGGTGCAATATAAGATTTTGCACCCTTCCCACAAAAATGAATCCTATCGACCAAAAAAGGGTGCAAAATAAAAATTTGCAAATTGCATGCATATTCATGATTACTTTCCACGTGTTCACATAAAAATACATTTATCATGATTTGTTAAGCAAATTATGACAATGCACATAAATTTTGTGATTTGTATTTTCCTTTGGCAATCATTAACCAATAGATTATTTTGTCTAATCATGTTACAATTAAATTCACGTTTTAGCAATAGATATTAATTACATTGATTATATTGATTATATGATTACTAACCAAGAAACATCATGCATGTTTAATATGTATTTGTGTACGAGCAAATTTTACCAGTATTCCTCGATGATGGGTGCAGGATTGCACCTTTTAAAGCGTGTAGGATTGAATCCCTAAAGGTGCTGCTATTGCATCGGTTTGCACCCATAATGGAGCAGGATTGAACCACTAAGGGTAACATGTCTCCTAAAAAGTGCAATCTTGCACCCTCTTAAAGGGTGCAGGATTGAACCCATAACTGAGGTGCTGCTAGTGTTGCATCGGTTTGCACCACTAAAGGTGCAGGAATAAACCATAAAGGGTACTATTTCCCCTAAAAGGTGGATTTAACCCCTAAAGGTGCTGCTATTGTTGCATCGGTTGGCACCCCTAAAGGTGCATACTTGCACCATTTTTTCTTAGTGTGTGGTGTTCTTATATGATGTTACAATGTAAAGATACCGATGTGGTGTTAGATTTAACACCATGATTTTTGCAAAGCGTGCTAATGCTTATCTGGTGTTCAAAACGATGAAGTAGCTGTAGATCTTGGAGCTCCAGATTTCGACATCCATGAGCTGTCTTGAACTCGTCGATGAAATCGATTTTTCAAAGTCGCTTTTATCTGAAAACACATGAAGAATAAAAAGAATTTTTGGTTTAAAATCAAGTCAATTCAGCTCTACCTTCAATCAAGTTGATCAAAATTCCTTATGAAAAAGTGTTTAGCTAATGTTTAAAACCAATCGCTACAATTAAGATATAGCTTATGATATCGGTATGTTAAATACATATCAAAATAGTGGAAAAGGCAAGTTTCATTAATCCCTCCTTTATTCCATTTTCAAGAATAATAATGATTATTGGAGCAATTTATGTAGCGCAGCTACTATATAAACATTCTTTACTGCGCTGTGATTGAAACAAAACTCCCAACAGTGCTACTTTAAGGCCCGGTCACACAGGGAGGACGCATGGGGAACGCACGGCCAGCGCATGGGAAATTTGCAATTTTGGCCAGTGCGTTGTCGTGCGCCCAACTTTTGACACCAAATGCATAGCGTGTTGCTAGCGCGCTGAGCGCATACAGGGCGCATACAGTACGCATACAGACCGTACCCAGAGCGCACATGATAACAACTTCCACGAATGCACAGCGTGTTGCTAGCGCGCTGGACGAATGGTCCACGCATGCACCGCGTTCTACGACGCACGGCCAGCGAATTGGAAATCGGAAAAGGCCGTGTCGCTATGATTTTGGAAAAGCTAGCGAGCTGACACAAAATGCACAGCGTGTAGCTGGCGCGCTGTGCGTATACAGGGCGTGTGCCCCGCGTATGTCTGGCGCTGGTCTAGCGCGCTCAACGCACGTCTGGCGTGCCTTTGGCGTGTACATTCATGCGTCGAGCTCCGCTCACAATTTTGAGCATGCTCAAAAAATTCCGACGCACACAGCGAATGACGACGAATGCATAGCGCTGGTCCAGCGTTGGTCCAGCGCGCTCGACGAACGAGTAACGAGTGATGACGCACGCCTAGCGAACGACAACGCACTGGCCCAAATTGGAAATTTTCCATGCGCCGGCCGTGCGTCCCGCATGCGTCCCCTCTGTGTGACCGGGCCTTTACCGACAAACGATTAAAATAAATACTGTTCAAAAGCTCCTCGACACAAGGGCGTCTTTAACAAAACTTTGACCACAGCAACAGATGAGGCTTTTCTTATGTCTAGTGGTAGATTATCTCGGAGCTTGAGAGCAGCGCAACTGAAAGCGCAAATGAGGTACTTTGTTTTAATGTGAGGTAGCTTCATTAAAGCAGCTTGTCTTGTGTACTTCGCAAGTTACGTGCATATGCATGTGATTTAAAAGATACAAATGAAGACAAATATTTTGTGGCTTGACCATTTAAATGCTTTGTAAACAAGCAAACTTATTTCGAATGCCATTATATGCTTTACTGGTAACCAATTTAACTTCATTAAGAGCTTGATAGATTCAGACCGACACCAAAAATATGTGTATACTACTTATAATCAGATAACGATAATCGTGATAAAAAATTAAAAAACTTACGACTGGCACTTGGAGGCAGTGAAAAATGAGAATGCAGACCCCCTAAAAAAATGAAGGAAAGAAGAGGAAGAAATAAGACAAGAATATGAAAAGAATGTTTTCAGTAAGCAATCAATTCATCATTCTAGACACCGTGACGATGCTTCTTGTCATGATGTATATGCACCGCGATTATTAAACAATGATATTCACATAAGGTCCTCCTCCCTTGCCGAGTAAGAAGATTGGTATCTGATATAGTTAAGGTCTCATGAAATGTATCATATTTATTATACTGGACCCTTGCGCAATCGACTGTACTGATTTCACATTTTCTCACAACATTTGATTGAGAATCATGGCTTTTAATTTAATTAATATATCGGAAGAATCGACCACCTCATAGAGGATTGCATTACATTCCCGCTCTCTAATAATAGATTATTGGTTATTATAGTACTGTAGAAATACAGATTTCAGTAGAACGGTATGTTCAATGTTCACGACTGCCGGCTCTTATTAAAACCGACAATGCTTTTAGCCATTAAGCTTTGACACAAATATTAAAGGATCTCGGGAGTGCTTTAAATTCGTGTGCCCTTTCTGCCCCCCTCCCCAGCCCCTTCCATAATATGCACGGATAGGCCTAATGTTTGCACGATGCTACATTGTATCTTTGGTCACCTCATTGGGAGGTCATTGTTCCACCTCCAAGATGTTTGAACTTCTTTGCCCTCTATCTATCACGAATTCCGCGATAGCCACTTATGTAATAATGAATTCAGTTTCAGTGTTGACGTGCACAATGATCAAAACTGATTTGAAACAGTTAATATATTGAATGGCAACAAACCTGAAGACCGAACGAGATGGTGAAGAGGTACTGAAAGAAGATGACGTCATCAGATGTGGTGATGCTGGTGACGGCCCCCGAGAACCAAGTCAGACCAAGGATCGGAAGTAGAATCAGCAGTGCACGAGCCATCGCCCTAATTAAACACACAAACAGAGCAGTCAGTGGTGTACCGTTTCTTGGGTCGCTATCCCTAAAAGGGGGGATGGGGGGGGGGGGGGACGTAGTTACTGTTGCCTCATTTAAATACAAAATAGTAGTCAATGGGGGGGGGGGGGGTTCTTCAATCCGGCTATTGATCATTGAACCTATTAGACTATAAGATGTAACTACATCTATATTTTGCAAAATTATTCAGTGTTGCATATTGGTTTCTTTCTTTTCCTGACTAACACTGTGTTGGTAGGAAGGGTATTTTACCAATATCGCATCCACTGCTGTAATGTATTCCCAATTAGTTGGTATATCAATGTAGGAGATGGCTGTCGACAAATTGTGACGTTGTGAGTAACAGATCGGAGTATGCGTACATCTGAAGTTGTACGTGTCAGTAGAACACCATGCCTTTGATACAATGAACATGAGGATGACAAGTAGAAATGTGTTTGATGACTTACTTGATTTTGTCTAACTCGTCTTTCTTCGCGTTGGCCTTGAGTGCCATGAAGGACTTCATCACAAAGAACAGGATCATCGAGTTGAACTGCAAAAAAAAGAATATTTTTCAAACTTAAGACGTATTCGACAGAATATCTTCCTTAAGTCTCTTAACCGCTGATATTGTACCCAAACAGCTAAATTTAGCAATTCGTCTTTCGACGAAACAGACACAATGGAACTTTCATCTTCACATGTAAAATATGTTGTTTCTGTCATGTCCGTAGGGGCGAACATGAAAGCAGGGGTAGACCTACTCAGGGGCAGATCCAAGACTATTACTAGGGGGACAAGCATGTCAAACACCTAAAGCTATCACAATGAACCAAAGCGTCATTTGTTTTATTTTCATGAAGGATTTGTTTCTATACATACCAAGAGCACTGCGAATACACATCCGACAAATACGTAAATGGTGTAGTCATCGTGACGAAGCCAGCAACTGTGAACGTACAAAATAATTGAATACAGTTTTTGTTATGGTTTCAACTTATTCCTTGTATTAACACATTTGTTTAGTGCCACTACGATTATCTAAATATAGCTTGGCGAAAATCGGTGTCAGATATTCCAATCCTAATCGAAATACGAGCATGAACCTTGGACCCAAACCTTTAACCTAACCCTTAAATCGCAACCCAAGCTCTCATCCTATAATTATAATCATGCAAGCATCATTGAAGATGTAAAATCCTTAGATCAAGTGTGGTGGTCGCCATTATCAGATGAAGGATTCCCTTGCAAAGGAAAAAATTGTTCATGGTGATAAAGAAGGGAATGATTTTCACCATAAGGATTCATCAAAATTGTTATATGTGGTATTCCACTCTCTGTCTCTCACTCTCTGTCCCCCACCCTTCTTTCTCTATCTCTAGTTTATCTTTCTGTATGTTTGCGTGCGTGAATGTGTGTGTGTCTATCTTCCTCTGTCTCTTTCTCCTTCGCCTCGTTCAAAGGTAGCTTATGCTGTCCTACACGATCGCTATTTTACAAAGAATAGCAACTAAAAGAGACATACTAAAGCATTTCTTCTTGCATTCATCGGAGTAAACCGCAAGAATAAAACAGAAAACCGAAATCGGGCAAAAAAAGGCAAAAACTTAAAGAATAAAGCGACAAGTAAATACAAGTAAAACTTACACTTTAGTAGTGCCATAGCCATCATACAAGACGCCGAAAGAAACTCCAACAACCACTAGCGAGCCTCCTAAAGGGAAAATACATCACGATTTAAATCAGGGTTAGTTTTGTGATTATTAGAAAAGAGTTTTAAGACACGTCAAAATATTAGGGCCTCCTGGTAATGTATAACTGTGCACTATGCCTTGGGGCACAATCAAAGTTTATTTGTAAACTCTAGCATTGACGGATCCAGAGGGCAAAACCGGCCCTAGCGCCTCCCCCCCCCCTCACACGTTTTGGTAATTCCAGGATACGCCCCTGCTCTATTGTAAGTTTTTTTTAATAAATTAAACTCATGATATAATTGTATTGACCTAGAGTCTATTTCGTTTTGTTTGTTTTGAAATAGATCAAGTTTACTTGTAACCACTAGCATTGGCGGGTCCAGGCGGGGGGGGGGGGGGGCGTTAATATGATGTACAATTGTTCCCACGATATCGGCGGAAGATTTCAAAAGAAACTAGAAATGCAATCGTGTCTGAACGATGTGCGTGCAATGACGCCATGTTTCTACGTGTCAAACGAAAGAGCTTCTCTCGGACTATCCAGAGCAATATGTACGAAGTCTGTAGCTTCTGTGATATTGGAGATAGGTAGGGCGAAAGAAAGGCCTCAACAGTGACCTTGATGGGATGGTAGTGACTATACCTACGAAGTTTGAAAGAAATTGGGATAGGGGAAAGAACCTAGAAAGGGCTCGCAAGCACTGCGTGCAAAAACCAATGGGATTTGGTGCATGTTCGTCATTGCAATGAAGATCGTTCTGGGGGCCAAAAGCGTGAACCCGATATGCCCCATAGACAATGCGTGTAATGCATGGGCGGAAAACGTACAGGATCTGTTTTATGACCGGAGTTAAATTGTTTTTTCTCTCTCTCTTCAAGTCTCTTTATGGGCCGTATTTGGTATCATTAGAAATAGAATTTCATGGTTGTTATTGTAAACCACTTTTTTTTTTCCTATGATAATCCTATCGAAACACGTGATGTAAAATAGTTTTATAGGACAAAATGGCGTCTTAAATGGCCCCCTTGACCAATTTCAAAAATCCGGCCAAGAGGTGCCCTGCGTATTGGAACTCGGCATGTCACTGCAAATTTTCAAGGAAAAAAAAAGACGTTTAAGGGGCGAAAAGCAGTCTGAAAAAATGACGTCATAGCCGATACGTGTTAGATTCGGGCGGAAACTCGGCGGAATTCGTAAAGTGACCTTTGTTCAAATGCAATTTACTCACAATTTTCTGTGTGAACATATACTGTACTTGGTATCATGCGAAAGGGCACTTCATTGCAGTCAGTTTGACACCATTGTTATCTCTACCCAATGTATTGCACGCATTAAACGCGCTATTACGTAATGCATAGTAAATTCATCATTTTGGGCGATAACTTTGCGCTGACATATTCGAATTTTACTAAACTTAGCGAACAGTTGTCACGTATATGAATACATGTTTCTGCCAAGTTTAATTGATGTAGGTATAACGATCGCCATTTTAGAGCAAGTTGAAGTTATTTCGGAATTTTCTTGAAAATGGCGAATTTGGAGGGCAATTTTCTCAAATTTGGTCAGTGATAGGGTATATAATTTTGTATATGGCTGGAAAGGGCATATCTTCAAGTATCTAAATCCAAAAAAGGGTACGGGTTTGCCAAGCCATTATGGAGATACGGCCACAGAGAGAAAGCCAATTCCCAGAACTTTAGAGGGCGCTATTTATGTTTTGCATAGCCATTGGAGCGTGAAATTTGGCATGGGTATGTGCAATTATAAGATAAAGATACTGTGAGATTTAAATACAAAACGGAATTTATATGAGAAAGTTATGGCAGTTTTAGATTATTTAGGGGTCCATTTTTCAAGAACTTGAGAGATTTTTGACGGAGTCGGTTTTAGATTTGAATTTCGAGTATGAAGATGGCATTTTGAAGGGCAGGTTATGTGTCGCAGATGAAAGAACATCTCTCAGACTATCTAGAGGAATTTGTTAGAAGTTTGTAGGATCTAGGATATTGGAGATAGGAAGGAAGATATAAAGGCCTTAAAATGGACCAGAAACGGACAAAATGGCGCCTAGACGGTCATGCATGAGTGATTTTGAAAATCGAAAAAGTAGGTGACCTTGATGAGATGCTAGAGATGATGCCTACGAAATTTGGAAGGAAATGGATATGATGAAGGCACCTAACTGGGAATAACAAGCACTACGTGCAAAACGAATGTGATTTTCGGACGATAAGGAATATACTAAGGAGAATATTAATGGGGCAGAATGTGAACGAAAACAAGGCAATGACGAAGGTTCGTCATTGCAACTAGTAATGCAATCGTGTCACAACGATGTGCGTGCAATGACGCCATGTTTCTACGTGTCAAACGAAGGAGCTACTCTCGGAATATCCAGAGCAATATGTAAGAAGTCTGTAGCTTCTGTGATAGTGGAGATAGGTAGGGCGAAAGAAAGGTCACCAAAACGGCCAGAAACGAAAAAAATGGTGCCTTGACGGTCACGCATGAGGGTTTCCGGAGAACGAAGAATTTAGTGACCTTGAAAGAATGCTAGAGACTACGCCTACGAATTTTGAAGGGAATTGGAGTAGAGGAAGGGATCTAGAAAGGGCTCGCAAGCACTGCGTGCAAAACCAATAGGATTTGTTGCATGATGAACATGTTGCGACGCGTGCTTTGGCACGAACGGCCGCCCATACTAACACAACCGAATAACAGTCTTAAAAATGACGTCATAGCCGATACGTGTTATAATTGGGCGGAAACTCGGCGGAATTCGTATAGTGACCCTTGTTCAAATGTGATTTACTTACAATTTTCTGTGTGAACATATACCATACTTGGTATCATTCGAAAGGGCACTTCATTGCGGTTAGTTTAAAACCATTGTTATCTCCGTGCAATGTATTGCACGCATTAAACGCGCTATTACGTAATGCATAGTAAATTCATCATTTTTGGCGATAACTTTGCGCTGACATATTTAAATTTTACTAAACTTTGCAAATAGTTGTCACGTACATGGATACATATGTCTACCAAGTTTTATTGATGTAGGTACAAAGATCGCCATTTTAGAGCAAGTTGAAGTTATTTTGGAATTTTCTTGAAAATGGCGAATTTAGAGGGCATTTTTCTCAAAGTTGGTCAGTGATAGGGTATATAATTTTGTATATGGCTGGAAAGGGCATATCTTCAAGTATCTAAATCCAAAAAAGGGTACGGGTTTGTAAGCCATAATGGAGATACGGCCACAGAAAGAAAGCCAATTCCCAGAACTTTAGAGGGCGCTATTTATGTTTTTGCAAAGCCATTGGAGCGTGAAATTTTGCATGGCTATGTGCAATTATGAGATAAAGATACTGTAAGATTTATATACAAAGGTGAATTTATATGAGAAAGTTAAGGCAGTTTTAGATTATTTAGGGGTCAATTTTTCAAGAATTTGAGAGATTTTTGACGGAGTCGGTTTCAGATTTGAATTTTGAGTACGAAGATGGCATTTTGAAGGGCAGGTTATGTGTCGCAGATGAAAGAACATCTCTCAGACTATCTAGAGGAATTTGTTAGAAGTTTGTAGGATCTAGGATATTGGAGATAGGAAGGAAGATATAAAGGCCTTAAAATGGACCAGAAACGGACAAAATGGCGCCTAGACGGTCATGCATGAGTGATTTCGAAAATCGAAAAAGTAGGTGACCTTGATGAGATGCTAGAGATGATGCCTACGAAATTTGGAAGGAAATGGATATGATGAAGGCACCTAACTGGGAATAACAAGCACTACGTGCAAAACGAATGTGATTTTCGGACGATAAGGAATATACTAAGGAGAATATTAATGGGGCAGAATGTGAACGAAAACAAGGCAATGACGAAGGTTCGTCATTGCAACTAGTAATGCAATCGTGTCACAACGATGTGCGTGCAATGACGCCATGTTTCTACGTGTCAAACGAAGGAGCTACTCTCGGAATATCCAGAGCAATATGTAAGAAGTCTGTAGCTTCTGTGATAGTGGAGATAGGTAGGGCGAAAGAAAGGTCACCAAAACGGCCAGAAACGAAAAAAATGGTGCCTTGACGGTCACGCATGAGGGTTTCCGGAGAACGAAGAATTTAGTGACCTTGAAAGAATGCTAGAGACTACGCCTACGAATTTTGAAGGGAATTGGAGTAGAGGAAGGGATCTAGAAAGGGCTCGCAAGCACTGCGTGCAAAACCAATAGGATTTGTTGCATGATGAACATGTTGCGACGCGTGCTTTGGCACGAACGGCCGCCCATACTAACACAACCGAATAACAGTCTTAAAAATGACGTCATAGCCGATACGTGTTATAATTGGGCGGAAACTCGGCGGAATTCGTATAGTGACCCTTGTTCAAATGTGATTTACTTACAATTTTCTGTGTGAACATATACCATACTTGGTATCATTCGAAAGGGCACTTCATTGCGGTTAGTTTAAAACCATTGTTATCTCCGTGCAATGTATTGCACGCATTAAACGCGCTATTACGTAATGCATAGTAAATTCATCATTTTTGGCGATAACTTTGCGCTGACATATTTAAATTTTACTAAACTTTGCAAATAGTTGTCACGTACATGGATACATATGTCTACCAAGTTTTATTGATGTAGGTACAAAGATCGCCATTTTAGAGCAAGTTGAAGTTATTTTGGAATTTTCTTGAAAATGGCGAATTTAGAGGGCATTTTTCTCAAAGTTGGTCAGTGATAGGGTATATAATTTTGTATATGGCTGGAAAGGGCATATCTTCAAGTATCTAAATCCAAAAAAGGGTACGGGTTTGTAAGCCATAATGGAGATACGGCCACAGAAAGAAAGCCAATTCCCAGAACTTTAGAGGGCGCTATTTATGTTTTTGCAAAGCCATTGGAGCGTGAAATTTTGCATGGCTATGTGCAATTATGAGATAAAGATACTGTAAGATTTATATACAAAGGTGAATTTATATGAGAAAGTTAAGGCAGTTTTAGATTATTTAGGGGTCAATTTTTCAAGAATTTGAGAGATTTTTGACGGAGTCGGTTTCAGATTTGAATTTTGAGTACGAAGATGGCATTTTGAAGGGCAGGTTATACGTCGCAGATTAAAGAACATCTCTTAGACTATTTAGATGAATTTGTTAAAAGTTTGTAGGATCTAGGATAGTGGAGATAGGAAGGAAGAAAGAAAGGCCTTAAAATGGACCAGAAACGGACAAAATGGCGCCTGGATGGTTATGCATGAGCGATTTCGACAATCGAAGAATGTAGTGACCTTGATGAGATGTTAGAGACTATGCCTATGAAATTTGAAAGGAAAAGGACATGAGGAAAGCACCTAACTAGGAATAACAAACACTACGTGCAAAACGAATGGGATTCCGGACGACAAGAAGAAGAAGAGGAAGACTAGAAATGCAATCGTGTCACAACGATGTGCGTGCAATGACGCCGTGTTTCTACGTGTCAAACGAAGGAGCTACTCTCGGACTATCCAGAGCAATATGAAAGAAGTCTGTAGCTTCTGTGATAGTGGAGATAGTTAGGGCGAAAGAAAGGTCACCAAAACGGCCCGAAACGGAAACATTGGTGTCTGGACGGTCACGCATGAGGGTTTCCGGAGAACGAAGAATTTAGTGACCTTGAAGGAATGCTAGAGACTACGCCTACGAATTTTGAAGGGAATTGGAGTAGAGGAAGGGATCTAGAAAGGGCTCGCAAGCACTGCGTGCAAAACCAATATGACTTGGTGCATGATGAACATGTTACGACGCGTGCTTTGGCACGAACGGCCGCCCATACTAACACAACCGAATAGCAGTCTTAACAAATGACGTCATGGAAACTCGGCGGAATTCGTACTTGTTCAAATGTGATTTACTCACAATTTTGTGCGTGAACATATACCATACTTGGTATCATTCGAAAGGGCACTTCAGTGCGGTCAGTTTGACACCATTGTCATCTGCGCAAAACGTACTGCACGCATCAAACGCGCTAATACGTAAAGCATAGTAAATTCATCATTTTTGGCGATAACTTGGCGAATAGGGCATTACAATTTACCAAACTTAGCAGACAGTTGTCACGTATATGGATACATGTGTCTGCCAAGTTTCATTGATGTAGGTATAAAGATCGCCGGTTTAGAGCAAGCTGAAGTTATTTCTCAATTTTCTTGAAAATGGCGAATTTGGAGGGCAATTTTCTCATATTTGGTCAGTTATAGGGTATATAATTTTGTATATGGCTGGAAAGGGCATATCTTCAAGTATCTAAATCCAAAAAAGGGTACGGGTTTGCCAAGCCATTATGGAGATACGGCCACAGAGAGAAAGCCAATTCCCAGAACTTTAGAGGGCGCTATTTATGTTTTGCATAGCCATTGGAGCGTGAAATTTGGCATGGCTATGTGCAATTATGAGATAAAGATACTGTGAGATTTAAAAACAAAACGAAATTTATATGAGAAAGTTATGGCAGTTTTAGATTATTTAGGGGTCAAATTTTCGAGAATTTGAGAGATTTTTGATGGAGTCGGTTTCAGATTTGAATTTTGAGTACGAAGATGGCATTTTGAAGGTCAGGTTACACGTCGCAGATGAAAGAACATCTCTTAGACTATCTAGAGGAATTTGTTAGAAGGTTGTAGGATCTAGGATAGTTGAGATAGGAAGGAAGAAAGAAAGGCCTTAAAATGGACCAGACACGGACAAAATGGCGCCTGGACGGTTATGCATGAGTGATTTCGAGAATCGAAAAATGTAGTGACCTTGATAAGATGTTAGAGACTATGCCTATGAAATTTGAAAGGAAAAGGACATGAGGAAAGCACCTAACTAGGAATAACAAGCACTACGTGCAAAATGAATGGGATTCCGGACGACAAGAAGAACTAAGAATATTAATAAGAAGAATGTGAACGAAAACAAGGCAATGACGAAGGGTCGTCATTGCAATAACTAGCGCGTAAATTACAAGCGGCCGACTGTTTCATTTACAAGCATGTCAATTTCAACGGCTTGCAGGATGAACGCGTTAAGCGGGGGAACAAAAATTTATAAATGATTTTTCGCGCGACGAAAAAATGACCGCGCTCATGTCATGAATATTCAATAGCAAAAAAGCCCATCACAGAACCTGTCCCATGAAAATGCCTTTGTGTAGAAAATGGGAAACTAAAAGTGGGTCAGATCGAAGTGTGTCAGGTGGGTCAATCTTGTACAAAATCATCCAAAATGTCGGAACCTGAACGCACCTCGACATCGAGATCGAAGACAGTTCTAGTAGTGATAGGGGAAACGACGATGGGGAGTGAGGAGTGCACAGTTTGAAAAAATTGAAAAAGAGAATGAACTCGGTGACGGTGATGATGGCCGCAGAGGCAGAGCTGCAGCTGCACTACCGCAAGCCTACCAGCCTGAACCCGAGGCAAGAGAAACGGGGCGAAAGAGGGTGACGGTGCCGTTGGTGTGAAAGGAGCGGGAATAGATTTTACCAGACTTGATCCGAATGATAGAGAGAATTGGTGAGTTTGGGGAAAATATGGATATCAATTAAATACATGGCATGGACTGTAGACCTTTAAATGTGTATTCAATACTTTATTTCCCCATTTATTCTACAATCGGTCGCCGTGGCTGGTGGGCTGGCATAGAGAGCAACATCGCGCCGGATCGTGGCAATATGTCATTGCCGTCGGCCATGCCCAACGGACTGAGCATCTAGCATGCTACTTTTGGTAAATTTTACTTCCAGCGCTAGCCGAGATGACGATTGGCATTCTTCTTTATCGCTAAATATTTGTTATTGTTTTGTTGGTTTGGTTGTCAGTATGGAAGAATAAGATATTTGGAGTCCCTAAAAGTATGTTTGTTATTGATACCATTTTCAGGAAACCGATATATAAACAAAGACGCGCAGGGGACTGTACTCAAGCACAATCTCATCAAACACTGCAGTGTGTCTGTGTGTTCTGTGTGTGCTCTCTCCCTATATTAATGTCACAAGAAAGAGCTTCTCTCGCTCTCCGTTTTTTCGGGTTGATGCGGTACGGTGAAAGGCTGCTCGAAAATCTCTCGTTATTCTTTTCCTATTTGAGTAAGCTGCTAGAAAGTTATATATTCATCATCTCCATGTCATTAGCTTTTTTTTAGATGTGTAATTATTCCTATTTAGGGTTGCTTGGTATATTTTACTTAAATACGCTATACCTACCCCAAGCAAAGAGACTCAACCATCCGATATGTAGAGGCTTGAAGCCCACGGCAGTTGTACGATAGAGGAATACGCCCTCTATCATCGTCCAAGCGAGAGCGGAGGTGAAGAGGTAATGGAGAGTGACGGCAATGGTCTTGCAAATTATCTGTAACAAGAATAAAAGTACAATGAAATCCATTAAATGTCAATCATTAAATGGAGGCAAACATTCATGTATAAGTAACAAATTAGGATACCAGTACAATGCAATAAATACTTTCCATTTTTTACAGCTTCCAGCTTTTACATTTATATTTCTAATATAAGAAGTAATTAGGAGTGACGGAAATGGTCTTGCAGATAATCTTTAAGACATGGAAGATTGCCACAAATGAATGATGATCCAGTACTGGTGATTTAGGAAACTAATATTATTCTAAATTCCCTTTCTCTGATAATGAACCCAATGATTAAGTTTTATATTATTGATAGAGAAAATAGAAAAAAACCTTTGCACCTCGGAGTTATCGTCTACCCACATGATTTACCTAGTTTTCAAATGATTGGGGAATTGTAAGTAATAACGTATGTCAAGATTGTCAAGATATGCGGAGCATATTACAACAAAATATTGTAAAGTATAGCTCCTCGGTGATCTTTCCTGTTTGTTTTGATACCTTACTAGTTAATATACCCCTCGACTTCGTCTAGAGGCACAGTACAGTCTCGAGACAACCTTGGACAAAAGTTTAAACCGTGCCCCTCATTACAATATTTGTATACCAAAGCGCCTAAAGAATAACTCCTAACTTACCCCCCCCCCCCACTCCGTGAACGGAGGGATACCATGCGTGTTCCCAAACTCTCCTGCTCGTAACAAGAGAAAAAAAGGTTTACCCGTATTGACTTTACACATCGGACTTTTGCTGAAAAGGGGGATGCTGAAAAAGGCTCGTATAACAAAAGAAAAAGGTCTACCCGTGTTGACTTCACACACCGAAATTTTGCTGAAAAGGGGGGGGGGGGGGGGGGGTCGCTGGGAACACGCATATGCCTCCCCTAAATAACACTAAGTGGGGGGGGGGCGGGTAACTTACCACATTCCAAGTCATCTCTGCCATAGTCATGAAGAGAAGCTGACCCAAGGCTGTCGAGATGGCTAGGTTCATGTGGATCTGAATCTTTAGAAGCTTCCAGGTGCTGTATGAAACAGATAACAATTAGATTATTATCTTAACTAGTTGGTGGTAATTATTATTTCGTCCCAACTTCCGTCATTCCTGGTCCAATTTTTACCCCTTTCAACTTATCTCAAATTTAACTTTACATTGGATAAGATAAATTGTAAGATAACTAGAAAATGACCCTAACCTTATACTTTGGACGGAATAATACCCGGAGCAATTGTCGCAGGGCCTAATATCGTATCAAAAAATGATTTTTCTAAATTTAGGAGAAAAGGCAAAATTTCACAAAACCGTCGTAAGCTCAAGTTCATCGACATCCAATAGAACCCGTCCAGTAAATACACACGTTTCAACTGGAGTTCGGCACACCTGTACTTGAAACGATGCCCTGGTTTATACTTACCCAGTGGCAAAGTAAATACAAATGGCCACCGTGAGGGACAAAACGGACAGCGCCCCCATGACTCTAGACAGATAACTCTGTATGACTGCGTGTATCCCTTGAGGAGGCTGCAAGGACGAACACATAACACAATTTTATACGTCATGATAATAATAACAATGATAATGATAATGATAATTATAACAAATAAATATATTAATAATGATAATAATAACAATGATACTGACAAATAATAATGATGATGAAATAAATAATGATAAGAAATAGAAGAAGAAGAAGAATGATAAAAAAAATAATTATAATAATGATAACAACAAGAAAAACAACGATGATGAGATATAGGTACAATATTTCATGGGAATGTTATCATCATAACAAAGAAATTCGATTAGATAATTAAAACTAAATGTTTTCGCTTTGTTTTAAATTGATTTGTTTAAAGTTAAATGGGGCGAGTGCTAATTGAGATTTCAAGCAATGAATCTACGAACAGGCATGCCATTGATGACCAGATTTTTCCACAGGTGCATAATGCAATGAACATTTTCGTGCTATTGTTCGTTACAGCCGCTGATTTATGTCCAGGTCTTGTGCTACGTACATTCACTTAACATTCGGTATTTGCTTCGCAAGATCGTGGAATTGTCTCCTTGACTATCACGGAAAACCTGGCTTTCATTTCCGACCATTTCACGTCTCCTTGACTAATCACAAGACCATTTAAAGCTGCAGACCTGAATTGGACAAGCTCCAAACTTCAATGAATTGTGGATCTTGAAGTGAAGTTTCAAGCTGGAAAACCATTTTTGGATTGATGTTGGATCATTTTATAAGGTAAGGGTAAAGTAAGATATTTATTCATCAACATCTCACAACTAACAGCTGAATTGCATGCATGATTTACGGATATTTGGTTTAAATATATTTTAAAAAAAACATCATATTTACAATTCATTATTTGACAATAATTCGACGAAAAAACTCAGTAAAACTCAGAAAAGGAAGAAATGTGGAGCAGGAAAATAAGGAGAAAAGGAAAGGAAAGTTGAGGGGGAGAAAGTGGAGAGAGAAGGGGAGAAGAGAAGGGAAGGGAGAGTGAGGGAGAGGGAGTGGAGAGAGAAAGAGAGAGAGGGAGAGAGTGAGAGAGATGGTGAAAGAAGAACAAAGAGAGAGATGAACACGAACACAGAGCTGGTATATTAAAAATGTAATTGAAAAAAGTTATTTCATCCTAGTTAGTGGGAATCCACTTCAAAGGAATTGATTAACAAAAAAGTAATTTTGAGGCAAAAGAAAAAATACGTTTCCACATTTACAGGCAACATTCATCTTCAATTCACTATTTTGTGTGTTCTAAAACTCCAAGTTCAGGTTTTCAGCATTAGAGTTCAACAGTTTGATAATTTGTGGCATTGCGCTATTTTTATAAACCTAATGTCGACAGTGTGAAACTGTGGTCTATCTTAGATGTGGAATTGCTTATCTTGTACGGTATGGGTCACACTTGTGTCTTGATAACTTAATTTGTTTGTATCAAACTGAAGAAATAAATGGCTCGCGTCGTACTTGTTGCACTCGGTCACTAAACTGAAGAAACTTCACATTTGGTATTCGGCGAGAGTCGACAGCCTTGCAAAGAGGCGAGAAACATGGAAAGAGAGAGAGAGATGGGGAAAGCGAGGGCGGGGAGACAGAGAGAGAAAGGGATAAAGAAAGATTATTTATTGAAAAAAGAGCTATAAACAGAGAGATGGAGACTTAGAGAGAGTGTTTGAGATAGAATACACTAGAAAGAGCGAGCGGGCGAGAAGGGGCGGGGTTATACTTACCTTGGCCGATAAGAGAACGGCAAAGCTAGTGAGATGAGTACTGCGGCATTGTACCAGGGACGAGTTTGCAAATACCACTTCCATACCAATATTTGACCAGACTCCAGAACTGTATACAATGTATCAATTAAATGATCAAATGCAATACAAAAATTAAATGGAATCCGTAATATTGTTTGCATCGGGATCAGAAGCATAACTATTACTTTGCTCAAGCAGTGAGAAATTTGTACATAACCAGAATTTTGCATTACCCAAAATAATCTTGGTGTCATCAAGTTGAAAAAGGCTTTTCTACCCAATAAAAGAAGAACCAAAGACATTGTGTCCATGATAACGTTGAAATTGTAGATCTCATGTGCATTCTTTTGGGGGCCACATTGTATATCTTTGTAACTCAAGCACAACTGAATCCGAGTTGTTCTGCGTGTAGATGAATCTGGATGTAGAGAACAATGAATCATCCATGCTCGTGTACTTCGACTTTGCCTCCTTAATATTGGCTTTAATCTACTGTATGAAAGCCAATCAACGCGCTGTATTATTGAGCGCTCGATCGAACAAATCTCAGCACCAGCGCCTCATGTAATTGAGTGCGTAATGAATGTTGATGGATTATGTGTTTTTTCATAATGAAAACGAGGATAAACAAGGACGTGACCTTTTCAGTGATAGTTGATTGAGAATGTAATCACAAATCTCGAAAATCTGGAAAATTGTCAATTTAGTAAACTTTTGCAAAGAGGTTTTCCAAAAAAAGGGCGACTGGCTGGAATTCCGTCCAAGGGAGTGGAGAATGTGAACTGTAACGGATAGAATCATAACAGAACCCAGGGCCGGGGTTATCTATTGTCAGCGTTTTAATCGGTTACGTTGTGACTGGTATGTGTAGTGTTTTTATAATAAACGGTTATTATTGAAAGAGAGGAGTCCAGTGTTCATATGATTAGTTTGAAAGCTCAAAATAAGAAGCATTCCTCTAACAGTTAATGTATGTCACTGCCATGAAGAGCTGAAGCCCCCCCCCCCCGGTCAAGGGGTGGTTTTTAGGTTGGGGGAATTGTCGGGGTGTAGGGTTACGTATGGGGGTACTACAACTCCTCTAGACGGTGATTTCCCGGGGAAAATACAACATCGTAAAAGCATTGGACTTACCTTTCGTTAGCGATAAACGCACAATGAATGGCATTTGTTTCGGCCTAAAATAGAAACAAAATTCATGGAAATGTAATTATAGCACAGAATTGAAAAGGTAAATTCTACATAAAAATTAAGATATAACGGGCAAAGTGATGCCTACTTCAAAGGTTTTTTGTAATTTTGATTTAAAAGGGTATTTGCACAAATTGTTCATTTAGTTCTTAGTGAATTAAGGCGTGAAGTAGTAGTTGCACAGGCGTTTTGCGGCGAAGAACACATTTGGGCTACACTTTCAGTCGTGAATCAAATGTAAAAGGGCAGACACAAAACAGTTCTCGAATGTCATGGGATTTCACTGAAAACGGAAGAGCGGCTCATGTATTGCCCTTATCAAAAGGCAGTTGGAAGTTTGAGATTTCTAGTAAAATCCGTCAACATAATCAGAAGATAACGTTGAGTATTGGCCATGCAATTGTTTTGGGAATAAAGCTTTCCAGTCATCTTTGGGAAAGCTTGAATATCTGGTAAAGAAGAATTAACATTACATGTACCTTGACTTTGAGCATTAATGAAAATGATGAAACATTGACTCAATAAATCTTTGAGAAAGTCATACAGAGTGAAGAGCATAACATATAGTAATACGCAGGCTTGTATGGGAGTTCACAAACAGGCAACATGTAAACATGTAGCAAGGAAACCAAAATTCCAATTTGTATTTTACCTGACTACAACTGAACCTCCTATTTAAGACTACGTCGAATGTCAACTCACCGTTAGATCCACGGCGAAGTCAATGATCACGGAGCCATTGAGATCAATGCTTGTATTGCCATTCTCGATGTCGATGATCATCACCAAGCTGATGACGTGTAGTTGGTTGTCTGAGGAGTCGATATCGTTTTGCAGGACGTTGGTGGCCCCGCCAACAACGTCGTTTTGGTCCATTGATTCGAAATTTACTTGCGCTGAAATGGGAATGGGAAAACAAAAATTTGACGTATAACCACCGCCATCATTAAAGTGTACCAATCATCTTAAAATAATTTATGTTCGGCTAGAATGTATAAAATCAACCGGCATTCAGTGTGTCATGTTCTAACGCATCGTACTATGAATCGCATGGTGTCGGGTTCGAATCCCTGCCATTAAGATATTAATGCCTTGTGGCAATTAATTTGCCTCTCTCCATCCAACCTATGTGAAGTAAATGTGTACCCGGTAGAAGAAAAATCCTTCCTTGCTTGAACGCCTTCTTACGGTTGCCAGGCTAAAGCAATATAATATTATTACTGATTAGGCTACCCGGGGCAATGACACTATGTCATTATTATAATAATCTGGATGTATATAGCAGTTGATACGAAATACCGTCTCTAAGCGTTTAATAGATATTATTAACCCGGTCATCAGATTCATTCACGCACAATTTGCACCACCTCTACCCCCTGGGGAGTTTTCCCATCATATAGTCACCGTTAAGGCATATGGCAATTACCAGACCCCAATTTCTCGCCTGAGTATGGTGTGGCAAATATAGATTAATGCCTTGCGAAAGGACATTAGTGCCGTGTCGAGGTTCGAACCCACAATCTTTGCATTTTAAGTCATGTGCGTAAACCAGTCGATTACGACACCTCTACCTCTTGTCATCTCAAGGAAGTTGATGTTTTTCCCTGATTGATATGGTGGGAGAGGAAATACATTAATCAGAAGTATCATTGCTCATAATATAAACAACTAGTGAGCATTTTGTCCCATTCCATTTTATTCTAGAATGAAAACGTCTCTTAATATGACCAATTAAGAATGTTTGTGGTTCCAGGAAAACCACGAGCGTTTCTTGAAGAATAATTTATTTATTTTTTTCGGGGGGGGGGGTCGTGCGTTTGTCCTAGTATTCATTTTCTACATGTGCCTCGATTTCATTTTGGACACCAACTCCTATTGCTCCTCTTAAACTAACATGGCTGACTGGAAAGAACAATTAATAAACGAACATCATGAGATTTTAATGCTTTGATGACATAAACACAGCACGGGGCACATTGCACGTCAGTGCCCTATTTTTCGATTTGTGTTGTCGTAGACATTTCATCAAGTTGAAGCTACAGCAGCATAATGATTACCAAATCTGAATGGAATGGCCGTATAAATGCATCCTACCGGCGCCCATTGCATTATTATAATTGCAATCAGGGCAATTCAAAATTTTGTATGAATAATCAATAATTATGTGTCAAACACAAATATGTCTACGCGATATTTGATAAGGTCTTTTTCAACAGCAATACCTTACTGAAACAACTATTTCCCACTGTGTGCCTTTGTACCTTCCTTGGTTATTATAATACATATATTGATGATAACAACAATGATAATAATGATTTTCTAAATAATTTTAGTAGTTATAGTAGTAGTAGTAGTCATGTTGTGTACCCCGTGAAGCCTCGTGAGAAGACAAATTGTTCTTTACCCTGAGGCCCTTGCAATTATTTTTACCGCAGCAATAGTAAAATAGAGGTAAATATAGATTAAAGCCCTGGCTAATGACGTTAGAGCTGCGACAGAGATTCGAACCCCGAACCTTGCGATTCACGATTCAGACGTTTAACCACTAGACAACCATTCTTCCGCTCTGGGAAACGATTCCACTTACCATCGGCCGTATTAAGCGAGTCGGATACGATGATGAATGTGGCACCACATGATTCAGATCCAAGCGATGTTCCTGCAACGAAGCCCTTTGTCATCCGAGGGCACCCTATTAGGTAATTTAAAAAAAGAAATTATTCTCTAACTTGGGAAAAGTCATTGCAAAATATATAGCAATGTGATTTATTGCATAACTCCTTCTCTCTAGGCACCAACTCGAGAAATATGCTCACCAGCTTGTGCAATTCACGTATCCCACTCACGGCCTTCCAATGTTATATTAATATTTGCTCGTTTGATTATATTTCTGCATTTTTGTAATATAACAAACATGTATATAATTAACAAAAGTTAAAATATATATCTAATCATATCATAATATAAAGTTAATTAAATAATGATACCCTTTCAAAAACACATGGTTGGCATATCATTTAAAAATTGAAATATGCAGGAGACCACCTTGAATTTGATGACGACCTCAGGAAAGGAACCTATATGGGCGACCAAACCTGTAACATATACTTACAATCAGAAATAAATAAACATTGATAGCCCTCTTGAATTAAAAATTGACCGATTCTCGCGATGTCAAAAGATAGATTGGTCAGTGGTATTATCAAGAAATTGTATTATTTTTCGATGAAATGAATCGAACAAATTTACAGTTTCCTACCTCGTTTTTCCACTGTGGATCCTGGTGTACTTGCGCTTGATGATTCGCCGTATCTCTGTTAAGCAGAAGGAGAATATTAATTTGCCTTTTAAGAAACAAACATCAACCATAAACACCTTCCCCGAAAAGAAAGTACATTCAGTTTGTGATTTGAGTTACATTTCCTATATGTCAATTCATATCACTTTCATTTCATTTCAATTCATTTCTTTTTATTCAGTTCTGAATACAAAATTATACGAATAAACATCAAGATATTTTAAACCGAAATGGCCAGAGCTCCAAAATAAGCGAAACTTGATGCCTTGTGGGCCCTGAAGATCAAATAAATAATTAGGGGGTCCCTGGCGATGCAAAGGCACAACAAGGAGAAGAGAAGAATGAGACTTAAAAGTGATTGAGTGAGACAGTGATATGGTGAGGGGGAGGAGGGAGGGGGTGAACTGAGAAAGAGTTACAGATAATTACACTCATCGTGAACTTTCAAGAATATGTTCAGTTATACATTCAGCTTAAGTATAATTATTGCAAATATGTTTTTATACAACGGTGCTTAATATATGCATGGGGGAGTTATCCGTTATCGAGCGTTCCTTGCAGATATTTACACTCGGCACAATTCAGCGGCAATAATGAATAAAATACCAAATGATCTCTTACACATACCTTTTCATACAAGTTAGGAGAATAACATGAGACTCACATGTTTATTTCAAATTTTCTTTTGTTACTACTGAAACTGGACACGAGCCGCGATAAACTCACCGACTCGTCAAGTAAAGAGCAGTTGAAGGGGTATTCCACTGAGTTTGAAGTCGTATTGGGCCTCGATTCGTAGTAGAGATTATCGCAATGCTCGCTGCGCAGACCGTCTTCATCAATGGTGAAAAGGCTGTTCGTTTGGATACTAAATGTAAAGGATTCATCTAAAAAGACACATTAGAAAAGAAAACAACCAGTGTAAAATTACACAATCGTACATTATGTGCTCCACAAATTTCTTTTGTTGTAATACATGAGTCAGAAGTTTTTTAGTTTTTGTTTAACTACTGACACATTATAGCATCATTTTAATAGGCAGGCATGAATTTATTTAGTTGGCATATTCGGAACTCATATTACAGGGACTGCTGTCAATAATTGTCTGTTGATACCTGAGGTGCAATTGTTCGCATTTGTACAATAAATAACATTTCCGGAGGACTATTGGAATTGGCAGGTGGGTAATTTAATTGTTTGCTTGATATAACATTCGTTTTTAAAGGTTATACATGTGTCCCGAAGCTCATATTCTACAATGCGTATAAAAAGGCAAACATTATTTTACGACATGAATGTTTCTTCCGAATGAGTCTTTTTAAATATCTTGGAAATACTCTTTGATCAACCAAATTATAAGGATTGCAACGATATTTATTTCACGTACATGAACAAAGTACTCCACATAATGTCGATTGGCCAAAAGAATTTATAATTGCATAATAGCGTAAACCTTCAAGTTTGAACGGCAAGCGCGTAAAAACCAAATAAAAAACAAAGGTTATTTGCCAAATAGCATTCTTATTGGCAGAGAAGCCACGTGAAGCTCGACAAAGTAACATAATTCATCCATGCTTACACGTGTATTCGATTTCGATGGAAATTGTCTCTGGCCCATCCACTGCGCTCAGGCATTCGACCCTGGAGTACATTTGAATGACCTCATACAGGGCGCCCTCACATGCAGGCTGGCTGCAAGCGATGATGTTTTGTGCGAGTCGGGTGATATCGACAGGTGATGCCTCAGACACCCGCAAGGTTGCACTCACCACTGTAATGGCACTGCTGTTGAAGTCAGGGTTGCTGCAGAGGGATACCCGAGGGTGGCAGTTCTCCAGCGTGGCTGAAATGTGGTTAAAAGAACAAACATAAAGAGACAACAGTTTGACAATACATTTTGTACATGGCGGGCTGTAGGATGCTCCAGAATGCACAATTTCATTTTTCAAATTTGATAATCTTGCTAGGTCGCTCCTGCTCTTTCACACAATACAACAACCTGTTAAGTGTTCAAACTTGAAAACAAGTGAATCTGAATAGTGACATAATGTTCTAAACATACCCCTACCCCCCCCCCCTAATTGATTTTATTAGAAAATGGAAAATACAATACAAGTCGACGTGTGAAGCTCTTACCTCCAATCTTGAAAGTCTCACAACGCCCTTCAACAGCAACAGTAGTACCCTTATCATGAAAAAGAAAGAAATGATCATTCCAATCCTGTTGATATTATGTTTTCAGCCGGTCAGGCAGTCTTCAAAAATCTTCAAAATTCATTGAAAGATGTCTTTGTCGGGAGGGGGGGGGGGGGGTTGAACAATGACAAGGAACATGCATCAGCTGGATCCAAGCGAATGCTTTGACAAACAGAGTATAAGTTAGAAGAGTTATAACAAAATGATGAAAAAGCAAATAGCGTCTGAGGCTATTTTCTTATCATAAGATGTATTATATAACAAACTATCGAACACTTCATAATTGCAATAAAAACAAATTAATTGTGAATTAGGATCAGGGTTGGGTTAAAGTTCGGGGACTGGAGTTAAGGTAAGTATTAGGGTTAAGTTTGGTTAAGTTCCGAGTTTGAATTTTCACAAAGGAATCACATTATAAGTTTCGCGGGAAAAATATAGATATGCGATTGGTGTTGGCAGCAGCAATAAGTTTTTAAAGTTTTTTCTTTGCCTTTTAATGCTTTAGCAAATGCTAAAGAAATATCAGGAGGTGGTGAATCTTATAACATTTTTTTCTTTTGTTAATGAATGTAATAAATGAACACGTACTTGCTCAGACGACACACTAAGACATTGCGTAGATTGCCATCCTACGAAGAAACACGTTCTCCTGAATGGCAGAAGGAAAATCAGGCTAAATCAACAAATTATAGTCACAATGATAATTTATCATTTTGTTGATTTGAGTCTTTGTTAGCATACTTACACGCGATGTCGTAGCAGATTGAGTTGTTATAGGTTGCGTCGTTGTCGAATGCGTCGTAGTCGGTTGCATTGTTACTGGTTGCGTCGTAGTCGGTTGCGTCGTTTCCGGTTGCGTCGTAGCCGGTTGTGTTGTTTCCGGTTGCGTCGTTGCCGGCTGCGTCGTTACCGGTTGCGTCGTGGTCGGTTGCGTCGTTACCGGTTGCGTCGTAGTCGGTTGCGTCGTTTCCGGTTGCGTCGTAGCCGGTTGTGTTGTTTCCGGTTGCGTCGTTGCCGGCTGCGTCGTTACCGGTTGCGTCGTAGTCGGTTGCGTCGTTACCGGTTGCGTCGTAGTCGGTTGCGTCGTTGCCGGCTGCGTCGTAGCAGATGGCGTTGACACAGCGGCTTGCTCGTTGCAGTCACCGTGGTGATATTGATTAAGACTTGAGCCCACAGATGGTGTTGCGGTTGGGCCCGATGTTAAGGATTCGACAGTAAAACTGCTGCAGCTGCCTAAGCCGCCATTGATATAGCTGTCATCATCCCATCCAGCGAATGTGGCCTCAAAAGGGGTCTGGCTCACACCAGATTCTACGTCATACAAAATGAAGAATTACGGATTGCCAAAATAATTTTTTTATTTTAAATCAAAATGTATGTATACAATGACAAGTACAGTTAACAACTGAAGTATTCATACACCTTGCAAATGTGATGACTGTGTTACTCATCAATTAAATGTTAGACTAGTTGAATTGGTTTGCAAAGAACAGTCACGTATCTGTATCACGTTCACATCTTGCGCCCTAGTGAAACAGGTCACCCAAATCTACAAGTTTTGGGTTACGTGACCCAACAATTTGTTGATTTGCTATATGCAATCTACGAAAGCTCACGTAAATTGACGCTATCGTTTAAAAATAATGCTAATTGTCATTGAGAAGAGACTAATAGCAACAAAAACACTCTATCCTAATACCTGTGTTAAAACAGAATAAAGACCCCCGAAAGGTATCGTCGTACCGACCCATAGCACTTTCCTCATGTTTTGCCAAGATACTAGAACGGATTGTGAAGAATAGACTCCAATGGTATGTAGAAAAGAACAATATACTTCCTCCCCTCATGACTGGCTTTCGTAGTAAACGTGGGGTCACGGATAACATTGTACTTTTAGAGAATGCCATCCAAAGAAGCATTAATGTTGGTGAATATACTTTAGCAATCTTTCTCGATATTGAAAAGGCATATGACAGACTTTGTATCAAAGGCCTTATTTACAAACTATCAGTACATGGTATTACAGGTAATATGCTCGAGTTTCTCTATAACTATCTGAAAGAGCGGACTTTCCAAGTAAAGATTGGTAAAGAAGAATCAAAATTATATGAAATGTACAACAGCCTCCCCCAGGGGAGTGTCTTAAGTCCTATATTGTATAATATCATGATGAGTGATATTCCAACAGATGAATTAATCACCACATCTATTTATGCTGATGACTGTGTCATCTGGATGTCAGGTAATAACATAGAAATTATTTCAAACAGAATACAGTGCTATCTGAACACATTGAGTGAATGGTTTACTAAATGGGGCTTTCGCCTTTCACAGAGTAAATCCTTTCCAGTGTTATTTACTAAAAACAATAAAGCAAAATACCCAGAACTGAAATTAAACAACGACGCACTTTTATTCCAATCAAAGAAGCATTTCCTAGGACTTATATTTGACAAAAGACTTTCATGGAAGACGCACATAGATGCCGTAGTCCTTAGATGTAAAAAGAAACTGAACATTCTTAGGTGCCTTACTGGGACTACATGGGGAAGCTCCTCGAAATCCCTGCTAATGGTATATAGAGCATTGATAAGATCGTTATTAGATTTTGGTTGTGAAGCCTATGACAGTGCGGCTCAAAGTATAAAGAAATCACTTGACTCCATTCAATATCAAGCCTTGAGAATTTGTGCGGGAGCTCTTCCTCTTACATCATTAGATTCACTACAAGTTGAACTAGGTGAAATGCCCTTAGACTTAAGAAGACAGATGCTGGCGGACAGATTCAGACAAAAGATTGAAATGCATCGAGATCACCCTGTCATATTAAACGTTAAGCCCAGCTGGCAAATGGAACTTTTGAAGCTCCAAAAGAATAACAAGCCATTTGGATGCAGAACAGAACTAATGAAACATTGTACTATCGAACCTTACACTATACCTAGTTTCCCCCCTTGGAAAATTAATGCTCCAAAAGTGTCGATAGAATTAAGCGAAATAGTGAACAAACATGAAAACCCATCTTATTTACGTCAACGCAGTTTAGAATTGATCAGTACCAAATGGCCAATACAACTACACATCTATACAGATGGGTCAAAGGTTCCAAGTTTTGGAATAAGTTCTGCTTCTTTTTATGTACCAGCATTCTCCTTTCAACAAGCCAAACGATTGGCGGATCACACCTCATCTTTCAGAGCCGAATTGGCTGCAATTGTCCTTGCGCTTAATTGGCTAGAGAACATTAATGTGTATGTTGGCATTGTTATTTTTTGTGATTCCGTAAGCGCCCTGCTCGCCATAAAGGATGAAAAAGATATTACATTTGTAACTGAAATTATTACATTAAGTACAAAATTATCGTATCAAGGAAAACACATACACTTAGAATGGATTCCTAGCCATTGTGGTGTACACGGAAATGAAATGGCAGATTTTTATGCAAAATCTGCTTTACAAAATAACATTGAAATTTGTAATAAATTATCCTTTTCTGAAATAAAGAGTATTATTACCAGCAAGTATATAAAACTCTGGCAAGACAGATGGAATAATTCTGATAGATCTCTTAGACATATACTGCCTACAGTAAATCAACCATATGAATGTAAGTTGAACAGATTTGAAGAAAGTATTCTCCATAGATTAAGAATAGGAGTGATAGGTTTGAACTTAGATCTCTTCAGATTGAATATACACTCGACAGGCCATTGCAATAACTGCATAGGACGTACTGAAACTGTAAACCACTTTCTCACTGAATGCCCAAAGTACATAATAGAAAGAGCTATGTTACTCGTAGAAACTGATTTATCACATCCACAGGAAATCATGACACTACTTAAACTTTCAGAAATAGTTAAACAAAAAGCAATAGTTCGCTTCGTTTTAAGAACAAAGCGGCTGTATCCAAACAATTAAATTGTTGTTGAGTTTTTTTTTTTTTTTTTTTTTTTTTTTTTTTTTTTTTTTTTTTTTTTTCTTCTTATCTTCTCTTTTCCTTTTTCTTGCACCAATAAAGCCCACAATACTTGTAACTAATTTGACCATTTACTTTTCTAACAATTCGGTGATCACCTCCAACATCACATGCTAGCTGGCACCCCCTCACCTATGCCGGAGTGACCTAGGTTAAAACCGAAAGTCTGCGAAATATACCTCAAAGACTGGTAAGATGGCATTTTGAAAAGGGTGGGGGTAAGTGCGAAGTACACATGTGCATACGTGAGGTGATATTTGAACGCGCACGTGCGCGTAAACACAAGTACGTACGTTTAGTTTTAGTTTATAGGCGTTTTTTATTCACAACTTGCTAGGCCGTCGTCTCTTTCCAAAATTATTAATTTATTGAATTTTCTCTCTAAAAAAAGTTATAGAGTCTAAAAAGAAAAAAAGAGGAAGGAAAGAGGATGGAAGGAGAAAGAATCCTAAAAATAGTCATTTATGACTTGAAATTGTACATATATGTATATATATAAATAATTCATAAAATAGTGTGTGGCAAAAATAGTCAACTGTGACTGATTGCCAAACAAAAACAAATCAAGAAGAAGAAGAAATTGGGCGTCCTGTATAGCCAATAAGCCTTTTGCTCGCCAGCCACTGAATTCTTCAACATTAAACAAAAGTTTAGCTTTTAAAAATCCAATTTACCCAAATCTATATATCAAAAAAAGTAAATCTAATTTTAAAGGAATAAAGAGAAGAGGCGTAGATATTCACTTCTGAATGACAAACGCCTATAAACTAAAACAACAACAACTACAGCTTCAGACAAGAATCTGCTGTGTAACTCTATGGTTAACTCTGCGTATATGTATGCTCGACTAATTCAGTAAATGGATGAAACAAATACTACTACCATTACTTCTTGCTGGGGCAGCACCACAACGGGGGCAGCGGCCCCCTATCATTTTGAAAAAGGGAAGAGGAAGGGGAGAAGAAAGAGGAAAAGAAGAAGGAAAAGAAAAGGAAAAGAAAAGGAAAAGAAGTAGAAGGACGAGAAGGAGTAAGTGAACTCTAAAATGTAAAATATTCGAGGGAGGGCGGGGGAGAGGTGAAAAGAGAAGCTAGAGGGAAAAAAAAGAGAGAAAAAGCAAACCAAATCAGGCGATCAGATTTAGACGCGTCATTATTACATTCAAATTACCGGAAGTTCATACATTGGTTTACGATGAAAAACCTTTCACCAACTGAAAGAAATCAAATTAATCCCTTGTATCTCCTAAACCTGATAAGGCTGATTGTTCAATGGAAACGACAAATTCATGTATATTACAACTCTACTGAAAAATATGGTGACACCCACCCCCCCCCCCCCTTGCCTTCTTGTTCCTGTTAGTTGAACTTAATTTGGCAAAGGTTATGCACCAAATCGAGCCATTTATGCATCAATTTCGATAAAATCTTCAAATTCTGAGGGGGCACATCCCCCCGTCAGACCCCCCCCCCCCCCTGCGTTCTTGTTTCTGTTAGTTGAACTTAAGACTGTTTCTTTTTAATTTGGCAAAAATTATGCACCAAATCGAGCCATTCATGCATCAATTTCAAAACAATATTCAGACACCACCTGCGTGTCGCGCCCATTCGCCCCCCCCCCCTAACAAAATAACCTGGCGCCACCCCTGACTTCTTGTATTTAAATAAAATGTATTATATACAATAAAATATAAAAATATAAAATAAAGTATATTGAACGGTGCAATGATCGACGTGGCGATCGAGGCCAGCAGGTGCGGATCCAGGGGGGCCGAGCGGGCCTTTGGCCTCCCCCCCCCCCCCCCCCCGCAATAAAAAAAAAAAGAGAAAGAGAAGGAAAACATGGGAAAGAGGAGAAAAAGGGAAAGAAAGAAGAGGAATAAGAAAAGACAAGGGGGAAAAGAAGGAGATAATTATAATTCAAGCGTGGTTTATTTCTTATTCGATACCGGTGGTTTACAAATGTTGCTGAAATGACATTATTTTCCGAGATTTCTCCTCAATGTTTAGTAAATTATACTTTGTATGCGTTTATCGGAAAATGGCAAATTCATAAAGAAAGAAAAATAGTGACCTGCCTTTGTCAAAAACAATAAGGTGTCAAAATTTGCTCATCTGACTGTGATTAAATTCCTAAAAACCCCTGAGATTACGGGGGCTCTGCCCCCTGAATTCCACCTACGGCCCCAAGGCGGGCACCTGAGTGCTCATCTGACGGTAATTTAATGCCTAAAACCCCTAAGCTCCTGGGGTTCCGCCCTCTGGACCCCTCACCAATTAGTGACTTGCCAGTGTGTCACTTATAAGGTATCAAAATATGCTAATCTTACCGTAATTAATTGCCTAAAACCCCTCGACTTCCGCTGGCTCTGCCCCTAAGGCGGACCCCTGGATGCTTATCTGACGGTAATTTACTGCTCAAAACCTCTGAGCTCCTGGGGCTCCGCCCCCTGGACCCCACGCCAATTTGTGCTCATCTGACCGTAATTAAATGCCTATACCCCCTGAGCTTCCCATCCCCAAACGATTTTGCTAATTTCGCCACTGCCGGTGTCACCATTACGTACCAATATTTGGCTCGCATAATTTCAAATTTGGCCCCTCCCCCCCCCCCCCCCCCCAAGAAATCCTGGATCCGCGCCTGGAGGCTAGCCAGCGGTCAGCGAGCCGCAGATTATTCATGAAACAAAGTGAGAATGTAAGTATACTCTGGCATGATTATAACTTTTCAGCTGTTTTGATTTCAGCTAGTATAGACTCTGTAATGACATGCATATTACAACTTTAGCTCATCATTAATGATTAAATAATGCGATTAAAAATGAACGAGACACCCATTTGGCTTGCCATATTCCACTTCCAGTCGTTCAAAAAGTCATGCATAACTTGACGAACATACATCTTTATGAAACACTTGGCCAGGCCATCAACAGTCTTACTCTCACTCTGTCTCACTCGACTCATTGTCACCCAGGAAGCTCGGGCAGGCTAGCCCAGTAGCTAGGCCAATGCATGCCCTGGCCGCGTAGCCGTATATAGTATCGTATGTCTTCATTACAGAGTCTAAACTAGCTGAAATCACAACAGCTGAAAAGTTATACTTATAATCATCCCAAGTATACTTACATTCTCACTTTGTATCATCGAAAAGCAGAGCGCTGGCTAGCCTCGATCGCCACGTCGTCGAACCGTGCCGGTCTCGCGTCCTCGTCGATATCGTCGCGACGCGTTGCAGCTAGCTAGGCGCAAGCGATACATATACTGTATGCGTGCTCAAATCATACATATTACGGTGACGTCATGACTAGTTTTAGTAATAAGCGCTTGCAATTTTAAAAATGTTGATTAAACACTCACGTCACGTTTTGGTAGACGTGATCTTTCGTGTTTTACCGGCGTGGAAAACAACGAATTGTAGGCCCTACACTTCGTAAATTAAGAGTCGCCTATTTTACGAAACGGCGCAAAACGTGAACGTGACACGTGAGTGTTCGTTGCAAGCCAGTTAAATTAGATCATTGAATACGTTTAGATGTAAGCTTTGATATTTCCCATTAGGCCAACAACAACAAAAAATCATTTGGTTGTCCTCGACCGCCCGCTCGTCATTTTCAGGCCGCCGCTGGGGGGGGGGGGGGGGGGGGGGGTTTGGGGGTAATTTGTTTTTTGGGGGAACAATTTTAAAATCCAAACATACACGTTGCCAGTGTGGTCTTTTTCCACACAAAAAAATTCAAACCAAGGTTTATCCAAACCTTGGTTTGAAACGCGTCGAAACGCGTCATATGACGCACATGAAGTCCTATGTGAATTCGGGACAAAGTCTCTAAGCGCTTTATCGTGCATTACCCCCCTGCTTTAGCAGAGCTGCCCTGGTAAGGCGCCTTGGCATTCGAGGAATTTCTTTCTACTGGGTACCATTTACATTACCAGGATGAAGAGTGTCAAATGCAGATTAATGTCTTGTCATTGGACTTAAGTGCCGTGACAGGAATTCGAACCCCGTAGTTTGTGACATAGTCTTGGGACATATCCACCAAACCACTGTACCTTCACATATTAATAAGCCCCATTATCAAACTCCACACTTTAAACTTAATAATATCAAATGAATTTCCGTATTATATGTACAAGAAAATGGTTTCTACCTGAATAAGAAACTGTAATCGCTGCGGTGAGGGCAGGTACCTCGGGGGAAACACTAGTATCCAAGGTGAGACAGAACTGCCGTGAGTAGTGGTCCAGTAGGAAAAAAGCCAGCTCCGTGCAGGCCTTTTCGCTGCATTGTATGATGTTGTTGGCTGCTTCAGTTGCATCAACGCTGCTACCTGAGTCGATTGTCACGGTTGCACTAGTCACCTCAACACTGCCCCGTACGCTAGAGCTGCATTCACTAAATGCTTTAAAACTGCATGCATTTAGTTCTTTGTCTGCAATTTAAGAAAAGAGCAACAAACCCGGTCGGAACTACTACTAACTACCAAAAATCAGAAGCCTATTTCGGACTTTCCTTACAGGGGCTGCTGGTGCGACCAGCTGTCAACAATTATCCGTTGATAGCTGAACAAACTATTGTTCGCAATTGCACAATATATTATTTGAATATACATTTTTGAGCGTAACCTATTGAAATGTTGCGGACATGACAATAATGTATTAAGTATAAATCCGAACATGATTTCTAGTAGATATACAATGATGTCTTGATTTCGGCCTTGAGTATATTTTTCCCCAAAATATTTGCGATCTTTATAATAGTTATATATTATTGATTGAGTGTTGGCAGGGCTTCCATCGGGACCATGGCTCATCTACTGAGCTGTGACATGCTTGATGACACATCATTTGTTGGGTCCAGTTTCGCCGACAAGGTAAGGCTCGGCGCACACTGCACGATCTGACTACGATCTGACTACGATATGACTAATTTGCAATTGCATTTAATATGAGCATTAAAACTTGTACAATCTCAATGATCTGAATGGTCACATGATTGATAAAAAGGGAGATTTCAAGGAATTTCAAGCTTTCTTGGAGGAGGAAAAGCTAAATCGGCTCAGAATCGCAGTGACGTCAGACTAGTAGTGTGATTGCCTACGATTTGAAGCGATTCGGCTTTTATTCTGACGAGAGGGATGCACTCAAATTCGAGTTATTTCTATTCTTATCATTGCTTAGATTTCCATAATTTCAGAATAAGCCTATATATTCATAGAATACATTGATTTCTTCTGTATCTCGTCAAGTGATCGCAAACAAAATTCGATCAACCTCGTCTTTAATGCTGGCCATCAAAAACCAAATTACCCCCCCCCCCCAAAAAAAAAAAATAAATAAAATAAATAAATAAATAAAATTAAAAAAAATAAAAATAAAAATAAAAAAATAATAATTTCGATGCATATTAAACGAGTTGATAAAAATTAATTTCTCTTTTTTTTTATTGAATGTAATTCGTGTTTATTATCTGTTTGCACAAAATGTTTATGAGGAATACGGTTTGGCTAGGAATTATTACGAGAAGCTTAAGCTACACGGTGTTCCTGATAAACATTAATGGTAAATTGATCAATAAATCAAAATAACTTTTTTCCATTCATGTATACATCAATGGAGATCTTCTCTTTTATAGCATGTAAACATAATTAAGATCATTAAATTTCGCATGACCGATTTTAGACAGTCTGAAATGGCACTGACAGATACACATTTGTCTAAAGTAGTTGTTTTCATGATGGTTTTGAATAGACAAATTATCACGAGATCATTAATGATTATGTATAAATATAAATTATTCAAAAGCCCATATTCTTACATTCCATATCCCACCGTAATTATGTTGGAAGTAGGAAGCAGAGTGTGTTCTTGATAAGTCGCAAGGACATTTGTCCAACTTCTTCATCAGTTTCGTCAAACAAATCTTTAATGTGCCTCCAAACATTTGTAAATAGTTTTGCGTGCTCAGTCGTGCCTAATACTTCTGTCACGATTATGATTTTTATATGGAATAAGATATGAGCTTTCCAATGATGTTTATTTTGTTAATATGATCAATTCAAAATAAGTTCCTGTCTTTTGAAAGCCATGCTGTACCAAAGATGTAGCACCCATCCACATATTTTGGACAGTTTGGTTTCAGACACTTCCACTCCAGACAGTCTGGAATCAATGTCAGTTCATCGATGATATGCACTTTAATTCAAATAAAACTTACCAATTGAAAGGAGACTACATGATCCATTGGCCCCCGCTATTAACTGCAGAAAAAAAAGATACCGGGAAAAATGCAATCACACTTAGTGGGCAAAAGCCCTGTAAATTATTGTCGGGGAATGATTTTTGCAGAATAGAGAACCCATATATTTTCAAATACCATTGCAACTCCAGGCTGTTAATCGACCCCTTCAGATGGATATTTCCTTATCTCTTGAATACATTGGTCAGAATAACTTGATTATAAAAACAAAACAAACAAACAACAACACTAGCAACACAAAAAGGGATGGCCCCGCCTCATAAACAGTTGCGACCAATTACAACTTATTTGCGATCGATACCAATCGCAACCAAACTAGAAAGGAGACTGTTATTGGAGGATTTGCGATTGATTCGGATCATCGATCGCAACTCTTTTTACGACGGGGTCCAATATTTCAATTTGAGAGAGTTGAATCGTGTAAACATATCGGAGTCGAATTGATAAAAATCTCTCATTGCCTTGAAAATATCAGATTGCAAAGGAAAGCTAGTTCGGGATAACATATGCTCAAAATTACAAAGAAATAAGCAAATAAGGAAGCATTAAAATAGTATACAATGCATTTAAAGAGTGTGATTCCATCTTAGATATTAAGATGGTGGTATGGGGTAATTATGGAGGAAAAAATTGTTATGAAATCTTCAAAAAATTAAAAAGAAAAGTTCTCGTCTCATCAACAATAAATCTTGGTAATCATCTACAAAGAAAAAAACTCGAACTTCTGAAATGGGACTTCCTCGCAGAGAGAAACATTTTAGAGAGAAACATTTATAATATTGATACAAGGATGTATATGGTTCTGCCAAACTAAGCCCCATTTTATGTTGGTGAGAAGTTTCCACAACGAACCGTGTCTATGTTACATCCGTCAAAGAATTCTTTATATTGAAATTATTCCTCGAAAAACCGAGGCCAGGAAACCCTCATTTATGTAGAGAGGTGGGCAGGTCAGGCGCGGATCCAGGATTTCTTAGGGGAGGGGGCCCAACTTTTTTTTTTTTTTGCTCCCGAAAATTTGAAAATCGCGCCGGCCGAAAAGTCGCTCAGTGGGGGGGGGGGGGGTGTACAGAGCACAATTTTTTTTTTTTTTTTTTTTTTGCTCCCGAAAATTTGAAAAACGCGCCGGCCAAAAATTCGCTCAGTGGGGGGGGGGGGGGGGGGGGGGGGGGGGGGGGGGGGGGGGGGGGGGGGGGGGGGGGGGGGGATCCTTTTTGATCCTCAAAAAAATTCCAATTTGCACCCCCCCCCCCTTGAGCGCCAGGGGGGGGGGGGCCCAACCCCCCAAAATCGTAAAAATCACGTGATTTTACATGATTTTTTTCTCAAGGGGGGGCCCGGGCCGCGAATTTTTTTTCCGTACTCGAGAGGGCAAAAATCCCATGTGCGCATGCGCGTGGACTTATGATTTCTCTGCTACTTCCCATACGAAATGTACATGTATTCGCATGTACTGTGCACGATTCGCGTTCTACGAGTAAACGATGGCATAGTAGTCTTCAAACACAGACAACTTAGGCCTAGGCCCTATATTAAACAAATAATTGTAATAATAAAGAGCAGGGCATTCTGAGTCGAATTCTTTTTCGATATAGGAGTAGGCCTAGATCTAGACGGGAAAAAAAGGATAAAATGAATAACTCCGTTGAGCATCAATATTTTGGGCCTATAGTGCTACACCAGATTCAATTTTATTGATTTCTGAAGAAGAAAACATTATAGGCTAGGCCTAAGTGCGGAATGTGTCGAATCAATTTTACAACTGAATATTTGTCTTGCTTTGTCTTTCCGTTCGTGCCCACAATCAAGATGATTGAATCATTTATTTCATCATGTGTGTTTGTTCTATCACGATTTTATTATTAATTTGACCATGGATTATACTGACAAAGGAGTTATTAGACCAAAGTTAGAAATATTATTACAGAATGACGGTTTTGAGAAGGCCAATAAATGACCTCATGGTGTGTGGGTTTTGTTCAGAGCCAGAAGGGCATTCGTTGTGTTAAGAGTTAACATCCTTCTGGCTCTCAGCAGACCATGATTATAAATAAAAGTAATACAGAGAGTGCGAGCATACTGGAGGGAGGGCTAGAGAGAGAGAGAGAGAGAGAAAGAGAGAGAGAGATATGGAGAGAGAGAGAGAGAGAGAGAGAAAGAGTGTGAGAGAGCAGTGGCACAATACATAGGCCTACCATGGGGTCTGGAATCATTAAACTACACAAACTTGCATAAAATCACTACTCATCAATACACAATATATTATTATGTCCTTGCAGACTACTATACTACACTCTACACATTGAGATGCATTTCTAACGCACGCACCAGTAGGGTCTGAATCATACAACTACACAGACTTGAATAAGCACATCGCGACACATACGCATATTGATTTGTCAAACTGGCAAATCAGAGTCTGTGTTTGAAGACTACTATGCCATCGTTTACTCGTAGAACGCGAATCGTGCACAGTACATGCGAATACATGTACATTTCGTATGGGAAGTAGCAGAGAAATCACAAGTCACGCGCATGCGCACATGGGGTATTTGCCCTCTCGAGTACGGAAAAAAAATTCGCGCCCGGGCCCCCCCCCCCCCTGGATCCGCCACTGGGGCAGGTAAAGGGAACCCGTTTTCAGAGAATATTCAGAATGCCCCTCACATCGCGACATTCAAATCTACACTGGCAAATATTAGTAATGATTCATATTTGCTTATCGAATTATCCAAAGTAAAGCAGTTTCAATTATTAGTTAGTACAAATCAAAACTCCATTTCCTATGATATGTAAATATAGTTTTCAATGTAAGGACCAAATAAGATACAAATGTATTGTCTTGATAACAAAAAATCTTAAGTAGAGGAATTCATGGTTTTATTATTTTGGGGGGTTGACAGCAACGAACGTTTGATACCCATGTGGTGTTACAATTCCACACGAAATAGAAGAATGTAAACAGAAGTTTCTGGCCGAGTCGTTTTCAGAATTTTCGTTCCGTTCATCCCACGAATCTCTTTGTCGAGAATTCTGTGCGCTTCTCTACGTAATCAGACTTTTGCCATTTTGTTCATATTCTTTTCTTTAATTAGTTAAAGTTATGACGGCCCCTTTATCTTTGATATGAACGATTTTTGTTTAAAATACATTTCTTTATAAGGATTACAGAAGATACACAAATTCAATAACGCTTTGCATCTTGGTCTTCGATCTAAAAATTAACAATATTGAATGTGAGCAGGCACCTCTTAACAGCTCAGTTAAACCATGGACCTATTACGGATGGACATTCATCATTTTCTTAACGAATTCATTGTGATTGTCTCCGTCAATGTCGTCTCAATAACATTCCGTACATGTTTCTTCACTTTGATCTCATGATGGTCACCGCCAAAAAGCCGGGCCAGAATCAAGATAGTGATTTTAAACATGTTAATCTACATGCGCAGAAGATAATAACTCGCTTAAATCATGGAAAATTGATGTGCAGTTCAGATTTATAATCGGAAGTTGTTGTTCCGTGTATTGTATTTTATTTCGAAAAAACATGTTGATATTATCAGATAGAGGTTATATTTTGATCGGTTGCGATTTAAAATCCCGTTTCCCCCAATTTCCTCATAATATTCCAGAGTTACAACGCACAGGGATAATAAAGATCATGGCCTTCTAATTGTTTTATAAGGTCATGGGTGTGTGCGAAAGTGTGCAAATCAGTAATAATACATTTCATAACACCCAAATCGTCTGTTTTTCAACTTTGCTGCTCCCCATTGGGGATGTTTTTATTTAAGACACACTCTTACAGACCACACCATCCAAACAAAACCCAAGAGAGGGAAACTGCTCCTTTGTCAATGACCGAAAATGCCTGAGCAGTCGTTATTGATAAAACAGCTGAATGTTCTCATTATGCACATAATCAGAAGGCGGTGACTATCATTGGATCAAAGAAAGAATCACGTTGAATGTCCATCCGTGTAATAGGTCCGTGTCAAACCACCAAAACTACAAACCGACTCCAAAATTATTTATCACAATAGGCCCAATCTATTTGATTCTTCTTAAGTCTTACGGCTTTAAATGGGATGAATAGGAAAACGGAGATGATTGAGGAAAAAGATACGAAATTGGAAAATTGATTTCTATCAGATTTTTGTCTAGCGTGGATAAAGTGAACCATATTCCTTTTATTTATTTTTTATTTGAGATGACAAAACATGAATAAATGAAAAGGTCTTCATTATTCCCCTAAGAAATGTCAACGCTACATTATTGCATTTTGAAAGGCAAAAACTTTTTTTTTCTAACTCTAGCTACGACAAAAAAAAAACATTACTTCCCTAAAGCATAATCACTTGTTTCCAGATAACCAGTCAAAAGGATGGTAAGAAATTTTATATTTCTATTTCTTTCGAGTTACTGTATATTACAAAATGTTTAGCCACAAAAATTGTTGTTTCAGTGTCTTCATCCCGTTACTTAATCCTTAATTCAACTTATTTTAATTTTTGTATTGAGTGTCCGCAAAACGTGGGGTAAATTATCCTTTAAACTAAGAAATAGTAAACATGTAAACTGTAAACATTAAACAAAATCTCGGGAACTTACCACACTCAGAATTAATCCAAGAGTTATCAAATCACCAAGACTCTGTCCACCTTGATTCTCCATATCAGCTCATGTAAAACTATTAATGTTCCACAATTCAATTTATATAATGAATTTTTTCCTAGAAGATTCTATCTGAACGATTAGCTTCAGTCAGAAATTAACATGCATTAATATTGCAGCAGCGTAATCAAACGTTGTCTGTTCTTTTCAATTTTGCCGATCGGAATAAAAAACGCAAAAAACAAGTTAGTGTCAAATTGAATCAAACATGAAAAATATCAGAATCAGAACGAACAAAAGACCAGTGGAATGTCAATAAATTGATTATGTGTTCACAACGCTAAACATTAACATTAAAAATCGTTATTTTTGCAGCAGCGTAATCAAACGATATCTTCCCTTGTCAATTTTTCCGATTGGAACAAAAGATGCGTCAAATGGAATCGAACATGAGAAGTATAAGAAGCAGAAACTAACAAAAGACCAGTAGAATCAATAATTTGTTTCCGATAGAAAATAATTAAAATGCATTATTATTGCAGGTGCGCAAACAATGTCTTCTTTTTTCTATTTTTCCGATCGAAACAAAAAAGAAGCAAAAACGAGTCAATGTGAGATAGAATCGGACATAAAATACGTAAGAAGCAGAAAAAACAGAAGACCGGCGGAATATCAATACTTTTTTTCTGGTCGAAGATTATTAAAATGCATTATCACTGCAGCAGCGTAATCAAACGATACCTTCTATTGTCAATAAGAAGCAGAAACAAACAGAAGACCGGAGGAATATCAATAACTTTCTTTAGTGTTTGCAACACTACACGAATCCTCCAAAACGAGAAAAGGGTTGATTAAATGGTATGTCTCCTTCGTAAGCTTGAATGATATGCGAATTGTGCTTTTAATTTCTCCTCGGAAGTAGACTGCTTTCTCGCTAAAGAGCTATGCTGCGAGACGCTGAATTTCTGGATGCCTCACTCAGGTCGCAGAAGCGATGAAAAATATATATGATCCGTGTGATAAAACTGACGAGCAATTCTAAACAAAACCGGAAGAAGAAAACGACAGCTCCGAAGTGAGTGATATCAGACTCGATACTGAAGCTCTTGAATTGGGAAACGACTGAAACGGGCTTTCCTGCCAGTTTGCTTCGTCCACGTGACCCCCAGCGATTAGCCAATCAAAACGGTTTGGAATCCAAACCTTGTTCACATACGCTCCGTGAACTAACGCGGCAAAATGAGTTTATTGCGCTTCACACTTTAGCATCTCTTAACATACAGATCATTGAGCACGCGTACCGTACAACTTTGTTGGCGTGCACCGCGCAGCCACCTTCTTGTTCACCCAATTTGTTCCCATAGTTTATTTGTTATTGATTCCAAAACGATGCGACTCATTCTTAGAAATACAGTTGTTTTTCATCTTGACATAATTCAATATATTTTCAATACATAGATTGTACGATTGATGAATAAAAAAACATAAAACAGATAACCCCATCCAACCAAACACGCTACTACCCCCTCCCCCCTACTATGCGGAGGCGCGTACGCAGGATTTTTTCAGGGGGGGGGGGGTTAACATTTTTAAATCGGGCCGAAAATTTCGCTTAAACTCCCCCCCCCCCCCCCCTGCGTACGCGCCTGACTATGCGACACACACACACACACACATGCCCAAACGCTTGCCATTCAGTTTAAACAACAATCGCACACACACAAAGCAGTTTATCACCTCATCACCTGATATGTGAACGACCCTTGAGTGTTTGTCATTAGGGACTTTTAGATTTGCGTGGACTGAAACGTGTGACGTCCATTCAAGGCAACGCATTAAAAGGACGTTGATCGTGGCATAGACCTATTGTCTTCGTGCGAATCTAAAAGTCCCTGTTACACCTTAATTGACAACTGCTGTCCACGTCTCTCCTTGAATACAGTTCAATTATTCACTCCGCCCCCTAACCCGCCATTCCTGCTACTACAAGTATAACCATGTAAGAGGCGTTGTTTGTGACTTCATCCCATGTTGCTTTTCTCTACCCAAGCACCAATACTGTGAATTATACATTTATTTTTTATTTTAATCTACTCTCCAAATCTCTGTTATTATTACTCTCCAATCCCGCGCTATTTCCAATTCAACCCTTCCCTCCTCATCAACATTAAACTCTCAATATTTGTCAGATTTCACCGTCCCCCCATCAAGTATATTTAATTGATAGTACAGCCATTCAATCAAACATAATTTAATATGAGATGGAAACAAACAAGCTCTCGGCCAATGCATTTCGTAATTACAGTTGGATGTGAAACTATACAGGTATCGGAGCGACATAAAGCACATCCATCAGTGATGAGAGTGCTCTATTCATATATTTCCCTGTAAAGTAATTATGTTGTGACATAAGTCCATAGCAACCACTAGAACAAGAGTACACACATCGGCGATGCCCAGGATTGAACGGGGGCACGACAACCCCCCCCCCCCCCCACCAACACCGGTCTGGTGGTGAAAATATAAAAGCGAGTAAAGAGAAGGGTGAAGGGGGAGACGAGAAAATAAAACGCCAAGAGCACCTCCAACACCCCCCAAATATTCAGTAGCCCTGAAAATACGCATTTAATTTTCCAAGTAAGACCGATGCCCCTCCCCCTGTTTAGTTCCAATGCCTCTCTCATTAATTTTGATTCCCTCATGAGACATTACTTATTGTCCGGTAATTTCTTTTAAGGCCATGACTCATTACTGCTTGATAATTGAGGCAGACGGATACCGGAATGACAAGTACATAGTATACTGGCTGTCAGCCGAAATTGGTATCCTTTTTTATGGAATTAACCCGTTTTTCGCCCTACACTAGATGCTTATTATTTTCTCCAGGATCTGTTAAAAAGTGTAGTTGTTCTTCCCCCGAGAATCCTCAGGTACCCCTCAGTATTTCTATTATTATTTTAATCCATCACCTATATACCTTCAAAAGACTACTTCTGTATTACACGTTCTTCTGCATATAATTACAATTAACAAAATTAACTTTTTTATGAAAATCACGTTGGTCGTTGTTTCTTTTCTGAGACATAGATACTCAATCTTCTTTAGGAGCCGTTTTCTCGGACTCTGTCATGAGTCTACGTCCCCGGAGATGCCATAAAAAACGAGGGTTAATTCTAAACCACATGATTCTATGACATGTCCGAGAAGTTAGACATACATTTATGCCAGTTTCTTTTCATTTCATCCCTCTTCCTTTCTTTCTTTTTCTCCATAGCCAAAAGAAGTATGTACAGTAAAATATATTTTAGTAATTCCACAATCGTAAAACTAACAATTCGTTTTCCTCCCTAAATATCATTCCTTTCTGTTCTTTCCCCGATAAAGCACGGTACCCTTTTAATGTCATTTTTCCTGATTTTTCTTATTGTTATCACTGTTTATGACTGCAAGCATATCAAGCCTATTGTATGCGTTATCCCTACTGTACAACACGGTGTTAAAGAGAAGTGAGCTTTGGTAAACAGATGTACGAACATCATAGAACATGAATGCCAATGAAAAGGTTTGCTCTCACAATGCTGTCACCTATATTACATGTAAAATACCCGTGGATTGCATTCTACTTTCAGTCCTAGTATACCACTTTCCGCGTCCACAACAGCACGATTTAATCATATTGTTGAAATGTTCATGGTTGATCAACCGTATGTGTATTCAGTGTTCGTATGAACTTCACTATAGATAATCTGCACTAATTTCTGGATCCTTTTTTTTTGGTAATGATATTTCATGACCAGAACTCAGCACTATCTTTAAACCCCAGTTTTGTTTCCAGTGTGTATAATCATGATATTAAAGTTACATTAACGAGAATCAATACATCAATAAATGAAGTGAAATTTAGTAGAAATATCGCAGTCGAGACTTAAATTGCTTCACTGGAAATGCAGAGTTATTTGGTTGTAGCCCCGGTATTTTTGCCCTTGAGCAAGGCATTTTATCTATACTACTGTACCCCCCCCCCCCCAAGTTTTAAATTGTATAAGAAACTGTTAGTATTGTTATAATAAAACCAATTATCAAATTGAAACGGATCCTGGTAAACAAGATAACATATGAACGTGGCATATACAATAAGGGCTAATCAGCCGCTCATCTCCTGACAAATGGCACGTTGATTAGCATCAAGCGAAGCGTGTCCATTTTGATAGGGTGAGAATGGAGCTACGAAATTTAATTCCACCGTTGCAGCATGGTGTAAAGTAAAGGTTGAGTTCTGGTATCGATTGAAAAAAAAATAAGTTGCGACTTTGTATATGTCAGTTTTAAAGAATATTAGTAGAATGAACCCTGAATAGGATAGCTCTTCAAAAGCCCTCATGGGTATTAACCAAAGTGTCATGTCGCCTTCGTGTGTAGTTCCATGTTACTTATTTTGTGCCACCGTCGAATTGCGTGTGAATCTTCTACCAGCAAGATCAAGTAAAATTCTTTTCATTTTTTATCATAAAAAAAAATACCTCACAGGCCATCAATTTTTAAATGATCAACCTTTCCAAATTGATTCAGGTTTCTTAAAATGGAATCGCATGGACAGTACTTTTTGAAGGAGTTAGACAGGTAATAGAGATGAAAATAGGTTGCTCACTTTTTAACTTTTCCAGCATAATCCCATCATATGGGAGTTCTTAATATAACGAATATAATTTGATTCCACTGTACTAGCTCCGATTTCTTTCTATTGTGGAAACGAAGGAATTTTAACATCCAGATGTTATTATAAGTAGAAGTAGTTGTTGTAGTGGTATTAGTATTATTAGAAGTAGTAGTAGCAGTGGTAGTAGTAATTGTAGTAGCGTTAGTAGTAGTAGTAGAAGAAGTAGTAGTATTAGTAGTAGGAGTAGAAGTAGTAGCATTATTTGTAGTAATATAACCACTGTTGTGTTAGGAGATATCATAATTACAGCATATATCGAATACGTAAATTAATATACAATTATTACAAGTTTAATTCCTTGGTCTCCGAAGACTCAAACTTCAAATCAATATCGGAAAAGGACTCGCGCATTGGCTTATTTATCAAACGTAATGGCCCGAATTCACAACGGAGGTCTGAGGACAAACCCGGTTTGATCAGACCAAGGTTTGTACAAACCTCGGTCTGAGCTCAGACCTGGTTTATTTTCAAACCCATTCCACAAAGGAAGGTTTGTATAAACCTTGGTCTGTAATTCCCAAACCTCCGACCAAGGTTTGTAAAACTAGTCTCAGCCATAGGGTTTCTAACATAATTTTTATAGGCTAGGGTTTAAATGTTAAGAATTGAAAAAACTGTTAAACTAAGCATTTCTTAGTACGATCCGGACATCTTAATGAGCAATCTTGAAAAGATGATGGTTAGAACATCTCTGAAATAAACTTTTGAATTGCATTTTCATGAATTAATCGAACCAAACTGGCGCGCCGATGCAGAAAGTGCCCCACGTACTCACATTAGTGTGGTGCTGGTGAAGCACTCAATCTGACCCAGAACAAATTGACATCGGCACCTGAAAACCTTCGTTAGATAAATACATCTAAGGTTGTCAAGGGCTCTTTTAAATTAACTGTAAGAGTCTTATTGTTTTGGGGGTTACAAATTCTTATCAATAAAATCACCTAATAATAATAATAATAATAATAATAATGATTTAATATGAATTAAGTTTTTATTGTGATTAATATATTAATTCATTTGATTGCAATTGTTAATTACTATAGATCTATATAGTTATTTTGTTAGAATGGTCAATCAATTATTATTTTAACTAGTTCCCCGTTTGTTTCCCCAACTGGCTATTTTTTTGACATCAAAATTGTAACTGGTAAATGATTTGTTTCCATATAATATTAATTTTTAAAAATTCCTCTATGGCCATCTTTTCTTTCTCTCTCCCTCCCTGTCTCTTTCTCTGTCCCCGTCCCTCTCTCTTTCTACCCATTTTTGTTCTCTCTCCCTCCCTTTCTCTATTAATTCTTTTTCTTTCTCCCCTCTCTCTCTATTCATTTGTCTCTCTCTCCCTCCCTGTCTCTTTCTCTGTCCCCGTCCCTCCTCTCTTTCTATACCCATTTTTGTTCTCTCTCTCTCTCTCCTTTTCTCTCTCTATTAATTCTTTTTCTTTGTCCCCTCTCTCTCTCTCTATTCAACTTTCTCTCTCTCTCTCTTCTTCTTCTTTTTTGCAATGAAACACATAATGCAAAACCATGCAAACTGCAAAGACACACATCTGCACCCCCCCCCCCCCCAAAAAAAGGAGAAAGAGAGAGAGAGATAATCTGACACATATCTATTTCAGTTATCTTTGTAAATATATGAAAGCAAGAATATTGTATTTGTATTTTCATGTTTTACATAAATAATTGAGCATACAACACAATAGTAATCTACCGTTTGTTCAAACAATGCAGTTCACATTTGTAAATTTTGTAGCATGCTTATATGAAATATAGCCCACTAGAGGTTAAGAGAGGCTCTGGAAGGCCAATTAAAAGTCTCACTGTAGCGCTATTAGCAGAAAGAAAATCAGAAATACAACAAAATAGGTATCGAAAATTCAAATTTGCACATAAAAGTTCTTTAATTCTGACTTCGCTTAGTACAGTAAATAATATTTGTTCGAATACTCTCCCCTAGCTGCGAACCAAATAATTTATATTGACCCACCCCTCAACTCAGCAGTACAATGCTAATTATAGTTAAATCGGGTGCATTTAATCTATAGAGAACACCTAATTACAAATACCGTCAGAGTGACAACAAATACTTATCAACTAAACATAACATCAAAAATATTCAACACCCAGGTTCTTGATGTAATGCTGCATAACTACGAAGTATTGTGGGAACACCAGGGAGGGGCCATATTTTGAAATACTCTTAGTATTGATGAGGCATGGAACGTCCTCATCCTTGCATTTAATAAATATGCGCTCAATCACACATCTCCCTTTTTTGTGTGTGAAGTGTTAAAGCCCCACTGTACTACTTCTAGCTACTTGCTCCCTCTATATAGAAAACTTCCCCAATCTGTGCCTGTTAATCCCCCATGATCCTCTTTTTCTTATGTTAATTGAGAACTGAATTGATGAGATAGCCTCCCATCAGTGACCTTGCTGGGTTGTCTAATCCTCTTTGGCTGAACTAGTACAGATGGCCTTTAAAGCACATCTGTGGTCGACCCTCTGAATGAAGAAATGGCTTCTGATGAGGCAGAGAAGGCATGGATACCTGCAAAATTGAATGAACAAAATAAACAATATCATAAACAATATTCTTAATTTCGACTTGTTCATTTTTTTTCTTGGAGGGGGGTGGGGGGGGGGGGGTAATACTATAGAAAGGATACAATGTATTGTACACATAATCAGGAATTATTCAATCCTGTGTCACTAATACAAAAACTATGAGGTTCCACTTGACAACAAACTAATCAAGTTGCATCCAGATATCAAAAACATTAATTGTGATTTGTGAACTGAAATTTAAAAGCACATGAGCTCGTTTGAATTAATTACTTAATGCGAGTTGTTACTATATTACCAAATGAACATTCCTAACATGTCACATGTTGGCCAAATACAAAAAAGGAAAGAAGATTGATTAAGAAAAAGAATAAACAAATGTTTTCATATAAAGAAATAATCTACAGTACCTACCCTATAGTCTATCTCCAAGAATCAACTGTTATTCATATGCCCTAGCATCAAGCTGTCAATTCAGTGCACACTCAGAAAAGATCCTGGCATCGTGGCTGCTACCAGTCCAGGCCACCTTGCAACGATACTAGTTATTTTCCCAGCATAATCACAGACAACCTGTCAATATGAAATAACATGTTGGCATTCATTAGTTATGAAAACTCACTCATTTCACACTTCAGATAGGCCGTGAAATGTATAAATTTCACTTGTTATTTATGGTAATTAATGCAAATGCAGTTGAATATGTGATAATTGCTTTTCAATATCTATTCATACAACAAAAATTGGAAGAAAATTCTAATTACCCTATATTTATTGACTGATGAAGTATTTCTTCATTTTTAATTCATGTTTTCATTGTTTATCTTGTAACAATGTAAACAAAAATAATCTCACTTTTAACAAAACATTTCGAGCCTAAAACAACAAATGCTTTGTGTGTGTGTGTGGGGGGGGGGGAGGGGGTACCCACTCTCGCATCTTTTTATTGGAAATGAACCTGTTTGTTTTTCTATAGTTTAAAATATATAGTGGTAATTGCCATTGATCAATTTACATGCTTCTCTTTGTTGTTTTTTCTTTCATTGATCAATGGCAAAAACAGTAGCCCAATTGCCATGGCCATCAAAAAAATATCAGAAATCTAGAGGTCATATCCGTATTGCCAATAGAAGGATGGAACAAGTTTTGATTTTTCAAATTTCCCTTTCGTTAAAAAGATATTAACGAGTGTTAGGATTTTTAAGTTTAATTATCCATTGGATATTCTTAACTGTGTACAAAGGCAGTGAAATGAGTACCTGTACGCGAATATTACTTTAATATCCATTTGGCCACTAGAAATCTTGCATTGGTCACCAATGAATTAGCATGGATGTACAACACACACAAGACTGGAGAGTGTATATATCTAATGTGAAAATTTTGCAAGGTACAAAAAAAAAGGTCTAAAGGGAAAGCCGTGCTGGATCCAGTCATGATGTATTCATTTATTCTCACCTGAACATCGATGGAGTACCTGTTCTTCCTATTGAAGTAGTACCTGGCTCTTGCCCCACCAGGGCTCCTGATGTAAACATGTGTCCCATCAACAGCAACTCCTGGAAATCTGCAGTACTGGAAAAACTGCTTCTGAATAGTAGTCACTATTTGCCTTGTAACTTGTAGGAAACTTCATGACTTGTCCCTTTCTTCTGACAACAGCTTCGGAAACATCCCTCACTACTCTCCATTCGGCAAACAGATGAATGTGACACGGCATGCCACCTCCTCACGGTGCAGCCTTTAGATCGAATTACCTCTTTAAAAAATTAAAAAAACAAGCATTCAAATAAATCATTTTTTTGCTGGTTTATGCTATTATATTTTTATATCCCCAACTGTCACTGTCACTTAAAAAAAAAAAAATCGTGATTTCTAGATGTGGTGTGAATCAATTTAACGTAAAAGACAAAATTGTCTATGCCTTTTCTAATCTCCTTCACGGCTTCACCTTTTGAAAAATAAGTTTAAGTAGTTAAGTAGTTTTACACAAAACAAGAAATCACAAACCTGTTTCCAACACATAATCTGAATAATTTCCTCATGTATTAAAGCCAAATAACAGTATTGGGAAATGCCCCACACACAAATTATGAACATTAATGCTCCCATCACCTACAGTACCATGTAAAAGAATAAATATCATAACTAATCTATCAATGTATCGAATATGACAGAAAATGCTTAGAAATTGAATAAATTTATGTAAATGCACATGTGTATTGCATTGGGGGCTTGCACGGTCGTAGGCAGTCCAGCGAAGCGGGGCAAACGAACAGTGAATTTAGGCGGTCAACATGAATTGAAATATTTCTGCATTTTAATAACGACACTAGTCTAGGGTTGGATTTTACAACAGAAGCCCTTTTTTTGTATAGCTATGTTAACAATATTCATCAAGTAGTTTGGCCATGTTTTTAGCAACTTTCCCAATACAGAATTTGAATTCAAAGTAGCCTACCTCAATCTAAAACAAAAGGCTCATCATCCAGCGGGTTTTCCCAATCTCAGACTCAGAGGTCTCTGCCCGGTTGTGCTGCTATATATTGCTCCAGCTCCTCCTCCAGGTACACCAGCTCATTATGCTGAATCAGCTGCATTTCTACCATCTTTACTAGAGTGAAGATAAAATTAAACAAATGTTTAAACAATGTTTTTAAATTAAAGAAATGTTATTACTTGTGCTTGTGACTTTGTGGGTGATCCTTGCTCTGGAGACTAAGCCAGTTAATTAAGACAATCAGAACCAGATCTAAATTTAATAAAACTAAGCTTTGCTTGTCATGACTCATACTAGACATCTAGATCTAGTCATAGACAGAAATAACCGTCTGAGTGATATGGGTCATTTCTTTAATAAAAATAATATTAAAACTGACATTTGTTGACATTCTATAATCGGAGGTCTAGTGGAGCCAGGCGTAGTCTCAGTGAACAACCGGCGATATAGAGAGACTGAAGCTTTTGGTCCATGCCTGTCAGTGTGATTCATTTTGGGGAACATTGGCATTGCTGATGCCATTTTAATTTCTATTTATTTACTAATTTAGGTACCAGTGTCAGTGAAACAAGTCATGTGATGGACATCATTGCCAGGCCTATACTAGACTAGAGCCTGGTATTATTATCATTATCATGAATTTGTAATAACTAGTGTAGGTCTAGGCCTATTCTAATAGGCATGTGTCATGGCATTGCTGACAACAAGACGAAATTAAACATGACAGTCATACTGACATACTCAGATATAGCCTACTGTAGGCCCGGCTAGGCCCAACTCCAGCCCAGGGTCAGAGGGTGCGAGCTCCCCCGCCGCCTTGGGCGTTGGACTCGAGCTCCCTCGGACTCAGTCCCTGAACTCTGGAATTGAGAGGCCGTCGGATATGTAAACACCGAACATTTCATGGAAAATGGAAAGTTATAAAGCATATCACATATTGAAATGTCAGTAACGTGAAGAGTATGGATTCGACTACATGTACAGGTTTTATACTTACGATTTTAAGGAAAGGATCGAGAGATTGAGAGATTTCAATTGCACTAAAATCGGGCTGACCAGATACTATCGCAGATTGTTTAGGCGGTGAATTATTTGGATAAAATCAATCGAGCATAAATTATCTCCACCCAGTGCTGCATCCTGATTGGTTGATAGCTCTCAAACCAGGTTTGAGAAATTACAAACCTCCTATCTGAGCAGTCTGTAAATTTGGGGTCTGATGACGTACATAAACCTGGTCTGAGGACAAACCTTGCTTTGTGAAATGTAATTTCAGACCAAGGTCTGAACTCAAACCTGAAACGCGTCATATGACGTACATAAACCTTGGTCTGAGGACAAACCGGCTTTGTGAAATGCATTTCAGACCAAGGTCTGAACCAAGGTCTAAAACGCGTCATATGACGTACGTAAACCTTGGTCTGAGCTCAAACCTTGCTTTGTGAATTCGGGCCAATACGTTTAAGCTTCTTCCAAGTTTTGTGGTCCTTTTTATTAAAGGTAATACAAGTTTTGGGAGATTTTGAAAATTGGGTGGAAAGTGAATCTTTACAATTTTGATATATTTGGATGCCCCTGTGGATGTTTAAAAGTACTTAAAAAAAATAGCCCCTAAAACACTTCTGTTTTCGTGAAAAATTGAATATAAAAATTTACCGGTGCTCCCGGTAAATTTTGATAAATTTCAAATAGCGCCTATGGCCGTACAATGGTAGCTGCGACCATGAAAATCTCAGAATATGTAGTTGGGATATATAATTTCCAAACGGGAATAGCTAATCGGTCGATTTTAGTCAAGAAACGTTGTTTCATAGTTAAATTAATATCTTGACCTTGAGAGGGAGCTATACAACATAAAGAGTTTATTATTTATAATTTCATAACTTTAGACTCGATTTCAACCGCGACAACGATCAATGTATATTGTAGGAACGTATATGCTTCCAATATGTTAATTTGAACCAAATTCATGACCCCATACCAAAACTTTGTAATACCTTTAATATGATTGATTAGGACCAACGAAGCGTGTTATAGCGCTTCGGTAGCCAATTGCCGCTCCTATTATAACCATGCGTGTACATCATTGTTGTTCCTTATCGAAGTTAATGCATTAGCAATGTATTATTCATGCTTGATATTCCACCCGAGTGGGTACGGCTATATATTAATTACATTTATTCTTCCTTACATGAAGTTTCATCAACAGATAATTAGAAATTTGGGTTGTCGAGGTCGGAAGCGAGCCATCACTTTGTCACCGATGAAAGCAGACAATAATCATAAAACTTGGGTAATGGAATATTAGAAAGTTGTTAGTGCTGTTCACCCTCCTTTTCCCCTCTCACTTTAACTTGAAGTGCGCTCTCTTTAAATTGTATTATGATTCAGCACCGTTCTTGAATTAGTGCATTAGGGACTTTTAGATTTGCATGTCGACATAGTGGACTGCTACGTGTGACGTCCTTTTAAGGCACTGGCAGGACCTTAAAAGGACGCCACACGTAGCAGTCCACTATGTCGACGTGCAAATTTAAAAGTCCCTATTATCAAGATTAAACAGGAATAGGCCCTATGTCCTTACTAGGCATTTTATCTATATTACCTCTCTCCACCCTGGTGTTAAAGGGTTAGGTAAGATGCAAAAGTCGTTGTAATTTGCTCAGCGTTGTGAGCGTCTGCGTCTGGCTAGAATGTGCGTACTTTGTATGCGGGCAAGCCTGAATCCGATGGCCGGAGTAAAAATATTTCTCTAAAGCGGTTAAAGTCATTATTTTCGTTATTATCATAATTTTTTTGTTGTTTTATTTTTTTTTATTATCATTGTTATTATGACAATCATTATAATTATCATCATTAGAAAAAAAGAAAATAAACATTTTCGAGCGAAGATGAAAGTCGGAGCCTTTTAAACGTTTTTCAGTTTGTACTCTCTGTATCCCCATTATCAATGGACTGAGAGAGTCAACTGGACATGCATCATTTAAGGTTTAAAGGTACTACGTCCCATTTGCAGGCAAACAAAATAAAAAAAAAAGTTAAATTCCAACGGCATTGAACTCATTTCGAACTTCCCTCAAAACGACAGGGCTTTCAAATGTCTTTTAGTGGGAAAATAACGACCACTAGTTGTCCTATCGGCATAAGTGAATGCAATCACTTAGTAATAGACTGATTTTCAGACCTTTTTATCGAATGGTCGTACGTTTTGTGCGGCACAAAGATTCAATCAGTTTAATTTAAGCCATCACAAGTAGTGGGCTATTGATGTAGACAAGTGTTCATGTACCTGTTACAGCTCATTGTATGTATTTTATTACCAAAGAAAAAAAGATGTCAGTCAGTCACTCAATAGTGTCTGACAGTGAAATATAGAAGGTAAACGGGTTTCCTTGCAGAAGTTGAATACTAAGACACTGCTAATGTTTAAATTTCACATATAGGGCATACATGACATATTCATAATTACTGCAAAGTTCTGCAGAATTTGATGATGCCTGCAAGAGGAACATAGTATCTTTAAGGGTCAGGCTGAAATCATTATGTTGCACCATAATACCCTACTTTTATAGTATTTCTCGTTCATCTCAATATGGCAAAAGCGTTGACGAGTAAACTTTAAGATTTGTGCTGCAACTTCGTTGGTGGTAGTGAATATTCAGTGAACGATTAGTCATTTCGATCCAGATGGCTTCTTTCACATTTCTTGACTAGAAGTGAGTTTCAAAGACCTTAATATGGGCATCATCCCATCCGATTAAGGCCGTCATCTGCGACTACAAGATGAGGTGGATTACTAACTTTTTAGGTTGATAGAAGGAAGGAGATACTAAAACTCCTTTATAGAAGCCTTTTTTTATGATCACCCCCAATTAATGAAATTGTTTCTGTATTATTGATCAATAATGTAATTTATCATGAAATTGTTGCGACTACGTATGGAGACCGTACATCTATAGTGCATAATGATGTATTTAGTGTTGCTAGGCACCACAAACATGTTTAACTGAATCTACATCGACATCAATCTTCTTACGTGTAATTTGTTCCCGCTACTGACCGATCAAGTTTAGTTCATCAGCAAGCCATCACAAATTGCCGTTAATCATCGAGACTAATATAAAAACGAGTCTGGGTACAATTGGAGTTACGGCGAGTGAAAGGAAACCATCTCCGTTTACACGATATATAGGATAGACTAATGAATATAGTGTTACATGCTTGTATTCACATTGCAGACGTTCTAAAAAAATGTAATCAATTCTTTAAAATGTTTAATCAGATTTTACCCATGTTTGATAAAAAATAAAAAAAGAAGAGGGAAATCACATGTTTCTCGGATACAATATGACTCAAATTTTTTGTAAAATTACTGTTCCCATGCGTCAAGCAAAACCTTACCAACAATTCATGTACATATTTTCCTTTTTCTTTAGCCAACATGGATGACAATTTTACCCAACACTTTTTAGAATGTATTGATAAGAAAGAATTAAAAATTATTAATCACTGGCCCCCAATTATTCCATTGCAAATTCGGTTACTATATTATTTACTGGTATATGACATAAGATCACCTATTGAGTATACTAAAAATAAACAATTTAATTTACCTCGAACAAATAAATGACTTAATCATACTTAATAATGTGATAATAATAATAAGTGCAAAGGTACTCATTGTGCGTATGCCTACTTTACTTGACATGCAAGTGCACAACGTCAATAAACGCTTCGCCGACGAAACCAAAAAGTGTTTCCATAGAAACTACACCGCATGTCAATAGACTTAACGAACAAAAGCAACATTAACCTAATTAAAGCTTTAAAGACCCCCATCAATTAAAATCAGGCTTTTTTGTTCAACAGACTGTATCATAATTTGTACGTGTTATAATTAATCAAAAACTGTAAACAGATTAATTTGGACTGTTAGGCCTAATGATAATAATGAATCAATTGATCCAATTTTAAATGGCCTTAATTGTATCCAATTACAATATTTAATGTAGTTTAGCTTAAAGATCCTCCTATATTGTCTTAAAGGTACTATGTCCCATTTGCAGCCAACCTCAAATGCTGTAGAACTTTGCGGGAATTATGAATATGTCATGTATGTCCTATCTGTGAAATTTAAACGTTAGCAGTGTCCTCATATTCAAATTATGCAAGGAAAACCGTTTACTTGCTAGACTTTACTGTCAGACACTATTGAGTGACTGACTGGCTTTTTTCTTCTTTGGTAATAACATACATGAAAAGAGTTGTAAAGGGTACATGAATATTTGTCTACATCAATAACCCACTTCTTGTGATGGCCAAGATTAAACTGATTGAATCTTTGCGCAGCATAAAACGTATGACCATTGGGTACAATTGTCTGAAAGTCAAGAATATTACTTTTGGGCTCTATAGCCCTAAAGTCGATTTGACAACTAATAGTCGTTATTTTCCCACTTGAAGACATTTTCAAGCCCCTCCTTTTTTAGGGAAGTTCTAAATTAGTATTATCTTTGAAATGCAGTTGGAATTTAACTTTTTTCATTTTGTTGGCCTGCAAATGGGACATAGTCCCTTTTAAGTCGTAAGAATACCAATTATTATCAATTATCGTGCAAAATGTATGATAAATCATCTTCAGCCATTTCAGCATTTACGAATTCATAAATCATATTAGATGTCTTTCTTTTATCCATTGCTTGTCTATACGCAAAAAGATGTGTAGATAGTAGCCTTTGACTTTGATCGATCGAAAAAGGGCGGGGCACGTACCCCCTCCCCCCCCCCCCCCCCCGCGAAAACCCAGTACGGCATGCCTTCAATACATATCAAGTACACAAATTGTGCCCCCCTATTTTTGGTTTGAGACAGTGGGTGTTTTTGTGTGTTTTGTGCCACCCCCCCCCCCTCTACTCCCCCTTCCGAGCAAGGAAATCCTGGATCCACCATTGGTAACAATAACCAGTATGTTTTGGAAGTGGAGGTCAATACTGTGGGATATATGAAACCTTATTCGGGCTTCAAATAAGCAAATAATTTGTTATACTGATGCTACTTATTGCATAACAAAGTGAATAATAATTGACAAAAGTCGGCAAAATTAGATTAAAATTCTCTGTCTCTGATTATTTTGATGCTCGTCATCACCAACCAATTGAATGATACATTGCTTTCGATAATCTCTGCACATCTGTATTTGATGTATCGTCATTATGGACAAAGAAATTAATTAATTGCAGTTCGGTAAATATAATTTCAAATAAATGCAGAATAGTTTGAAACATACTGAGTATAATACTCGTAAACACGAGGGTTTTTTCTGAGAAATATTATTAAATATTTTGGTATACTGATGAATTTCCCATACAAAACACCAGGGTTTAAATCCTAGCTCAGTGCTCAAATTGTGCAAGGTGATTTGACCTCACGTCCTCCCGACCGAGGTATAAAGGGATAAGTTACAAAGCTGGGGTAATTAAAATTGCAGGGCCGACGGGAAGAGCTGCATGGATAGTATTGTGGCTACCTCGGTAAATAAGGCCAACAATGAGGCCAAATCATTTCAATTATGGACTTGTCCCCATTTTCATGTCGTGCATCCAATTACTAAACACCAACACACTCACCCCGCACACATATATATGCCTATGAATATGTATATATATATACCGTGTGAGTCAAAAAGAAAAGTTTACACCTAGAAATTTTGGCGCAAGTCGATTTTTGCACTCTCGCAAACAATGCCTCCTGTTCATTTAAGCATTAACACATACCACACAAAAAAGATACCAAATGATTTGGGAAAAAACTCTCTTCCATAAGATGTATAATAATTTACTGTTCATAGAAGATTTTTTAAATAATTAGCAATTTTGTAGGTGTAAACTCTCTTTTGGCTCACACTGTATTTATACATATATGTATATGTGTGTGCATATTGTTAAGATCAAAAGGTGAACCTACTTTGACGGAGCCCCATTATACTAGTGCCCCCTTGATAGATGGAATTCGGCTACGTATGAATAATAATTAAGTTGATTGCAATTACGTTTGAGTATAGGTGTAGGTTTGAGTTGTGGTAGGCGTATTGTAGTGTTTGGCCACATTGGCTCGACCGTATTAAGTCGGCTGGTATTTATAATTCACCACGGAGAAATTATTAATCGAAAATGTATCATGCAGTCTTACAAACTATTAAATGGATATGTGTGGAATTTATTGTAATAACAGTACAATCATCTTAAGCTTAGTGAAGGTAAATAAAATCAACGAACATAAGAAACAAGTCACAACATTGTATTTAGGAGAAAAATGAAAAAGCATTTTTATTTCCAAATGGGCTGTCAGTTTATAAAACTATCTGATAATGAGGAATATATCAATAATTCATCCTTAATCGTTAACCAAACAGTCTGCTCTGAGGGAAATGAATGGGATTCTATCTTAAATTCAATTAATTCCGACTCCTAAAGAGATTATTGAGTAGTAGGACAAAGTAATCATAAAAATGTGAGTTTATATTCCATTTTGCAACACCATAAGGAAAGCGACTTACCGCATTTAATAATCTGAAGTTTGACAACTTTTGTTCCGTGAAATGCAATCATAGTTTAAATCCATCTAGACATTACGTATCATGTGGCCAAGTGTTTGATGCACAGAATAATGTAGTTCCATATGACTACAGCTGTGTGAATTACTTTGAAATTATACATGATTATCTTTCCCAACTTCTCCAAACTTCATTTAAACCATTTAACCTTCACAATTTGCCTATAAAGTAAATTCCATTATAATTTGTTTTATTAAAAACATGTTTGCATAGTAATACTTTCTAAATCAAAAAGAAATACCATATAACTTTAACACTTTTATAAAGTGATTAAAGGCATAGTACTCACAGCACATTGTATCGTTAAACTTCGAAGGCACCATTAAGACTTAGTATTTACAATGTCATAATATATTCTGTCTCTAAGCACACCTTTAAAAGAACATCAATTTTGAGATACGGACGAAAATGCAAAATCAATACAATTTTAAATCTCACCTTTCTGCAACATTTTCTTTGTTCATTTAAAAAAATTATTTTACAATATGTAGCTTTGAGATTTGTATCATATTACACATTTGAAGAGCGAAATTCTCCGTCATTAACGTTTTTCACAGTATATAGAAATATTATACATGACTGAAACTATGTGAGAACTAAATTATTTTACATAGTCGTTGAAGAAAGAAATGCTGCCATTAGAATACAATACGTACAACATTTACACGAAATATCTACAAAACCCTAAACATATAAAAATTATCAAGTTAGCAAGATTCATTCTTTTATAGATAACAATGTATAGACACACTAAAATTGTATTTCAGGAATATGTGATAATCATTTCATTTCTATGACACAATAAAGCTCGTAAATAAGATAAATGTATTTTTTTTTTTTAACTGAAAGAAATCAATAATCAATGCTATTCATAAGATGTCGTAGATGTCGTACATGACTTGAACTATTTACTCGTTGAATATTCAATTTAATTTACATTTATACAATCCTTATTTACAATATAGTACAAAGAAAGAGATGACCTGCAATGCACTTTCTTCAAATTTGTATTGTTTGAGGCAATCATATCAATAAGCTTTTTACACCATACACGATATATTACAATGTATTCTGCAGCACATAAACAAAGCTACATACAAAGGTCTCATTGAGTCCGGGAGAAAAACAGGAATGTCTTTATCAAGTATTTGTTTCAAATAAATGGATATGTTTACATTTATACCCGGTCCATGGTCCCATTCTCAATACAATTATTTGTATCACGTTACAGAACATATTTATTTAAATACAATTTAAATTGACATAGAACAGGAAAAAAATGCGTTTACATATCAATAATTCACAACTGAATTGTAAACAAAATTGACCATCGGTATTGTTGTAATTGGTGACATATAGTCCTTAAGAGGGCGACATGCATTGATAAAATATATATATATATGTTCATTTCACCAGCTGGTGTATATAACACTGGAAAGTGACCGGCCAGGACAATACAGTGCGTCCCAGAAGAGACGAAACCGATAATTATCGATGTTTTATCATAACTTAATCACAATTATAAAGTAGCCCTTACATTTTCATAATTTTAGCCAACAAATTCGTTTTCACTGGCTGCCTGCCGTAGCAAAAAACAGAATTGACAGAAGACTTAACTCCGTTTCGTTGACAATCAGCCATGCATGAAGTCTTTCGTTTACGGCTGATTGTCAATAAAACGGAGATAAGTCTTTTGTTAATTTCGTTTGTTGATACGGCAGGCAGCCAGTGAAAACGAATTCGTTTAATCAAATTATGGAAATGCAAGCACTACTTTAAACAAACAGAAATTTGTTATTCCTAGTTTATTTTTTCCTGATTGCGGTGCCATATAAAAGGGCAGAAACTCAACTTTTTAGAAATGTGATTTTCTGTTAGAAATTCAGATATCGTCCGCCAAATGAGTTTTTGCTTTCCTCTCTTCCAATTGATTTTAATCACTCATGCGTGAAATATACATTATTATGAGTTGCATCAAATGAAGGAGGAGGATCTGAGCTTTCCAAATATGTGTCATTTATTAATTATAATTTTGATTAAGTTATGATAAAACATCGATAATTCTCGGTTTCGTTTTATCTGGGACGCACTGTAAGCTCTGGACCAATCATATCTCGGTATCTGTCTAAGCTATGTAATATATATTGATATCCTTCTGGCTCCAGAGAGACGTAACCCAGTTCCCTTAATTTAAGTGGCATACAACTACCATTTCATATCCTAACCCGCAATTTCTATAGATTTCAGCCCACAATGCTTCAGGCATTGTTGCCTGATCGGATATGCTTCCAATATGTTAATTTGAACCAAATTCATGACCCCATACCAAAACTTTGTATTACCTTTAATTGGCTCGCCAGAGCTTTGAGTGAGAGTCTGCTGTTCCAGCACACTCTGTTAGATGTTTGGTTATGCTATCGAACACGTTTTGCAACTTATATTTGATTATTATTCATATGACAATCACAATGACGTTCAGTAAAATATAAATGTACAGGAAATAGAAGGCACAAAAATACGAATACGCAAATTTTGTTTTCAAGAGGTTCAGATTTTATTTACTTTCCCAATTTATATTAATGAGTTTCAGGGTTGCAACACAAATTAAAAACACAAATTCTTGACTTTCCGTGACTTTCCATGACCCATTTGTTGGCTGTTCTATATCCGGGGGTGTGTTTTACAAAGACTAAGATCGAATTTAAGTTGGACTTAATTAGTAGGCCGTTCATGCCACTTTTTTCTCTCATCATTTACTGGCATCGGTTTCCCCAAGGACGTACCAATCGTGGTCACAAATCTACCGAGTTTACATTTGTTGATAGTTCATTATTGAATAAAAATATAATCTAAAGATCATAATTAAGAGACCAATTAAGAGTAACCAGTGGAATGAATGGCTTGCAATAGTTAGGAATATCCTAAAGTTGATCTTAGTCTTTGTGAAACACCCCCCCCCCCCAGATAAGTAGCATTTGTATATGGTTTGCGGCAAAAAAACGGCCTTCGTATACAATGCCCATCGTCAGTTTAAACTAAAAGGCTGTCATAGTCACACGTGGTCCACAAACACGAACAATTTTTGTGACTTTCCAATACGTTGGGAGATTTTTCTTCTTCAGTTTTCATAACTTTCCAGAATAATATATTTTTTCCACGACTGTGGGAAGCCTGAGTTTACAACATCTCTGTTTTATTGTATTTCCCCCTGAAAGTGATGTTAAGTGTGAAGGCTTTTAACTTTGACACCGTGGGGAGCCGAAAAAAACAATCTCGAATCATTGACAATACCCTTTATATGTACTTTATTGCTCGTTATGAGTTCTGAATAAACGTGATGGCCCAATAAAAGCGGACTAGGACATACTTCTAATAATTTTGGGTCAAAATCACTGATACCTGCGAAATGAAAAATGATTATCATACAAAAATTCACAAGAGGGTTTTTGTTATAGAGAGCATTTTATGACGTAAGGTAAAAGTTCAAATAAGTTTAGTTTCAATAAAACAGTCTCTTAAACAATTTGTATAATTGCAAGTCTGTATTAGGAGGCCTGAACAAAAATGTGTGAAATGCTAGGGTTGCATTCAAGCTGACGTATATAACAACTTGACCAAAGCTTATGCTTAAAGGGATAGAGTTCTGTTGCAGAGGGCGCTACACACAAAAAAAATTGTGAGATAATGAAAAACTGAGTGTCAAATTTGAAAGATCATACAATTTAAATGACAAAATCATCTTTGTTGGATCAAAATCGGTTCAGAGACGGCTAAAATATACATAAATATAACGCTTTCTAATATTTGTGTATACCACCACAAATAATCGATATTTGAAAACACGTTGTATTTCAGCCGATGCCGATGTTGGCTTTTTTGTGTTGGTTATATTACGCACAACCATCCGGCCAATGTATTGTTATTATTAATTAATAAATTAATTAATTAATTAAAGGCCACCGTATTTTTGGGTAAAGTGGGGCTGAATTGGTATGACCGTATTGGCTAAATTTCACACATGTTGGGGTCTAAAATTACCTTCATAGCAATTTTAGGTTCTAAAAGGGCACTAGAAATGTCATAGATAAAAATAAGAGCAATAACCATGCACTTTGAAGGCATTTGCAGTCTGAAAACTGAACTCAACTATCCCTTTAATGATTATACACACTGCAAACAAAACTAGTGTTTAAAAATAATGCTGAGTTCTGGCATGTAGGAGATGTGGGGAATAAATGTTTTATTATAACCCTGCAAGCCAGGCTGCATAATGAGGAATGAGCATTCTTGCTCATACTTAAACAATTTCCATCTTTCCATGCGACATGTATCTCATAATTACAAAAGCAAGTAGTACAGGAAAGGGTTAAAACAAATTACACCTGCATATATTACTGAAAAGAGTTGCTGTTCTGTCATTGTATAGTGAAATAAGCATAATTATGAATTTTCCAAGCATCTTTCCGTTCTTTTTATTTTTCTTATTGATATTGATAAACGGGTCACTTATGTTAAACTAATGGCAAACGCAACACGGCAAAGCTATTACTATTTTTTAAATTTTTTTTTTATAGAAAGCACTTTATGTCTGCATAGTTTATAATACAATATTGCACAGAAAACTCAAAGGATGGCCATTCTGCCATCGAATTCAAATATGATAATGTACAGTAGATATACATCTGATATGAGAGAAATGTAAATAAACCAATTAAAATTATGCACAATATTCCATCATAATGCATTTAACAATAAAAATGCTCTGTACTGTTTTTGAAAATAGAATATGGCATAAACTATACAATAGTTTTTTGAAAAATATATATAGTAGTACATAGTTCATTATCAGATGATTATTCAAAATAATTACATTATATTTTTTGTATTACATATTGTCCTTTTCATAAAATTAGACTTATTTTGAACACGTAAGGCAAATCGTGACACTGTATTTTTTGGCTGTAATGACATTTTACCCAAACACTTGTACTGCGGGTAAAGTCATATAGATCTATTATTTCTAAAATATTGTAAATATTTATAGATTTGCAATGCTGTACATTTATTTTATTTTCTGCTATGGAATATCAAAACAAAGTCTTAAAACTGATGGTACGTTATTCCACGAGCAATGTTGTATATACAGACAAAATTCAGTCATGTGTAAGAAAAAAGGGCGGAAATATGTGACGTTAAAGGCAGGGTATTTTACTGTCACTTCTTCAGATTTATGTACATCGCCATCTGCTGCTCACAGTGTCCCGATGTGTCGACAGCCATGCCCCACAGTGCATCACAAATTGATGATGCTTCAGTGTAGGGACCGGAAATCGCTTTATGTATGCCTTCACCGAAAGATTGCGCGATTGAAAATCTATTACAGCAGTGGTAGCGATGTCGGTAAGATACACTGCCCTAAAAGGCATTTGGTAACAACATGAGCGACATCGAATGTCTTTAAAGTATATTAAATTGTGCCCAGACATTTAACAAAAAGAAGGTTATAATACAGAAATCGTCAACACTAAAGCGTTGTCAAGTAGTGATCTTTAAGGAAAGGTCTCACAATGCGTAATTAACTTACGGGCGAGCAGACTCCCCCGACCTATTACCTTATTCGATCTTACTTTTCAGTATTAATTGAGGAAACTTAATAATATTTCTTGTCATAGACCAACTACATTGTAGAACCAGAAAATATATGTTTTTCATCAAAGTCAATATCTTGACAACGCAATGCTTGGTATTTAAGTAATCTGTGACTTTAGGAATATATGTGTATAATCTCTACATGTATTTAGGCGAGGCGTCAAAAATAAATATACCAGCCAGCGGCAGCTAACTGCACTTGTGCGTCCTGGCTGCATTTTTTAAATTAGCTCAGCCGGCTACCGCTGGCGGTAGGAAATCGCATTCAAAAGCATGCGCCGGCTGCCGCCTTTTGAATGGAAACCGAGCCTCAGATCCCAGCCTGGCGCAAGCCGGCTGGGCTATTAAGTGAAAAATAATTGCCCCAGCCAGGCTTCGGCCGTAATTGCAGCCGCGATGCGCCAATACGTGAGGCGGCAGCCTGCTGGTATCGATATTTTTGACGCCTCGCCTTATGCGATATGTACTGTTTCTTATGACATATCTATCATATCTATACTATGTACAAAGGCAAGTCCATTCAAGCAATATAATTATGTAACAATGATTGCAGATTTTGCGTGTTTTTTCAAGGTGAATCTATAAGGCAAGTAAACATTTATTTCATTCCAGTAATTTCCTCTTGCTTTCAGTAAATCATTAATTGCCGACACAAGATTTGGGAACCGGGAACCATGCGATTCACAGTTCGGTGGTGTATCCGCTAGACAATGACACCTTAACAATGACATGAGTTTAATTCGATACTGGTGTTCTTATATGATGTTACAATGTAAAGAACCGATGTGGTGTTAGATTTAACACCATGATTTTTGCAAAGCGTGCTAATGCTTATCTGGTGTTCAAAACGATGAAGTAGCTGTAGGTCTTGGAGCTCCAGATTTCGATATCCATGAGCTGTCTTGAACTCGTCGATAAAATCGATTTTTTAAAGTCGCTTTTATCTGAAAACACATGAAGAATAAAAAGAATTTTTGGTTTAAAATCAAGTCAATTCAGCTCCACCTTCAATCAAGTCGATCAAAATTCTTCATAAAAAAGTGTTTAGCTAACGTTCAAAACCAATCGCTACAATTAAGATATGGCTTATGATATCGGCATGTTAAATACATATCAAAATAGTGGAAAAGGCAAGTTTCATTAATCCCTCCTTTATTCCATTTTCAAGAATAATAATGATTATTGGAGCAATTTATGTAGCGCAGCTTCTATATAAACATCCTTTACTGCGATGTGATTGAAACAAAACTCCCAACAGTGCTACTTTACCGACAAACAATTAAAATAAATACTGTTCAAAAGCTCCTTAACGCAAGGGCGTCTTTAACAAAACTTTGACCAGAGCAACAGATGAGGCTTTTCTTATGTTTAGAGGTAGATTATCTCGGAGCTTTAGAGCAACGCAATTGAAAGCGCAGTCTCCAAGAGGTACTTTGTTTTAATATGAGTTAGCTTTATTAAAGCAGCTTGTCTTGTGTACTTTTTTTTAAAAATGCAGACAGATAATTTGGGGCTGGACCCTATTAATGCTTTGTAAACAAGCAAACATATTTCGAATGCAATTATATGCTTTACTGGTAACCAATTTAACTTCATTAAGAGCTTGATAGATTCAGACCGACACCAAAAATATGTGTATACTACTTATAATCAGATAATGATAATCGTGATAAAAAATTAAAAAAACTTACGACTGGCACTTGGAGGCAGTGAAAAATGAGAATGCAGACCCCCTAAAAAATGAAGGAAAGAAGAGGAAGAAATAAGACAAGAATATGAAAAGAATGTTTAGAGTAAGCAATCAATTCATCATTCTAGACACCGTGACGATGCTTCTTGTCATGATGTATATGCACCGCGATTAACAATGATATTCACATAAGGTCCTCCTCACTTGCCGAGTAAGAAGATTGGTATCTGATATAGTTAAGGTCTCATGAAATGTATCATATTTATTATATTGGACCCTTGCGCAATCGACTGTACTGATTTCACATTTTCTTACAACATTTGATTGAGAATCATGGCTTTTAATTTAATTAATATATCGGAAGAATCGATCACCTCATAGAGGATTGCATTACATTCCCGCTCTCTAATAATAGATTATTGGTTATTATAGTACTGTAGAAATACAGATTTCAGTAGAACAGTATGTTCAATGTTCACGACTGCCGGCTCTTATTAAAACCGACATTGCTTTTAGCCATTAAGCTTTGACACAAATATTAAAGGATCTCGGGAGGGTTTTAAATTCGTGTGCCCTTTCTGCCCCCCCCCCCCTCCCCAGCCCCTTCCATAGTATGCACGGATAGGCCTAATGTTTGCACGATGCTACATTGTATCTTTGGTCACCTCATTGGGAGGTCATTGTTCCACCTCCAAGATGTTTGAACTTCTTTACCCACTATCTATCACGAATTCCGCGATAGCCACTTATGTAATAAAGAATTCAGTTTCAGTGTTGACGTGCAAAATGATCAAAACTGATTTGAAACAGTTAATATATTGAATGGCAACAAACCTGCAGACCGAACGAGATGGTGAAGAGATACTGACAGAAGATGACGTCATCAGATGTGGTGATGCTGGTGACGGCCCCCGAGAACCAAGTCAGACCAAGGATCGGAAGTAGAATCAGCAGTGCACGAGCCATCGCCCTAATTAAACACACAAACAGAGCAGTCAGTGGTGTACCGTTTCTTGGGTCGCTATCCCTAAAAGGGGGGATGGGGGGCACCGGTCGAGAGATTATGGCAATAGAATGAGGGGAGGGTGCGGGGGGCACGTAGTTACTGTTGCCTCATTTAAATACAAAATAGTAGTCAATGGGGGGGGGGGGGTCGTTCAATCCAGCTATTGATCATTGAACCTATTAGACTATAAGATGTAACTACATCTATATTTTGCAAAATTATTCAGTGTTGCATATTGGTTTCTGTGTTGTAAGGAAGGGTATTTTACCAACATCGCTACCACTGCTGTAATGTATTCTCAATTAGTTGTTAAATCAATGTAGGAGATGGCTGTCGACAAATTGTGACGTTGTGAGTAACAGATCGGAGTATACGTACATCTGAAGTTGTACGTGTCAGTAGAATACCATGCCTTTGATACAATGAACATGAGGATGACAAGTAGAAATGTGTTTGATGACTTACTTGATTTTGTCTATCTCGTCTTTCTTCGCGTTGGCCTTGAGTGCCATGAAGGACTTCATCACAAAGAACAGAATCATCGAGTTGAACTGCAAAAGAAGAATGAGGACTTTTTAAAATTAAAGGCGTATTCTGCATTTCGGCATCGATAGTGTCGGACACCTCCCTTTATGCTTCTTAACCGATGATATTGTACCCAAACAACTACATTCGTCTTTTGACGAAACAGACACAATTGAACTTTCATCTTCGCATGGAAAATATGTTGTTTCTGTCATGTCCGTAGGGATAGAAATACTCAGGGTGGATCCAGAACTTGTACTATTGGGGAGGGGATGACACAAAATAGAAATACATGCTAAACATCCATGGCTAAATAATGCACTATGACATCGAACCAAAGCGCCATTTTGTTTTATTTAATGAAGGATTTGTTTCTATACATACCAAGAGCACTGCGAATACACATCCAACAAATACGTAAATGGTGTAGTCATCGTGACGAAGCCAGCAACTGTGAAAAGTACAAAATAATTAAATATAGTTTTTGTTATGCTTTCAACTTATTCTTTGTATTAACACATTTATTTAGTGCCACTAATATTATCTAAATAAACCTTTGCGAAAATCGGTCTCAGATATTCCAATCCTAATCGAAATACGAGCATGAACCTTGGACCCAAACCTTTAACCTAACCCTTAAATCGCAACACAAGCTCTCATCCTATAATTATAATCATGCATGCATCATTGACAGAATAAAATTGTCAGATCATAAGTGGTGATCGCCATTATCGGATGTATGATTCCCGTGCAGAGAAAAGTAATATTCATGGTGGTAAAGAAAGGGATGATTTTCACCATTAGTTTACATCAAAATTGTTTTATGTGGTATTCCCTCTCTGTCTCTCACTCTTTGTCCTCCCCGTCTCCCTTTAGTTATCTATCTTTATGTGTGTTTGCGTGTGTGAATGTGTGTGTGTCTCTCTTCCTCTGTCTCTTTCTCCTTCGCCTCATTCAAAGGTAGCTTATGCTGTCCTACACGATCGTTATTTAACAAAGAATAGCAACGAAAATAGACATACTAAAGCATTTCGTCTTGCCTTCATCGGAGTTACCGCAAGAAAAAAACGGAAAGCCGAAATCGAGCAAAATTAGCGAAAATTAAAGAACAAAGCGACACAAAGTGTACATTTAATCAGGTTTTACTACAAGTAAAACTTACAACTTAGTAGTACCATAGCCATCATACAGGACGCCGAAAGAAACTCCAACCACCACTAGCGAGCCTCCTAAAGGGAAAATACATCACGATTTAAATCAGGGTTAGTTTTGTGATTATTAGAAAAGACTTTTAAGACACGTCAAAATATTATTTACGTCAGTGACACTTAAGTTTTTTTGTAAGGACATCCCCGCAGTGATGTTCGTGCGCACCCTAGCTGTGCAGTGCCTGGTGGTAATGTATTAACTGTGCACTATGCCTTGGGGCACAATCAAAGTTTATTTGTAAACTCTAGCATTGGCGGATCCAGGGAGTACAACAGGCCCTAGCGCCTCCCCCCCCCCCCCCCCCCATTGCACGTTTTGGTAATTCCAGGATACGCCACTGCTCTATTGTAAGTATTTTCTTTATAAAACTCATGATATATAATTAAATTGACCTATTTCGTTTTGTTTGTGTTGAAATAAATCAAGTTTAATTGTAAACATTAGCATTGGCGGGTCCAGGTGGGACGTTAATATCATGTACAATTGTTCCCACAATATCGGCGGAAGATTTCAAAAGAAATAACTATCGAGTAAATTACAAGCGGTGGACTGTATTATTTACAAGAATGTCACTTTCAACGCTTGCAGGATGTACGCGTTGAGTGGGGTAACAAAGTATAAATGATTTTCGCGCGACGAAAAGATGACCGCGCTCATGTCATGAATATTCAATAGCAAAAAAGCCCATCACAGAATCTGTCCAATGGAAATGCCTTTGTGTAGAAAATGAATGGGAAACTAAAAGTGGGTCACATCGAAGTGTGTCAGGTGGGTCAATCTTGTACAAAATCATCCAAATCGACATCGAGATCGAAGATAGTTCTAGTAGTGAAAGGGGCAACGACGATGGGGAGTGAGGAGAATTTGAAAAAGAGAATGAACTCGGTGACGGTGATCATGGACGCAGAGGCAGAGCTGCAGCTGCACTACCCCCAAGCCTACCAGCATGAACCCGAGGCAAGGGAAACGGGGCGGAAGAGGGTGACGCTGCCGGTGGTGTGAAATGAGCGGGAATGGATTTTACCAGACTTGATCCGAATGATAGAGAAAATTGGTGAGTTTGGGGCACAATATTGATATCAATCAAATACATGGCATGGACTGTAGACCTTTATATGTTTATTCAATACTTTATTTCCCCATTTATTTTACAATCGGTCGCCGTGGCTGGAGGGCTGGCATAGAGAGCAACATCGGGCCGGATCGCGTCAACATTTCATTGCCGTCGGCCATGCCCAACGGGCTGAGCATCCGGCATGCTACTTTTCGTAAATTTCACTTCCAGTGCCAGCCGAGATGACGATTGGCATTCTTCTTTATCGCTAAATATTTGTAATTGTTTTGTTGGTTTGGTTGTCAATATGGAAGAAAAAGATATTTGGAGTCCCTAAAAGCATTTTTGTTATTGATACCATTTTCAAGAAATCGATATATTAACTAAGACGCGCAGGGGACTGTACTCAAACAATAAATACTTTTGTGCACAATAGACCAGTTCGTAGTTAGCACATGGGTCATATGACCCCAAATATCCATATTTCTTTTAAACATAGATAGATCCAACTTTGCGCCTTTTTAGAATAATCACAGCTAAAATCATGGAGGTGATTCTTAGTTTGCCCTCTTGAAAAGATTACTTCCACCTGTTTTCAATAGAATGCATCACAGGTGCATGCATGAATAATGATTACATAACTTTCATGAGCATGTATCCAGAAGTATTTTCAGTGGGTGTTCAAGTGACCTTTATATGCGCATGCGCAAATCAATCCGCGCATGCTCAGCTTGTATCTACGAACTGGTATATTACATGCAAATACTGCAGTGTGTGTGTGTGTGTGTGATCTGTGTGTGCTCTCTCCCGATATTGATGTCACAATAAAGAGATTCTCTCACTATGAAAATGACTGACAAAGAAAGCGGACAAAATATACATTTCCTCAGGTAGACAAAGGAACATCCCTTTACTGCTATTATGTAAAAATGTGTAGAACAGGTGTCACATGCATATTCACCTTTTTACATAATAGCAGTGAAGGGATGTTCCTTTGTCTACCTGAGGAACTGTATATTTTGTCCGCTTTCTTTGTTTGTCATATTCATAGTGTCTCGCTCTCTGTTTTTTTCGGGTTGATGCGGTACGATGAAAGGCTGCTCGAAAATCGCTCGTTATTCTTTTCCTATTTGAGTAAGCTACTAGAAAGTTCCATATTCATCATCTCCATGTCATAAGTTTTTCGTAGATATGTAATTTGTCATATTCGGGGTTGCTTAGTATATTTCTACTTTAATACGCTTTACCTACCCCAAGCAAAGAGACTCAACCATCCGATATGTAGAGGCTTGAAGCCCACGGCAGTTGTACGATAGAGAAATACGCCCTCTATCATCGTCCAAGCGAGAGCGGAGGTGAAGAGGTAATGGAGAGTGACGGCAATGGTCTTGCAAATTATCTGGAACAAGAATAAAAGTACAATTAAATCCATTAAATGTCAATCATTTAGTGGAGGCAAACATGTATACATAAGAATAGCTTGTACGATGAAATAAGAGCTGTCCCAAAAAGGGGGGTCCCTAGCCTTTCCATTTATATATCTTAGATAAGAGGTAATTAAGAGTGACGGGAATGGTCTTGCAGAGTATATGTAAGACATTGAAGATTGCCACAAATGAATGATGATCCAGTAGTAGAGATTGGGGAAACTAATGTTATTATAAATTCCCTTTCTCTGATAACGAACCCGACGATTTAGTTTTATATTATTGATAGGGAAAATAGAAAATACCTTTGCACCTCGGAGTTATCGTCTACCCACATGATTTACCTAGTTTTCAAATGATTGAGGAATTGTAAGTAATAACGCATGTCAAGTTTGTCAAGATATGCGGAGCATATAACAAACAAATATTGTAAAGTATAGCTCCTCGGTGATCTTTCCTGCTTGTTTTGATACCTCACTAGTTAATATACCCCTCGACTTTGTCGAGAGGCACAGTACAGTCTCGAGACAACCTTGGGCAAAAGTTTAAATCGTGCCCCTCATTAGAAATTTGTATACCAAAGCGCCTAAAGAATAACTTCTAATTTACCCCCCCCCCATGGGATACCATGCGTGTTCCCAAACTCTCCTGCTCGAAAGAAAAGAAGAAAGCTTTACCCGTATTGAGTTTACGAACCGGACTCTTGCTGAAAAGGTGGTGGGGTGCTGAACAAGGCTCGTATAACAAAAGAAAAAGGTCGACCCGTATTGACTTTACACATCGGACTTTTGCTGAAAAGGGGGGGGGGAGGAGGTCGCTGGGAACACGCATATGCGTATCCTAAATAACAATAAGTGGGGGGGGGGGGTAACTTACCACATTCCAAGTCATCTCTGCCATAGTCATGAAGAGAAGCTGACCCAAGGCTGTCGAGATGGCTAGGTTCATGTGGATCTGAATCTTTAGAAGCTTCCAGGTGCTGTATGAAACAGATAACAATTAGATTTTTATCTTAACTAGTTGGTGGTAATTATTATTTCGTCCCAACTTCATTCATTCCTGGTCTAATTTTTACCCCTTTCAACTTATCTCAAATTTAACTTTACATTGGGTAAGATAAATTGTAAGATAACTAGAAAATGACCTTAACCTTATACTATGGACGGAATAATACCCGGAGCAATTGTCGCAGGGTCTAATATCGTATCAAAAAATGATTTTCTAAATTTAGGAGAAAAGGCAAAATTTCACAAAACCGTCGTAAGCTCAAGTTCATCGACATCCAATAGAACCCGTCCAGTAAATACACACGTTTCAACTGGAGTTCGGTACACCTGTACTTGAAACGATGCCCTGGTTTATACTTTACCCAGTGGCAAAGTAAATACAAATGGCCACCGTGAGGGACAAAACGGACAGCGCCCCCATGACTCTAGACAGATAACTCTGTATGACTGCGTGTATCCCTTGAGGAGGCTGCAAAGATGAAAACATGCAACAGTTGTATTCGTCATGATAATAATAATAATAATAACAATAATAATGATTATGATTATAATAATAATAATAATAATAATAATAATACAAAATAATGATGATGATAATAATAATGATAATGACAAACAATAATTATGATGAAATAAATAATGATTAGAAGAAGAAGAAGAAGAAGAATGATACAAAATATAATTATAATAATGATAACAACAAGAACAACGATGATGAGATATAGGTACAATATTTCATGGGAATGTTATCATCACAACAAAGAAATTCGATTAGATAATTAAAACTAAATGTTTTCGCTTTGTTTTTAATTGATTTGTTTAAAGTTAAATGGGCTTAGTGCTACTTGAGATTTCAAGCAATGAATCTACGAACATGCATTCCATTAATGACCAGATTTTCCAACAGGTGCATAATGCAATGAACATTCTCTTGCTATTGTTCGTTACAGCCGCTGATTTTTTGTCCACGTCTTGTGCTACGTACATTTACTTTACATTCGGTATTTGCTTCTCAAGATCGTGGAATTGTCTCCTTGACTATCACGAAAAACCTGGCTTACATTTCCGACCATTTCAAGTCTCCATGACTAATCACAAGACCATTTAAAGCTGCAGACCTGAATTGGACAAGTTCCAAACTTCAATAAATTGTGGATCTTGAAGTGAAGTTTCAAGCTGGATAACCTATTTTGGATTGATGTTGGATCATTTTATAAGGTAAGGGTAAAGTAAGGTATTTATTCATCAACATCTCACAACCAATGGCTGAATTGCATCCATGATTTACGGATATTTGGTTTAAATATATTTTTAAAAAACATCATATTTACTATTCATTATTTAACAATAATTCGATGAAAAAACTCAGTAAAACTCAGAAAGGGAAGAAATGTGGAGCAGGAAAATAAGGAGAAAATGGAAGGAAAGTTGAGGGGGAGGAAGTGGAGAGAGAGGGGAGAAGAGAAGGGAAGGGAGAGTGAGGGAGAGGGAGTGGAGAGAGAGAGGGAGAGAGTGAGAGAGAGGGTGAAAGAGGAACAAAGAGAGAGAGATGAACAGTGGGAATCCACTTGAAAGGCATTGATTAACATAAAAGTTATTTGGAGGCAAAAGAAAAAATACGTTTCCACATTTACAGGCAACATTCATCTTCAATTCACTATTTTGTGTGTTCTAAAACTCTAAGTTCAGGTTTTCAGCATTAGAGTTTAACAGTTTGATAATTTGTGGCATTTGGGCTATTTTTATAAACCTAATGTCGACAGTGTGAAGCTGTGGTCTATCTTAGATGTGGAATTGCTTATCTTGTACGGTATGGGTTTGTCACACTTGTGTCTTGATAACTTAATTTGTTTGTATCAAACTGAAGAAATAATGGCTCGCGTCGTACTTGTTGCACTCGGTCACTAAACTGAAGAAACTTCACATTTGGTATTCGGCGAGAGTCGACAGCCTTGCAAAGAGGAGAGAAACATGGAAAGAGAGAGAGAGAGAGAGAGATGGGGAAAGCGAGGGCGGGGAGACAGAGAAAGGGATAAAGAAAGATTATTTATTGAAAAAAGGCTATAAAGAGAGAGATGGAGACTTAGAGAGAGTGTTTGAGATAGAATACACTAGAAAAAGCGAGCGGGCGAGGAGGGGCGGGGTTATACTTACCTTGGCCGATAAGAGAACGGCAAAGCTAGTGAGATGATTACTGCGGCATTGTACCAGGGACGAGTTTGCAAATACCACTTCCATACCAATATTTGACCAGACTCCAGAACTGTATACAATGTATCAATTAAATGATCAAATGCAATACAAAAATTAAATGGTCAAATGCAATGAACGAAATATTGTTTGCATCGGGATCAAAAGCATAACTATTACTTTGCTCAAGCAGTGAGAAATTTGTACATAACCAGAATTTTGCATTACCCAAAATAATCTTGGTGTCATCAAGTTGAAAAAGGCTTTTCTACCCAATAAAAGAAGAACCAAAGACATTGTGTCCATGATAACGTTGAAATTGTAGATCTCATGTGCATTCTTTTGGGGGCCACATTGTATATCTTTGTAACTCAAGCACAACTGAATCCGAGTTGTTATGCGTATAGATGAATCTGGATGTAGAGATCAATAAATCAATCATGTTCGTGTGGTTCGACTTTGCCTCCCTAATATTGGCTTTAATCTACTGTATGAAAGCCAATCAATGCTCTGTATAATGGGACGCTCGATCGAACAAATATCAGCACCAGCGCCTCATGTAATTGAGTACGTAATGAATGTGGATGGATTATGGGTTTTTTCATAATGAAAACGAGAATAAACATTCCTCTAACAGTTAATGTATGTCACTGCCATGAAGAGCTGAAGGCCCCCCCCCCCCCCCCCGGTCAAGGGGTGGTTTTTAGGTTGGGGAATTACGTATGGGGGTACTGCAACTCCTCTAGAGGGTGATTTCCCGGGGAAATACAACATCGTAAAAGCATTGGACTTACCTTTCGTTAGCGATAAACGCACAATGAATGGCATTTGTTTCGGCCTAAAATAGAAACAAAATTCATTGAAATGTAATTATAGCACATAATTGAAAAGGTAAATTCTACATAAAAATTAAGATATAACGGGCAAAGTGATGCCTACTTCAAAAGTTTTTTGTAATTTTGATTTAAAAGTGTATTTGCACGAATTGTTCATTTAGTACTGGGTGAATTAAGGGGTGTAGTAGTTGCACAGGCGTTTTGCGGCAAAGAACACATTTGGGTTACACTTTCAGTCGTGAATCAAATGTAACAGGGCAGACACAATCAGTTCTCGAATGTCACGGGATTTCACTGAAAACAGAAGAGTGGCTCATTTATTCCCTTATTTAAAGGCAGGTGAAATGTCTGAGATTTCTAGTAAAATCCGTCAACAGAATTAGAAGATAAAGTTAAGTATTGGCCATGCAATTGTTTTGCGAATAAAGCTTTCCAGTCATCATTGGGAAAGCTTGAATATCTGGAAAAGAAGAATTAACATTACATGTACCTTGACTTTTAGCATTAATGAAAATGATGAAACATTGACTCAATAAATCTTTGAGAAAGTCATATAGAGTGAAGAGCATAACATATAGTAATACGCAGGCTTGTATGGGAGTTCACAAACAGGCAACATGTAAACATGTAGCAACGAAACCACAAATCCAATTTGTATTTTTAACTGACTACAACTGAACCTCCTATTTAAGACTACGTCGAATGTCAACTCACCGTTAGATCCACGGCGAAGTCAATGACCACGGAGCCATTGAGATCAATGCTTGTATTGCCATTCTCGATGTCGATGATCATCACCAAGCTGATGAGGTGTAGTTGGTTGTCTGACAGGTCGATGTCGTTCTGCAGGACGTTGGTGGCCCCGCCAACGGCGTCGTTTTGGTCCATGGATTCAAAGGTTACTTGCGCTGAAATGGGAATGGGAAGCAAACGAAATTGACCTATAACCGCCGCCATCATTGTAGTGTACCAATCATCTAAAAATAATTTATGTTCAACTAGAATGTATAAAATCAACCGAGCACAAAGTTCTTAAATAAATCGTAAACAGTTGCTACTACGTTCACTCTGTTAGCACACAGTTTGAGCCCGTTAGGCAACATTTTACAGAACGTAGTGAGAACTAGTTTGGTGTGAGGGGGGCTTCACTTGAATGTCTTGTTTTGCACACCTTAAAGCATTGAAGATGAACGGGGAGAAGGAATGGCAAGAACGCGCTGGGGTTTTATAACCAATGAGCCAGGACGTGATTGCACACGCTCTATATAGGAGCGCGTTTGAACGCACTAAGAACGAGATGAGGAAGAGCTGAACTGTCTCTGAACTACTTAGAATAGGTTTGTTCGTATTGGGAACGAGGTACAACTAGGTAATAACGGGTTTAATCTGACTACAGACTAGCTTGGACTGCCTGGAAATGGCAAATTTACCCGATCTGAACTTGATATGAGCTGACTGTGGACGGGGTACAGACGAGTTGGACGTATTAAGGACTGTTTATGAACGGATTAGGATCGTATTATAGACAGTTTTACACATTCTACCCCGAAACAACCCGTTTTGTGATTTTCTAGGACGGTTGCAGAACGTAGTGAGAACTAGTTTGGTGTGATGGGGGCTCAACCACTAGACCATCATCTTTCCGCTCTGTGAGATGATTCCACTTACCATCCGCCATATCAAGCGAGTCGGATACGATGATGAATGTGGCACCACATGATTCAAATCCAAGCGATGTTCCTGCGACAAAGCCTTTTGTCATCGGAGGGCACCCTATTAGGTGAATTAAAAAAAAAAAAACTATTTCTTTACAAACTTGGGAAACGCCATGACAAGATATATTGCATAACTCCTCTTTAGGCGCCAACTCGTGAAATGTGCCCACCAGCTCTTGTAATTCACCTTTTCCACTCAAGGCCTTTTAATGATATATTAATATTTGTTTGTTCGATTCAATTTCTGCATTTGTTGTCAATAACATCTAGGTACATATATATAATTAACAAAAGTATATATCTAATCATAACATTATATAAAGTCTTGAATTCGATGACGACCTCAGGAAAGGAACCTATATGGGCGACCAAACCTATAACATATACTTACAATCAGAAATAAATAAACATTAATATCTCTCTTGAATTAAAAATTGACCGATTCTCGCGATGTCAAAAGATAGATTGGTCAGTGGTATTATCAAGAAATTGTATTATTTTTCGATGAAATGAATCGAACAAATTTACAGTTTCCTACCTCGTTTTTCCACTGTGGATCCTGGTGTACTTGCGCTTGATGATTCGCCGTATCTCTGTTAAGCAGAAGGAGAAAATTAATTTGCCTTTTAAGAAACAAACATCCAAGCATAAACACCTTCCCCGAAAAGAAAGTACATTCAGTTTGTGATTTGAGTTACATTTCCTATATGTCAATTCATATCACTTTCATTTCATTTCAATTCATTTCTTTTTATTCAGTTCTGAATACAAAATTATACGAATAAACATCAACATATTTTAAACCGAAATGGTCAGAGCTCCAAAATAAGCGAAACTTGATGCCTTGTGGGCCATGAAGATCAAATAAATAATTAGGGGGTCCCTGGCGATGCAAAGGCACAACAAGGAGAAGAGAAGAATGAGACTTAAAAGTGATTGGGTGAGACAGTGAGAGGGTGAGGGGGAGGAGGGAGGGGGTGAACTGAGAAAGAGTTACAGATAATTACACTCATCGTGAACTTTCAAGAATATGTTCAGTTATACATTCAGCTTAAGTATAATTATTGCAAATATGTTTTTATACAACGGTGCTAAATATTAGCATGGGGGAGTTATCCGTTATCGAGCGTTCCTTGCAGATATTTACACTCGGCACAATTCAGCGGCAATAATGAATAAAATACCAAATGATCTCTTACACATACCTTTTCATACAAGTTAGGAGAATAACATGAGACTCACATGTTTATTTCAAATTTTCTTTTTTTACTACTGAAACTGGACACGAGCCGCGATAAACTCACCGACTCGTCAAGTAAAGAGCAGTTGAAGGGGTATTCCACTGAGTTTGAAGTCATATTGGGCCTCGATTCGTAGTAGAGATTATCGCAATGCTCGCTGTGCAGACCGTCTTCATCAATGGTGAAAAGGCTGTTCGTTTGGATACTAAATGTAAAGGATTCATCTAAAAAGACACATTAGAAAAGAAAACAACCAGTGTAAAATTACACAATCGTACATTATGTGCTCCACAAATTTCTTTTGTTGTAATACATGAGTCAGAAGTTTTTTAGTTTTTTTTAACTACTGACACATTATAGCATCATTTTAATAGGCAGGCATGAATTTATTTAGTTGGCATATTCGGAACTCATATTACAGGGACTGCTGTCAATAATTGTCTGTTGATACCTGAGGTGCAATTGTTCGCATTTGTACAATAAATAACATTTCCGGAGGACTATTGGAATTGGCAGGTGGGTAATTTAATTGTTTGCTTGATATAACATTCGTTTTTAAAGGTTATACATGTGTCCCGAAGCTCATATTCTACAATGCGTATAAAAAGGCAAACATTATTTTACGACATGAATGTTTCTTCCGAATGAGTCTTTTTAAATATCTTGGAAATACTCTTTGATCAACTAAATTATAAGGATTGCAACGATATTTATTTCACGTACATGAACAAAGTACTCCACATAATGTCGATTGGCCAAAAGAATTTATAATTGCATAATAGCGTAAACCTTCAAGTTTGAACGGCAAGCGCGTAAAAACCAAATAAAAAACAAAGGTTATTTGCCAAATAGCATTCTTATTGGCATAGAAGCCACGTGAAACTCGACAAAGTAACATAATTCATCCATGCTTACACGTGTATTCGATTTCGATGGAAATTGTCTTTGGCCCATCCACTGCGCTCAGGCATTCGACCCTGGAGTACATTTGAATGACCTCATACAGGGCGCCCTCACATGCAGGCTGGCTGCAAGCGATGATGTTTTGTGCGAGTCGGGTGATATCGACAGGTGATGCCTCAGACACCCGCAAGGTTGCACTCACCACTGTAATGGCACTGCTGTTGAAGTCAGGGTTGCTGCAGAGGGATACCCGAGGGTGGCAGTTCTCCAGCGTGGCTGAAATGTGGTTAAAAGAACAAACATAAAGAGACAACAGTTTGACAATACATTTTGTACATGGCGGGCTGTAGGATGCTCCAGAATGCACAATTTCATTTTTCAAATTTGATAATCTTGCTAGGTCACTCCTGCTCTTTCACACAATACAACAACCTGTTAAGTGTTCAAACTTGAAAACAAGTGAATCTGAATAGTGACATAATGTTCTAAACATACCCCTACCCCCCCCCCCTAATTGATTTTATTAGAAAATGGAAAATACAATACAAGTCGACGTGTGAAGCTCTTACCTCCAATTTTGAAAGTCTCACAACGCCCTTCAACAGCAACAGTAGTACCCTTATCATGAAAAAGAAAGAAATGATCATTCCAATCCTGTTGATATTATGTTTTCAGCCGGTCAGGCAGTCTTTAAAAATCTTCAAAATTCATTGAAAGATGTCTTTGTCGGGAGGGGGGGGGGTTGAACAATGACAAGGAACATGCATCAGCTGGATCCAAGCGAATGCTTTGACAAACAGAGTATAAGTTAGAAGAGTTATAACAAAATGATGAAAAAGCAAATAGCGTCTGAGGCTATTTTCTTATCATAAGATGTATTATATAACAAACTATCGAACACTTCATAATTGCAATAAAAACAAATTAATTGTGAATAAGGATCAGGGTTAGGTTAAAGTTCGGGGACTGGAGTTAAGGTAAGTATTAGGGTTAAGTTTGGTTAAGTTCCGAGTTTGAATTTTCACAAAGGAATCGCATTATAAGTTTCGCGGGAAAATATAGATATGCGATTGGTGTTGGCAGCAGCAATAAGTTTTTTAAGTTTGTTCTTTGCCTTTTAATGCTTTAGCAAATGCTAAAGAAATATCAGGTGGTGGTGAGTCTTATAACATGTTTTTCTTTTGTTAATGAATGTAATAAATGAACACGTACTTGCTCAGACGACACACTAAGACATTGCGTAGATTGCCATCCTACGAAAAAACACGTTCTCCTGAATGGCAGAAGGAAAATCAGGCTAAATCAACAAATTATAGTCACAATGATAATTTATCATTTTGTTGATTTGAGTCTTTGTTAGCATACTTACACGCGATGTCGTAGCAGATTGAGTTGTTATAGGTTGCGTCGTTGTCGAATGCGTCGTAGTCGGTTGCATTGTTACTGGTTGCGTCGTAGTCGGTTGCGTCGTTTCCGGTTGCGTCGTAGCCGGTTGTGTTGTTTCCGGTTGCGTCGTTGCCGGCTGCGTCGTTACCGGTTGCGTCGTAGTCGGTTGCGTCGTTACCGGTTGCGTCGTAGTCGGTTGTGTTGTTTCCGGTTGCGTCGTTGCCGGCTGCGTCGTAGCAGAGGGCGTTGACACAGCGGCTTGCTCGTTGCAGTCACCGTGGTGATATTGATTAAGACTTGAGCCCACAGATGGTGTTGCGGTTGGGCCCGATGTTAAGGATTCGACAGTAAAAGTGGTGCAGCTGCCTAAGGGGCCATTGAAAAAGCTGTTATCATCCCATCCAGCGAATGTGGCCTCAAAAGGGGTCTGGCTCATACCAGATTCTACGTCATACAAAATGAAGAATTACGGATTGCCAATATATATTTTTAAAATATTTAAAATCAAAATGTATGTATACAATGACAAGTACAGTTAACAACTGTATACTCCTTGCAAATGTGAAGACTGTGTTACTCGTCAATTAAATGTTAGACTAGTTGAATTGGTTTGCAAAGAACAGTCACGTATCTGTATCACGTTCACTTCTTGCGCCCTAGTGAAACAGGTCACCCTAATCTACAAGTTTTGGGTTACGTGACCCAACAATTTGTTGATTTGCTATATGCAATCTGCGAAAGCTCACGTAAATTGACGCTATCGTTTAAAAAATAATGCTAATTGTCATTGAGAAGAGACTAATAGCAAAAAAGCTGCTTCAGGCCAGAATCTGCTGTGTAACTCTATGGTTAACTCTGCGTATATGTATGCTCGACTAATTTAGTAAATGGATGAAACAAATACTACTACTATTACTTCTTTCAGGGGCGGCACCACAACGGGGGCAGGGGGGCAGCGGCCCCCTGTCATTTTGAAAAAGGGAAGAGGAAGGGGAGGAGAAAGAGGAAAAGAGAAGGAAAAGAAAAGGAAAAGAAGGAGAAGAGAGGAAAAGAAGTAGAAGGAAGGGGACGAGAAGGAGTAAGAGAACTCTAAAATGTAAAATATTCGAGGGAGGGCGGGGGAGAGAGGAAAAGAGAAGCTAGAGGGAAAAAGAGAGAAAAGGCAAGCCAAATCAGGCGATCAGATTTAGACACGTCATTATTACATTCACATTACCGGAATTCCATACATTGGTTTACGATGAAAAACCTTTCACCAACTGAAATCAATCAAATTAATCCCTTGTATCTCCTAAACCCGACATGGCTGATTGTTCAATGGAAACGACAAATTCATGTATATTACAACTCTACTGAAAAATATGGTGACACCCACCCCCCCCCCCCCTTGCCTTCTTGTTCCTGTTGAACTGTTTTCTTTTTGATTTGGCAAAGATTATGCACCAAATCGAGCCATTTATGCATCAATTTCAATAAAATCTTCAACTTCTGAGGGGGCACATCCCCCGTCAGACCCCCCCCCTGCGTTCTTGTTTCTATTAGTTGAACTTAAGACTGTTTTCTTTTTAATTTGGCAAAAATTATGTACCAAATCGAGCCATTCATGCATCAATTTTAAAACAAGCGGGCCTTTGGCCTCCCCCCTCCCCCCCCCCCCCGCAATAAAAAAAGAAAAAGAGAGAGAAGGAAAACAAGGGAAAGAGGAGAGAAATGGAAAGAAAGAAGAGGAATAAGAAAAGAAGCGGGGGAAAAGAAGGAGATAATTATAATTCAAGCGTGGTTTATTTCTAATTCGATACCGGTGGTTTATAAATGTTGCTGAAATGACATAATTTTCCGAGATTTCTCCTCAACGTTTACTAAATTATACTTTTTATGCGTTTGTCGGGAAATGGCAAATTCATAGAGAAAGAAAGAAAAATAGTGACCTGCCTTTGTCAAAAACAAAAAGGTGTCAAAATTTGCTCATTTGACCGTGATTAAATGCCTAAAACCCCTGAGCTTCCGGGGGCTCTGCCCCCTAAATTCCACCTACGTCCCCAAGGCGGGCACCTGGGTGCTCATCTGAAGGTAATTTAATGCCTAAAACCCTAGTGACTTGCCAGTGTGTCACTTAAGGTATCAAAATATGCTCATCTGACCGTAATTAATTGCCTAAAACCCCTCGACTTCTGCTGGCTCTGCCCCTAAGGCGGACCCCTGGATGCTAATCTGACGGTAATTTAATGCTCAAAACCCCTGAGCTTCTGGGGTCTCCCCCCCCCCCCCGGGACCCCACACCATCTGACCGTAAGTATTATTATTAACATTTATTTTCTTCTCAACAGAACAATATGAAACACAATATACAATTATTTCAACATAGAGTATACAGTAAATAATTCAGATACGGAAGGAGGCGAAAACCCGGGAAGCATAGCTGGAGTTGGGAACGCCCATAATAAATTAACACAGTTACCGAAAGAACATTATAGATATTATTATGAAAATTACATTTTATATAACAGAAAGTTTATAGGAAAGAACAAAAATAGTAAATGGAACAGAGAAGAAAAAAAACGAGGAGAGAAATAAGTATAGGAAGGCATGTTCACTTATAAAGAGAAAGTTACCTCAATTGGGCTGTGCATGTGTCTGTGATTACATAATAAAATAACGAAGTACTACAATTTTAAAATAGACATCGGGTACATATCATTACAAACGAGCAAAATCATCAAACAAACAACAGCTTTATCCGACAGCATTGTCCTGGGAATATACATATGGTACTAGCAACAGCTGAGGCATGTAATTAAATGCCTATACCCCCTGAGCTTCCCATCCCCAAACGATTCGGCTAATTTCGCCACCGCCGGTGTCACCATTACGTACCAATATTTGGCTCGCATAATTTCAAATCCCCCCCCCCCCCTAAGATATCCTGGATCCGCGCCTGGAGGCTAGCCAGCGGTCAGCGAGCCGCAGATTATCCATATGATACAAAGGGAGAATGTAAGTATACTTTGGCATGATTATAAGTATAACTTTTCAGCTGTTTTGATTTCAGCTAGTATAGACTCTGTAATGACATGCATATTTCAACTTAAGCTCATCATGAATGATTAAATAATGCGATTAAAAATGAATGAGACACCCATTTGGCTTACCATAATATGCATAATCATGCATAACAAGACGAACATACATCTTTATGAAACACTAGGCCAGGCCATCAACATTCTTACTCTCACTCTGTCTCACTCGACTCATTGGGCGTGTTCACACCGCAAGGGGGGGGGGCCGTGGGCGGACCGTGGATCGCGCTATCGTAGCGCGACCCACGGTCCGCTCATTGGCATTCGCCGGATCCACACCGCAATGAGCGCGGTCTATCGTAGCACCCCTTTTTTGAGAGGTCCTGTTGGAATGACGTGTGACGTCATGAGGTCAGAGCAGTCAAATATTTCGCGCGCTATTACTAATTACGAGTGTTGAGTTGTACCGATTCAGATTCAGATCAAACCAAAATAGAATGAGTTTAAAATTCCCCGTATGTAGAACGATGACTTCGGCGTGCTTTCGTAGCTCGGGTTCACACCGGCAGAGATAGCGTGGTCTAGCGCGCGCTAGACCGCGCTATCTCTGCGGTGTGGAAGGTACAACGTCGTTTCGGTCCGTCCAACAGCGAGCCACGGCGAGCCAAAACGGCGTGCCACTGGAGCACCTCTTGGGGGTGGTCCACGAGAGATAGCGCGGTCTATAGCGTGCACTAGACCGCGCTATCTCTGCCGGTGTGAACCCGAGCTACGATAGCACGCCGGAAGTCATCGTTCTACACGCGGGGAATTTTATACTTTTATCTATTTTGGTGCGATCTAAATCTGAATCGGTACAACTCAACACTCCAAATTTTAATAGCGCGCGAAATCTTTGACCGCTCTGACCTCATGACGTCACGCGTCATGGCAACAGGACCTCACAAAAAAGGGAGTACTACGATAGACCGCGCTATCTCACTGCGGTGTAAATCCGGCGAATGCCAATGGGCGGACCGTGAATCCACGGTCCCCCCCCCCCCCTTGCGGTGTGAACAGCCTCAGAGTCTGGGGACATATTCACCAAACCACCATACCTTCACATATTAATAAGCCCCATTATCAAACTCCCCACTTTAAACTTAATACCAAATGAATTTCCGTATAACATGTACAAAATGGTGTTTCTACCTGAATAAGAAACTGTAATCGCTGCTGTGAGGGAAGGAGTACTGGGGTAAGTAGTATCCAAGGTGAAACAGAACTGCCTTGAGTAGTGGTCCAGTAGGAAAAAAGCCAGATCCGTGCAGGCCTTTTCGCTGCATTGTATGATGTTGTTGGCTGCTTCAGTGGCATCGACGCTGCTACCAGAGTCGATTGTCACGGTTGCACTGGTCACCTCAATACCTCCCCGTACGCTAGAGCTGCAGTTACCAAATATTCTTGGTCCACTGCATGGATATCCTGTTGTGGCTGCAATTTAAGAAAAGAGCAACAAACCCGGTCGCAACTACTAACTTCCAAAATCAGAAGCGAACCAATTTGATTGCCCTTCTTTGGACTATCCTTACAGGGGCTGCTGGTGCGACCAGCTGTCAACAATTATCTGTTAATAGCTGAACAGGCTCTTGTTCGCAACTGCACAATATATATATATATATATATATATATTCGTAAATTTACAGTTATTGACTGGCGGGTTTTTAATATAACATGATTTGGACTGCTGAAGCGAGTTATATTTCCCCAAGTGGTTATATTTTCACAGTGCTGAGGGCAAATATAACTCCCCTTCAGGTACAAAGAATGTATATACCCCCTGCCAGTCAATAACTTTTATATTAGATAGCCTTGGTTTCATTTTTTTGGGGGGGTCCATATTTTGTTTTGCTCGAAAAAAATTTCATTTTTTTTTTGTGTGTGCAAAAATGCAAAAAAAAAAAATTGACTGAAAAATAATATTTTGAGATAATTCAAGAAAAAAAAATCTTTAAAAAAAAATTAGGGAAAGAAATTTCAAGGGGGAAACAAGTGACCCTTGATAATGGTGTAATATGTGTAATTGGTGACATACAGTCCTCAAGAGGGCGACATGCATTGATTAAAAATATATTCATTTCACCAGCTGGTTAATATAACACCGAAAAGTGACCGGCCAGGAAAAAATTAACAATTTAGATCCTGACAATTGATATCACGTGACAAGCTCTGGACCAATCACATCTCGCTATCTGTCTAAGCTATGTAATATAGATATATTATATACATATTTTTTACCGCTACCTATTGAAATATGCGGACATGACAATATATTAAGTGATTCGAAAATGATTTCTATTGGATGAACAATGAAGTATCGATTGAGTGTGAGCAGGGCCCCAAGACCATGGACCATCTACCGAACTGTGACATGCTTGATGCCACATCATTCGTGGCGTCCAGTTTCGCCGACAAGTTAAAGCCCGGTGCACACTTCACGATCTGACCGATTTGCAATTGCATTTAATATGAGCATTTAAACTTGTACTATCTTAGTGATCGAAATGGCCACATTTATAAATTTCAAAGAATTTCAAGCTTCTTTGGAGGAGGAAAAGCTAAATCAGCTCGAAATCGCGGTCAAATTAAAAGTGCTTTTGTCTACGATTTTTATTCTGACGAGAGAGTTTAAATGCACTCATAATTCGAATTGTTGCTATTCGTATCATCCTTCTAAATTATATCAGAAAGACGATTTTTATTTTTTTTTTGCATTGATTTCCATATAACATAATTACCATTTCTTCTAAAATCAGATTGGACGAGGATCGTATAGTGTGCGCTGGACATTGCGAGAACCAAACATAATTCTTCCTGGTGATGCATGTTTAAAGGATTGTAATTATAAAATAAGGTTGAATGAACAGAACCAATGCATAAGCTCACATAATTTCAGAATGAGCCTATGTATTCATAGAATACATTAATTTCTCCAATATCTCGTGAATTGTTCGCAAACAAAATGCTATCAGCCTCGTCTTTTATGCTGGCTATCGAAGACCAAAATTTCCCCCCGAAATTGAATGCGTTTGTTTTGCCACAAGTAAGCGTCTTTCACCTTTTCGTTTCTTAGGCAGTTTTAGTGCATATTGAATGAGATGCTTGAACAAATCATTTGCTTTTTATTGACTAAGGAAACAATAATGGAAACCTAAGTTTACTGGTAAATTGATCAATAAATCAAAATGAGAACACAATTAAGATCAATAAATGACCCATGACCGATTTCAGACAGTCTGAACTGGCCTGAACATTTACAGAAACCCAATTGTCAATCTGATTTGAGATCATTAATGATTATGTATGAGATACATACTGAAGTAAAAGCCCATATTCTTATCTTCCATATCCCACCGTTATTATGTTGGGAAGAGGAAGCACAATTTGTGCTTGACAAACCGCAGGGACATCTGTCCAACTGTTTCGTTAAACACGTATTTAATGTGCCTCTAACCATTGCAAATAGTTTTACCTGCTCAGTCGTACCTGTAACTTTTATCACGATTAGGATTTCATATGGAATAAGAAAATATTAGTTTTCCAAGGATTTATATTTTTGAAAATGATCAATTCAAAATAAGTTCCTGTCTTTTGAAGGCCATAATTTACAAATATAAAAGCATCCATCCGCATATTTTGGACAATTTGGTTTTTGACACTTCCACTTCAGACTGTTTGAAATCGGTCGTGAGTAAAATATTGATAATGATTTGATATCATGAATGACGAGAATAATAGCTCACTTGTGATGTGCACATTAATGCAAATAATACTTACTTATGTTAACGAGACTACATGATCCATTGGCCCCCGTTATTAACTGCGGAGAAATAGATTTAAAAAAAAATGCATTTACAGTTAGTGGTAAAAAAGCAGTGATCTCCTAAACTAACCGGGACGTCCTGAGTTAGAAAGCATGCGCTATTGCTCTTTGGTAAGGCATAAAGCAACGATTACATAGAATTTGAGATGTAGACCTTAATATCAATTCATCATGGCCTCGTCTTTATACACAGTTGCGATTTATTGCATCTTATATGTAATTGATATCAATCCCAAATAGAATAGATATGACACTGTAAACTTACGATTGATTGAAGAACCTGCGATAAGATTTGGTCCAGGATTTCACTTTAATATAGTTCAATCGAGTAAACATCTCGGAGTAATACTCTCTCATGGCTTGAACATGTCAGATGCTTGCAAAAGAATACTAGTTCAAGATTATATATGTATTGCTCAGAAGTATAAATTACTTGGTAGTCGAGGAAACATTAAAAATGTACCACAGTATTTTAGTGCCATTGCATCTTTTATTGCGATGTTGTACGAGGTAATTGTTTGACACTCTTAAAAGAAAATCATAACAGAGGTGCTCGTCTCATGAAAAATAAACTTTGGTATTCATTTGGAAAAAATGGAAGTTATGAATTGGGAAACCCTTGCTGAGAAGAAAATAAAATATTTATTATAATGATGTATAATGTTATGACAAATCAAGTCCCATCTTATCTATTAAGTAAGTATACTTTAAATGGCGAAAATGTGTCTGTGACACCCGTCAAAGTAATCTATACTCTGAAATTAGTCGTCCAATACCGTGTCTGGGAAACGTACATTTATGTTAAAAGGTGGACCCGTATGGAACTCTTTTTCTGAGGGTATTCAGAGTGCTCCTCATATCAAAATCTTTACTGGCAAATAGGAGTAATATTTGATATTTGCTCATCGAATTATGGAGTTACAGAATATAACGATAATCAGAATATTTAATAATGTTCACTGCATCACCAACATTTCGAAATAAAGGTATTTTGGATAAGTCGTATAATGTATTCTTGTACACCTTATTTTTATTTGTAAATGTAAATTTCGTCTCATGAACAAGAGATGTAAAGGTACACTTACCCTGAGGCACAATAAATTTTCTTTTTATGTTATGTATTTTTAAGTTTCTCGTTTATTTGTATTTTGTATTTGTATTTTGTATTTCTTATCTAATAGTAGGGTGATCACACTGCCTGTGCACACAGTCTGCCCCATGCACATACACACATACACACAACAGCGTCAGCTGGTAGAAATAGCAATTTTCGTAAATTTATTATTAAAAAACTGAACAATATTTTTTTAAACTTGTATTCCACATATCTTTCAAGCATACCTTTAACTACAATTCTGTGTAGTTTCATTGTTATAGGCATGTGGGAAATATGTTAAATTATTGATTAGAATATTGTCTTTTCAGCCATGTGTGACATGGCTCGCTGATCGCCCATTGACTGTTATTCTGCGTGGTGAAAATGCACTTCAATGTATAAAACTCCCCTACAAAAATGCAATATCCTCATGTGTTTCACTCATTAAATCAATTTGTCATTTACACTTAAGGTAGCCACAACTGTACTAGGGTCACCAAAATTTGTTTTTCTCTGAAATTCAGTCCTTGTAGAATGTTATGGCCTGTTGAATTGAATGGTTTCTCGGAAAATCGTCATAAATCCTCAAATATGACATTTAAAAAAAAAAAAAAACTATACTGTGATGTAGCTGAAAGTCTGCAGATTCTTATCATTTGTTCGGTTTTTCTGAATAATTTGTGAAAAATATGAGGAAATAGCTGTAACGGTGATCCAAGTAATTTCCATCGCCATATTTTATTGGCATTGCAAAAATATTTGGAATTTTATGTTAATATTTGGTGTAAATATGATCTATAAATATATGATTTTAAAAAATGCCAACAAAATAAACAGTTTGACTTTCCTATATATATAATTAGCTGAAATGACCTAATTTTGAATATTCATAATTTTTTGTTTCTTCAAAAAAAATGCATTTCCATACCTGTCTGATATACATAGGTTTCATTGATGTATCATGTTCGGTTTTGATTTGATTACATATGGCACTGGTTTTTTTAACTTATACCAAATGTGTCCACAAATGGGTCCAAAATGAAATTATGTTTACTTACTTCAAACTTGTATTTTTAGGATCAGGACTAATCATATTTTTGAGAAATGCAAATTCTGGACCTTAATCTATCTCCTTATTTATTCACCAGATATGAATACTTTGAGTTTTTACAATTTTATTGTGAACTATAGCATATCTAATAACTGTGATATAAAACTCATTTGCTATTAACTACACCTTTAAATATGTTGGGTCTTTAAGAATATGTTTCAGAGATTATTCAAGCAAATTTTTGAGTTTCTATCTTGAAAAATACAGATTTTTTATCACTTGAAAGTGAAAAATATCTCTAAATTAGGGTTTTGACAATAACAAGTTTTTATTTCAATAGGTAAAATGCTTTTTTCTTAGGTCAAACTTATTTTATTATAACAACTGATGATATAAGGTAAATACATGCAAAAAAATTGGGAACCAGTGCATTGCCTAATAATTTTCATATGACACACCACTGATGTTTCGGACGTTACACACTGTTAACATTATAACTTTATTCAAGTTAATTGCTTTTCTTTAGGTATTATTGACCTCAGTTACATTAATTGTTTGCAGAAAAATACTTCTGTAACATTTATGGAAACAATTGTGCAGTTTTAATTAGTATAGCATATACATGTATGCTAAGTTTGTCTTCATCGACCACTCAATTTATGTAAGGTATATTATTCATTTCAAGAACGTGTACCGGTAGTTAAAAATGCTTATGTGATCTAACAGAGTGAAATATGAAGCTAATAGCAATTGTAGTCATCAAAACTCCTTAGAAAATTTACTTAGAAACATACTCTTTATTGCATGTTATGAACAACAGTGTGAAATGTATACTATGGTTTGTTTCGGATGTTACACGATGTTAAAATTTCAATAAGATCATCAATTTCTACAAACTCTACAATATAGATGTTTGATCAGCTTGCTAATGTTCTTTGCCTTCAACTATATAGTGTGTCATTCAATAATATCACTAACACATACATGTATGTAAGCAAAACATTGACAAATCTTTTAAAAAATAAAACTATAAAAAAAGTACCCCCAGTCATGTAAGTACGGTAATAAGAAATAAGTGAATTCTAATTTATGTACATCTCGAGAATGAGACATTTTAGATGTATTTTAAAATTGTGTATGTTTTAGGTAATAATACTACTGTAGTAACAATCATCCTTTACCACTATTTGTATTAGGAGGCTGTTTCAAACGACAACATATTTTAATGCTCTTAAATAAGTATTTATTTATTTATTTATTTAATTGATCACCGATTGATGAATGGATGGATTGATTGGTTGGTCGGTTGGTTGGTTGATTGATAGATCTTAACTCTTGCTGTGCCTATATCACAGGTGACAAACAATATACAGTGTAGGTTAAACATGTACCGTATTTGCCGGCGATAAGGCCGCAGCGCCGCACCCCCAACTTTGACATTTCGTAGAGGAAAAAAACAAAACGATAGCCCATTTATATTTCACACTAGTGTAGGGTTGCAGTTCTAACAGATAATTCCTAGCTCTCTTATCACAGAGGCAGCCCAGCAGACATGTTGTAGGATTGATAACTACTGGCTAACTGACCAGGTTTTAATGTGTAAAAGCATTACAGCATTCTATGTAGCATTCCACATACATTCCATGCAAAGTAGAATAAATCAATACATATTCATATAGTCCCATACAAGTATAAATCAACATCACAAAGTATTCTTGAATATTCAAACATAAACAAAGGGTATATATTGAATATTCATAGTATATGTAAATTATACTATATAAGCTTGACTGCATCAGGGGAACATTGAAACCAATGAGAGAGAGAGATAGACAAATGAAAGGAGGGTGGATGAAAAGGGTGAATGGGAATGAGGGATGACCTATTAATATGAAAGGGATGAATCATGGATATGAAGGGGAGTTTCAGAAGTTCAAAATAAATCCCTACACTAGCTTATACATTTTGTATGTATGCATACATTTGAGGAAGATACTTCATGTATATGTTTAGGATGTTTAAATAAGGTATTACTGGTAATGCCCTTTCTTTTATACATGTATGTACTTTCTACACAGATTAGTTACGTGTACTGAGTGCCCTTTTTAAAAGGTATTTTCAAATGAAAATCCATATTTCCCATAAATTTTTAGAAAAACATTTTAATTTGCTTGATTTTATCAACTTTATATACCTGTATCATACCCGTGTCATGTACATGTACACTCGGTATTGCTTAAGTGGGTGATTTTGAGCTTTTGTAACCTACCAAATAGTTTAGATTGACCATACAATCTTTGGTTATATGACATAATTTGGAACAACCTCTGTAAAAATGAAAACGTGATGATTTGCAAACACACAGCAATGAAAATAGCAAGAGGAGAGGTTGAAAAATTGAAATTTGCTATTCTCACATCTATCTTTGCCCCTCATTTGAACTAATTAAAGTATGAAAATGTCTGTTAACACTTTAATGTAACATCCGAAACGTGCTAACAGCATACCAGAAAGTGCTGTTAAAATGGCTGAAAAATTTTATGAGTCACTTTTATTGAGATTTTTTTTGATAAATTACAATTAAAGATATACTAAAGCATCCAGCAATGCCTTGCACCACAAAGTGTGGCTCCAATATTTATGTCTTATAAGTTAATTTTGCAGAAAATTTAGATATTTTACGGAAAATTTGATTTTTTGCATCATATTTCTTCATATTTTTATATTTAGATCTAAATGAAATTATCAAAATAGTGTTTTTAACAGGTGTGTGCATTGTAAAATCGTAACTTGCACATATGATAGAAAATTAGTTGAAATTTGCAAACTATGTGTTAACAATCAAATAGTGTAACGACCGAAACACCCTTCTTGAGTTTACACAAAATTATTGGATTTGAAAGACCTGATTTTTGTTTTGACTTGTGTTAAGACTTATAATAACTTATTTCATAATGATTTATTCACTCCAGATACCCTCAAATATGGATTATCATCATTTATTTGGTATTTTTTGTTTCGGACGTTACATTTGTTTCGGATGTTACAACTGTTAACGGAAAATTGGTTTTAACTATAAAATAGTATTGTAATGATGTATTGCAAATTTCTTTTTTTTTTGATGGGTAGCCGCCATGAAATGTTTAAAAAATGTTACGAAAGATAGGTCCTGCAGTTCATATATTTTTTGCTACTTCAAATTGAAATTTGTTTCGGACGTTACAAAATTGTTAACGGAAAATGAGACAACTTTTTCAAATTTTGAATATATTTCTAATATAAGCGCTACTACAATTAAATTATATTTTCTTTTAATTTAATGACTTGGAGTAACTAATAAGCTTATTCAAACCATAAACAATCTCATTAAATGATTGTTCTAGTGGGTTAAATGAGGGCCTACATTGTTTACGGAAAATGTAACGTCCGAAACACCATTTTCAATTGCACTGTACCATCAAAATACAGGAGTTAATTCAGATTACTGTTAACTTTCTTTAAGATCCAGCCATGCTCAATAATCATCAATAGAACAAAAACATATTGCTTGTGGGTATATATTTTTTTCGGCTCCAACCAAAAAGGTATGTCAATTTTGTTACAAAATTTCTTAAACAATTGGCTGTTCAGGGATACCTCATGCACATAAAGCAACGCTGAAAAATTTTCGTTAAGCTATGGGAGGTTAACCTAGGTCCATGCTACAAGAAACAGTTGTAACTGATTTCTAATTCTTTATGTTTGTAAAGTTTCAGGCTGTCAAAAGGTCATTAAGTTATTTGGTCATAGTTTTAAAAAAAACCAGTGCCATTTGCGCATATTAATTAGACGGACTTAGTTATTTTCACAACTTTTTTCATATCTGCAAATTCGCAAAAATGGCAAAAATTACTTATTTTGTTTGCTTCTGTTTTCAAAACGGTAATAGATTTTCTTTTTTGTATGTTTTACCACAAATATGATGTTTTAGTGTCTGATAATTTAATTTATTATTTGTGTCCAAGAAAGTAATGAATTAAGTTGTCAACTTTGTCGAATTTTGCCATTTTTGCCAATTTGACCATTTCTGGCATAACGCATTGACCGATTTCAATTATGTTTTTTTTTTTTTTTTTTTAAGCTTTCATAAAGCGTGATGATTTGCAATCATCAAATAACATGTGTTTATTTTACTTGTTTTTGGTGTGCTATACCTACTAATAGTATTTGTTTCACGGCCCGTTTATAAATCAGCCCAATTGCCGAAGGTGTGTTTTTACCGTGTTTTAAATAAATTATTCAATCGATCTTCATTACGAAGTCCCTCTAAGAGGACTTAAAGCCATCGCTCTCCTACTTGCATACAAGCATTAACATGCTTTTTATGCCTCCGCCACCGAAGGTGGTGCCGGAGGCATCATGTTTTCGGGTTGTCCGTCCGTACGTCCGTCCGTACGTCCGTACGTCCGTCCCGTTTGACCGTTATCACAATATCTCAAGAACCATTTAAGATTTAAACTTAAGACTCGGGAATAGTATTTATCACCATAGGAAGACGATCTGATTAGATTTTGGAGTACGTAGGTCAAAGGTCACATGTCACAGAGGTCAACTTATGAAATTCCTTGTATTGAGTTTGTTAGCGCGATATCTCAAGAACCATTTGAGATTTAAACTTCAAACTTAAGGATAGTATGTATCACCATAGGAAGACGATCTGATTAGATTTTGGAGCACGTATGTCAAAGGTCAAGGGTCACAGAGGTCAACTTATGAAATTCCATACATTGAGATTGTTATCATGATATCTCAAGAACCACTGGAGATGTAAAAACTTCAAACTAAAGGATAGTATGTATCACCATAGGAAGACGATCTGATTAGATTTTGGAGCACGTAAGTCAAAGGTCAAGGGTCACAGAGGTCAACTTATGAAATTCCATACATTGAGATTGTTATCATGATATCTCAAGAACCACTGGAGATGTAAAAACTTCAAACTAAAGGATAGTATGTATCACCATAGGAAGACGATCTGATTAGATTTTGGAGCACGTAGGTCAAAGGTCAAGGGTCACAGAGGTCAACTTATGAAATTCCATACATTGAGATTGTTATCATAATATCTCAAGCAGGGGCGGATCTAGCTTTTTGCTAAGGGGGGGTTGACCAATAATGACGATGCGGAGCATCGTCCACGAGCCGCGAAGCGGCGTGCCGATTTTTTGGGGGGTGTTTATTTCAACCCCGTAAGTGATGTTTTCCTGGCATCTATTAACACAATGGAGACCATAAAAAGCAGTGCATGATAACGTCTTTTTAAATCAAGTAACAGTTAAAGATAAACTCCAGTACTGGTAAAAAAATAAAAATAAATTCTCACAGAATCAAACGAAACTTACACTGAATGTTCAAGATTACAAATAAATGACATGTGCCAAACAATTTTGGAAGAAAATGTATACGGGCTGAGTAATGAGCATAGAAAGACAAGGAAATCAAGGTAGTACTAGCCCCGACACCATGTGTGTTGTCCCATATATAGCTTTCTATGTGAGTGCTTGTTACTCTACCAAGACTCGGTCATATTTATTATGATTTGGATGACTCCAGAACCTTGCAGTGCACACCAATACTTACATGCTACATGATCAACTGTTTCTGATCCTTTCCACACCTTTTCTTTCACAATGCAATCGCATTACCAGTACTAAAGTTTATCTTTAAATACACAGTTATATCCAGAGTTATCATGTGTTTGGTTAAGTTACCAGATGAGTTGAATATCTTCTCACAATATTTGCACTTGAAAGGGTTTCTCTCCAGCGTGCGTTCTTTTTTCTTTTTTTTCCCCTTTTTTTTTTTTTTGTTTTTTGGGCCGCCCAAGGTAGATCGTACAACGTAGATCCGCGCCTGTCAAGAACCACTGGAGATTTAAACTTTAAACTAATGATAGTGTGTATCACCATAGGAAGACAATCTGATTAGATTTTGGAGCACGTAGGTCAAAGGTCAAGGGTCACAGAGGTCAACTTATGAAATTCCATACATTGAGATCGTTATCGCGATATCTCAAGAACCACTGGAGAATTTTCACTTCAAACTTAATGATAGTATGTATCACCATATCATAATATCTCAAAAACCACTGGAGATTTAAACTTCAAACTTAATGATAGTGTGTATCACCATAGGAAGACAATCTGATTAGATTTTGGAGCACGTAGGTCAAAGGTCAAGGGTCACAGAGGTCAACTTATGAAATTCCATACATTGAGATTGTTATCATGATATCTCAAGAACCACTGGAGATTTAAACTCCAAACTTGTTTAAATTGCTCTATGGCGGAGGCATCATTTTCGACTGCGCGCAGTCAAAATTCCATCTAGTTAGGTGATACGTACGTAGACGTATCACCTTTTGATTTCGTCAAGATTTTTATTATTTATTTATTTATTTATTAGGTGATACGTACGTAGACGTATCACCTTTTGATTTCGTCAAGATTTTTATTATTTATTTATTTATTATTAGGTGATACGTACGTAGACGTATCACCTTTTGATTTCGTCAAGATTTTTATTATTATTTATTTATTTATTTATTATTATTCTTCCTCGAATTTGTTCGCAGGATATCTCAAGACTGAATAAAGCCATTATCATGAAACTTGCCATGATGATAGATCTTAGTCTAACTTAGAACTGCGTGACTTTTCAAAGACTCAAAGTCATTATGACGTCATCTAGGCGCCATTTTGTGAAAATCAACTTATGATCATATCTTCATAACGGAAAGTAATTTTTCATTCATATTTATCATGAATAAGATCAATATTCGTCCGGTCAAGTTGAGGTCAATAAACGTGCGTAAATGCGCGCGTGCGCGCTCGTCCGCGCGTTTACGCGCGCGCAAAAATTAAAAATGCTCCAAATCATCCCAAATTTTTTTTGCATACGTTTCAGGCCATATGGAGCATTTGATAAAAAAATTACGCACACGCGCATGCGCGCGCGTTTTCGCGCGTACTGGCATTTTGCAACATAGAATCGCCGATTTTTTTCTGTCATCATATTCGGTACATTTTTCCAAGCATTTCGATAATTTGTTCACCTTTTATTAACGCAATGAGCGTCCGTCAAAGTTGACAGCACGCGCGGATTTGCGTTATCTTTATCCACAATACATGGGCAAAAACATGCCTATATAAAATTCATTGTAACTCTTTAGAATAGATAGAAACTCCTAAAAAAAATTCATATTTGGATAGATTATGAGTCGGAGATATGATTTCATGTCTCATGTGATCCTCAATTAACTCATGACGTCATCATAATGGCCTCCAAACTCAAAATTTTAATTTGCATATTATGACGTCAGCATATTTTTGGAAAATTGATTGTATCTCTGTAAATATGGATCAATTTTCTTTTTAATTTTGATATGTTCTAGCTGAGACAATTTTCTACAAATGTAATGTTCACAATTTTTATTTTTAACAAAAGTATCATGGTGTATTTTTGCGATTAAAGGAGGCATGTCAATTTTTCGCATTTTGCGTGTATTCTCTATGGGACATGACTTTTTCTCAAAACTGGATTCTACATTTCCGTCTTTCGCGAGCAAAATCTCCGTTGTTTTAGCTTCGTTTTCGCTGAGCTTCGGATATGTTGTAGCTGAGACAATGAGCTATCACAAGTGTGCCCTTTATTTTTCGATTAGATGCCGGGATCATGCTCATATTTCACTTGCAAAGTAGGATTTCTGAATTCCATTTCCTGTTTACGTGTAATCGCTATGGGAGATGTTTTGGTATATCGGTTACGCACTTGACTTCCAACCTCGAGATCCCTGGTTCGAGTCCGGGTGTCTCCAACACTTTTTTTTCACTTTTTTTCCTTTTCACCTTCACTGTACCATCTCCTTTGATTATTTAAACACGTAGATTCGCAAATAAAGTCATAAATAACCCTTTTTACTTTATTATTACCCTATTTTCACTTAATCCATTACTTTTTGCGTGTAATCCCTATGGGAAATGACTTTTTCTCAAATCTGGAGTCTACATTCCTGTCTATTGCGAGCAATATCGCCGTTATTTCGGCTTGGATTTTGTTGATTTTTGAGTATGTTGTAGCTGAGATTATATGCTATCTAAATCAACCCTCATTTTTTCAATAAGATGTCATGATCGCGCTCATGATCATGATCATGATCATCACGATCATCATTATCATAATGATGCTAATCATTTATCAATTACATTTTCATTTCTTTGAATAAGATAAAATCGTCAAAAGGTGTTCTTCATGATGTAAATTAGAGTCAAATGTGTAATTGGTTACTGCACAGGGTCAAAGGTCATATATTGTTTCAATCTATCTTCCCTAGATCCATGATGATCAAGGAGACACAATTTAATCTTGACATATGAATAGATCATAATGGGAGAAGCATATGAATGGGAGAAGCAAAATAATATATCGTGTAATGCATTATTTGTTATGTAAACCATTATCATACGTATCACCTAATTCGTCTAAGTGACGAATTAAAGTCTAGTTAGGTGATACGTAACGAAGTCTACGTATCACCTATTGATTTCGTCAAGATTTTCTTTTTTTTTTTTATTATTATTCTTCCTCGAAATTGTTCGCAGGATATCTCAAGACTCAATAAAGCCATTGTTATAAATCTTTCACTGATGATAGATCTTAGTCTAACTTAGAACTGCGTGACTTTTCAAAGACTCAAAGTCATCGTGACGTCATCCAGGCGCCATTTTGTAAAAATCAACTTATGATCATATCTTCATAACGGAAAGTAATTTTACATTCATATTTATCAAGATTAAGATCAATATCCGTAGGGTCAATATGAGGTCAATAAATGCGCGCAAAAATGCGCGTACGCGTAGGCGCGCGCGTTAATGCGCGCGTAAAATTTTAAATTGCTCAAAATCGTCTTAAATTTTTTTTGCATACGTTTCAGGCCATTATAAGCATTTCATAAAAAATCACGCAAAACACGCACTTTTGCACGTTTTCGTTCGTCACGGCCGAACGAAAAATAATTTCTCCGCAAAAGCTTTTGACCGAATATTCCGAATATTTTTCCGGAAAATTTGATACCATGTTTAGCTCTTTATCACTATTAAAAACGGAATGAGCGTCCGTTCAAGATAACCGTCCGTACGCGCGATTTTTGTAATACATTGCATATATGGGCAAAAACATGCCTATAAAAAGTCCATTGGGATGAATAGGGATTGCCAATTTTTTTTTTCATATTTAGATAGAGTATGAGTCGGAGGTATGATTTCATATCTCATTTGGCCATTAAGTACATGTTAACGGCATCATAATGGCCTTGGAAGTCAAAAATACAAAATTGCATATTATGACGTCATTGTATTTGTGGAAAATGTAGTGTATTTCTCTCAATATTCATCGATTCTCTTTGAAATGTCGATATGTTGTAGATAAGGCAATTCTCTACAAGGTCAATTTTCACTAAATTTCATTTTAATGAGGTCATCATAGTACAAAATTCAATTAAAGGCCACATGTCAGAATTTTCGTCATTTGCGTGTTATGTCTATGGAAGGTGAATTTCGTTCACATCGTGAATCTACATGGCATTCATCTATGAGCACTATCTATCTTATGTGTGCTCTGTTTTCTCCCAAATTGGGGTATGTTATAGCTGAGACCATGGGCTATAAAAACAGTGTACTTTGTTTTTTAATCAGATGTTGGGATCATGTCGGAATTTTCAATCGAAAGTTGAAATTGCAAATTTTGAAGGAATCATTGAGTGATACGTATCATTAGGTGATACGTAACGAAGTCTACGTATCACCTATTGATTTCGTCAAGATTTTCTTTTTTTTTTTTTATTATTCTTCCTCGAAATTGTTCGCAGGATATCTCAAGACTCAATAAAGCCATTGTTATAAATCTTTCACTGATGATAGATCTTAGTCTAACTTAGAACTGCGTGACTTTTCAAAGACTCAAAGTCATCGTGACGTCATCCAGGCGCCATTTTGTAAAAATCAACTTATGATCATATCTTCATAACGGAAAGTAATTTTACATTCATATTTATCAAGATTAAGATCAATATCCGTAGGGTCAATATGAGGTCAATAAATGCGCGCAAAAATGCGCGTACGCGTAGGCGCGCGCGTTAATGCGCGCGTAAAATTTTAAATTGCTCAAAATCGTCTTAAATTTTTTTTGCATACGTTTCAGGCCATTATAAGCATTTCATAAAAAATCACGCAAAACACGCACTTTTGCACGTTTTCGTTCGTCACGGCCGAACGAAAAATAATTTCTCCGCAAAAGCTTTTGACCGAATATTCCGAATATTTTTCCGGAAAATTTGATACCATGTTTAGCTCTTTATCACTATTAAAAACGGAATGAGCGTCCGTTCAAGATAACCGTCCGTACGCGCGATTTTTGTAATACATTGCATATATGGGCAAAAACATGCCTATAAAAAGTCCATTGGGATGAATAGGGATTGCCAATTTTTTTTTTCATATTTAGATAGAGTATGAGTCGGAGGTATGATTTCATATCTCATTTGGCCATTAAGTACATGTTAACGGCATCATAATGGCCTTGGAAGTCAAAAATACAAAATTGCATATTATGACGTCATTGTATTTGTGGAAAATGTAGTGTATTTCTCTCAATATTCATCGATTCTCTTTGAAATGTCGATATGTTGTAGATAAGGCAATTCTCTACAAGGTCAATTTTCACTAAATTTCATTTTAATGAGGTCATCATAGTACAAAATTCAATTAAAGGCCACATGTCAGAATTTTCGTCATTTGCGTGTTATGTCTATGGAAGGTGAATTTCGTTCACATCGTGAATCTACATGGCATTCATCTATGAGCACTATCTATCTTATGTGTGCTCTGTTTTCTCCCAAATTGGGGTATGTTATAGCTGAGACCATGGGCTATAAAAACGGTGCTTTTAGTTTTTTGATCAGATGATGAGATCATGTTACAATTTTCAGTTGATTGTTTAAATGATGAATATGTCACGTATGTCCCATTTGTGAAACTTAAACGTTAGCAGTGTCCTCGTATTGAAATTATGTAAGGAAACCCTTTTACTTTCTAGACTTTACTCTCAGACACTATTGAGTGACTGACTGACATCTTTTTTTCTCTGGTAATAAAATACATAAAATGAGCGTTATAGATAACATGAGCATTCGGCTACATTAATAACCCACTCTCTTCTCATTGTTCATTTCCTATTCAAGACTTGAATAATGACGAACTTCGTTCAATATTTGGTAGTAATACTACAGATACTTATACTGATATCAATGATTTAAACTATTTATCCGAAAAAGAATATGAGTTTCATTTCAGTAGGTTTCTGAACTGTAAATATTATATTGATGAGGATTTTACGACTGAATTCAGTAACATTAACTATCATTTTAGTATTTTACATTTTAATTCGCGTAGTTTAAACATACATTGTAATGTTTTATCCAATTTCATCTGTACTTATGTATAGAAACTTGGGTTAATGATAGTACGCCACTATTATTCAATGTGTCTGGTCATTCATTTATACAATTTAATCGCCAAGTAGAAAAGAGTGGAGGTGTTGGTCTATTGGTCGCTGACAATTTTGAATATGAAATACGCAATGATATATTTATATTATACCCATCATACAACTATGAATCACTGTTTATTGAAAGCAATTTGCCGAGACATAATAATATTATTGTAGGTGTCATATATAGGAAACCCCAATCAAATATCAATGATTTCATCCCTGTCTTTGAAAATGTTTTACAAAAAACACATACTGAACATAAACAGGTTTATATAATGGGAGATTTTAACATTGATCCCGTGAAATTTACTGGCAATGCTGTATGTAATTTCTTGAGCAAAATATATTCAAATCTTTGTATTCCTTTAATTGACAAGCCTTTAAGAAAGACTGACGGATCAATATCCCTCTAATCCACATTCCTTATACAGTGACAGTATATATCCATCCGATATTTAAAGATTTTATTTTCAAGCAACTAGTGAATCTCACGTCGACAACTCAAAATGATCGCTAATGTATTCTCACATTTATTTTGACTTTTCATTTACGCCGGGACATCGTGACGTCATACACTATACATTTTTAATTATTCAGGCATAAGCTCTTATTTATCAATTACATTTTGATTTCTTTGAATGAGATAAAAATCGTCAAATTGCGTTCTTCATGATGTAAATTAGAGTCAAAGGTGTAACTGGTTACTGCACAGAGTCAATGGTCATATATTGTCTCAATCTATCTTCCCTAGATCCATAATGATCAAGGGATCGACACAATTTAAACTTGACATATGGATAGATCATTATGGGAAGAGCATTTTATAAAATAATATGATATCGTGTAATGCATTCTTTGTTATGTAAACCAATATCATACGTATCACCTAATTCGTCTAAGTGACGAATTAAAGTCTAGTTAGGTGATACGTACGTAGACGTATCACCTTTTGATTTCGTCAAGATTTTTATTATTATTTATTTATTTATTATTATTCTTCCTCGAATTTGTTCGCAGGATATCTCAAGACTGAACGAAGCCATTGTTATGAATCTTTCAATGATGATAGATCTTAGTCTAACTTAGAACTGCGTGACTTTTCAAAGACTCAAAGTCATCGTGACGTCATCCAGGCGCCATTTTGTGAAAATCAACTAATGATCATATCTTTATAACGAATAATAATTTTTCATTCATATTTATCATGATTAAGATCAATATCCGTCCGGTCAAGTTGAGGTCAATAAACGTGCGTAAATGCGCGCGTGCGCGCTCGTCCGCGCGTTTACGCGCGCGCAAAAATTAAAAATGCTCTAAATCATCCCAAATTTTTTTTGCATATGTTTCAGGCCATATGGAGCATTTGATAAAAAAATTACGCACACGCGCATGCGCGCGCGTTTTCGCGCGTACTGGCATTTTGCAACATAGAATCGCCGATTTTTTTCTGTCATCATATTCGGTACATTTTTCCAAGCATTTTGATAATTTGTTCACCTTTTTTTAACGCGATGAGCGTCCGTCAAAGTTGACAGCACGCGCGGATTTGCGTTATCTTTATCCACAATACATGGGCAAAAACATGCCTATATAAAATTCATTGTAACTCTTTAGAATAGATAGAAACTCCTAATATTTTGTCATATTTGGATAGATTATGAGTCGGAGATATGATTTCATGTCTCATTTGATCCTCAATTAACTCATGACGTCATCATAATGGCCTCCAAACTCAAAATTTTAATTTGCATATTATGACGTCAGCATATTTTTGGAAAATTGATTGTATCTCTGTAAATATGGATCAATTTTCTTTTTAATTTTGATATGTTCTAGCTGAGATAATTTTCTACAAATGTAATGTTCACAATTTTTATTTTTGACAAAAGTATCATGGTGTATTTTTGCGATTAAAGGAGGCATGTCAATTTTTCGCATTTTGCGTGTATTCTCTATGGGACATGACTTTTTCTCAAAACTGGATTCTACACTCCTGTCTTTCGCGAGCAAAATCTCCGTTGTTTTAGCTTCGTTTTCGCTGAGCTTCGGATATGTTGTAGCTGAGACAATGAGCTATCACAAGTGTGCCCTTTATTTCTCGATTAGATGCCAGAATTATGCTCATATTTCACTTGCAAAGTAGGATTTCTGAATTCCATTTCCCGTTTACGTGTAATCGCTATGGGAGATGTTTTGGTATATCGGTAACGCACTTGACTTCCAACCTCGAGATCCCTGGTTCGAGTCCGGGTGTCTCCAACACTTTTTTTTTCTCACTTTTTTTTCCTTTTGACCTTCACTGTACCATCTCCTTCGATTATTTAAACACGTAGATTCGCAAATAATGTCATAAATAACCCTTTTTACTTTATTATTACCCTATTTTTACTTAATCCATTACTTTTTGCGTGTAATCCCTATGGGAGATGACTTTTTCTAAAATCTGGAGTCTACATTCCTGTCTTTTGCGAGCAATATCGCCGTTATTTCGGCTTGGATTTTGTTGATTTTTGAGTATGTTGTAGCTGAGACTATATGCTATCTAAATCAACCCTCATTTTTTCAATAAGATGTCATGATCGCGCTCATGATCATGATCATGATCATCATGATCATCATTATCATAATGATGATAATCATTTATCAGTTACATTTTCATTTCTTTGAATAAGATAAAAATCGTCAAAAGGTGTTCTTCATGATGTAAATTAGAGTCAAATGTGTAACTGGTTACTGCACAGGGTCAAAGGTCATATATTGTTTCAGTCTATCTTCCCTAGATCCATGATGATCAAGGAGACACAATTTAATCTTGACATATGACTAGATCATAATGGGAGAAGCATATGAATTGGAGAAGCATTTTACAAAATAATATATCGTGTAATGCATTATTCGTTATGTAGACCATTATCATACGTATCACCTAATTCGTCTAAGTGACGAATTAAAGTCTAGTTTTTTTAATTATTATTCTTCCTCGAATTTGTTCGCAGGATATCTCAAGACTGAACGAAGCCATTGTTATGAAACTTTCAATGATGATAGATCTTAGTCTAACTTAGAACTGCGTGACTTTTCAAAGACTCAAAATCATCGTGACGTCATCCAGGCGCCATTTTGTGAAAATCAACTAATGATCATATCTTTATAACGAATAATAATTTTTCATTCATATTTATCATGATTAAGATCAATATCCGTCCGGTCAAGTTGAGGTCAATAAACGTGCGTAAATGCGCAAGTGCGCGCTCGTCCGCGCGTTTACGCGCGCGCAAAAATTACAAATGCTCTAAATCATCCCAAATTTTTTTTGCATACGTTTCAGGCCATAAGGCGCATTTGATAAAAAAAATTACGCACACGCACATGCGCGCGCGTTTTCGCGCGTACTGGCATTTTGCAACATAGAATCGCCGATTTTTTTCTGTCATCATATTCGGTACATTTTTCCAAGCATTTTGATAATTTGTTCACCTTTTATTAACGCAATGAGCGTCCGTCAAAGTTGACAGCACGCGCGGATTTGCGTTATCTTTATCCACAATACATGGGCAAAAACATGCCTATATAAAATTCATTGTAACTCTTTAGAATAGATAGAAACTCCTAATATTTTTTCATATTTGGATAGATTATGAGTCGGAGATATGATTTCATGTCTCATTTGATCCTCAATTAACTCATGACGTCATCAAAATGGCCTCCAAACTCAAAATTTTAATTTGCATATTATGACGTCAGCATATCTTTGGAAAATTGATTGTATCTCTGTTAATATGGATCAATTTTCTTTTTAATTTTGATATGTTCTAGCTGAGACAATTTTCTACAAATGTAATGTTCACAATTTTTATTTTTGACAAAAGTATCATGGTGTATTTTTGCGATTAAAGGACGCATGTCAATTTTTCACATTTTGCGTGTATTCTCTATGGGACATGACTATTTCTCAAAACTGCATTCTACATTTCCGTCTTTCGCGAGCAATATCTCCGTTGTTTTAGCTTTGTTTTTGCTGAGCTGTGGGTATGTTGTAACTGAGACACACTATGAACATGACGACAATGAAAGCGGACAAAATATACATTACCTCAGGTAGACAAAGGAACATCCCTTCACTGCTATTATGTAAACATGTGTAGAACAGGTGTCACATGCATATTCACCTGTTCTACACAATTGTACATAATTGCTGTGAAGGGATGTTCCTTTGTCTACCTGAGGAACTGTATATTTTGTCCGCTTTCATTGTCCGTGGTGTTCATAGTGACAATAAGCTATCTCCAGTGTACACTTTACTTTTCGATCATATGCCGGGATCATGCTCATATTTCACTTGCGAAATGAGATTTGAGCATTCCATTTCCCGTTTACGTGTAATCGCTATGGGAAATGTTTTGGTATATCGGTAACGCACTTGACTTCCAACCTCGAGATCCCTGGTTCGAGTCCGGGTGTCTCCAACAATTTTTTTTCTTCACTTTTTTTTCCTCCTGACCTTCACTGTACCATCTCCTTTGATTATTAAAAGACATAGAATCGCAAATAATGTCATAAACAACCCTTTTTACTTTATTATTACCCTATTTTCACTAAATCCATTACTTTTTTCGTTTAATCCCTATGGGTGATGACTTTTTCTCAAATCTGGATTCTACATTCCTGTCTTTTGCGAGCAATATCGCCGTTAATTCTGCTTGGATTTTGTTGATTTTTGAGTATGTTGTAGCTGAGACTATATGCTATCTAAATCAACCCTCATTTTTTCAATAAGATGTCATGATCGCGCTCATGATCATGATCATTATCATCATGATCATCATTATCATAATGATAATCATTTATCAATTACATTTTCATTTCTTTTAATAAGATAAAATCGTCAAAAGGTGTTCTTCATGATGTAAATTAGAGTCAAGTGTGTAACTGGTTACTGCACAGGGTCAAAGGTCATAAATTGTTTCAATCTATCTTCCCTAGATCCATGATGATCAAGGAGACACAATTTAATCTTGACATATGAATAGATCATAATGGGAGAAGCATATAAATGGAAGAAGCATTTTACAAAATAATATATCGTGTAATGCATTATTCGTTATGTAAACCATTATCATACGTATCACCTAATTCGTCTAAGTGACGAATTAAAGTCTAGTATTTATTTTGTGTCTGTATAGAAGAAATTATTATTATTCTTCCTCAATTTTGTTCGCAGGATATCTCAAGAATGGCAAAAGCCATTGTCATGAAACTTTCAATGATGATAGATCTTAGTCTAACTTAGAACTGCATGACTTTTCAAAGACTCAAAATTATCGTGACGTCATGCAGGCGCCATTTTGTAAAAATCAACTTATGATCATATCTTCATAACGAAAAGGAATTATTCATTCATATTTATCATGATTTAGATCAATATCCGTCCGGTCAATTTCAGGTCAATAAACGTGTGCAAATGCGTGTGTGCGCGTTCGTCCGCGCGTTTACGCGCGCGCAAAAATTTAAAATGCTCTAAATCATCCCAAATTTTTTTTCCATACGTTTCAGGCCATATGGAGCATTTTTAAAAAAATCACGCTCACGCGCATGCGCGCGCGTTTTTTGCGCGTTCTAGCATTTTGCAACATAGAATCGCCGAATTTTTTCTATCATCATATTTGGCACATTTTTCCAAGCATTTTGATAACTTGTTCATCTTTTAATAACGCAATGAGCGTCCGTCAAAGTTGACAGCACGCGCAGATCTGCGTTATCTTTATCCACAATACATGGGCAAAAACATGCCTATACAAAATTCATTGTAACTCTTCAGAACAGATAGGAACTCCCAATATTTGTTCATATGTGGATAGACTATGAAATGGAGATATGATGTCATGTCTCATTTAACCCTCAATTAACTCATGATGTCATCATAATGGCCTCCAAACTCAAAATTTCAATTTGCATATTATGACGTCAGCATATTTTTGGAAAATTGATTGTATCTCTGTAAATATTGATTGATTTTCTTTCAAATTTTGAAATGTTTTAGCTGAGACAATTTTCTACAAATGTAGTGTTCATTTTGACAAAGGCATCATGGCGTATTTTTGCGATTAAAGGAGGCATGTCAATTTTTCACATTTTGCGTGTATTGTCTATGGGACATGACTATTTCTCAAAACTGGATTCTACATTTCCGTCCTTCGCGAGCAATACCTCCGTTGTTTTAGCTTTGTTTTTGTTGAGCTTTGGATATGTTGTAGCTGAGACAATAAGCTATCTCCAGTGTGCACCTTTTTTCGATCATATGCCGGGATCATGCTCATATCTCACTTGCAAAGTAGGACTTCAGAATTCCTTTTCCCGTTTACGTGTAATCGCTATAGGAGATGTTTTGGTATATCAGTAACGCACTTGACTTCCAATCTCGAGATCCCTGGTTCGAGTCCGGGTGTCTCCAACAATTTTTTTCTTCACTTTTTTTTCCTTTTGACCTTCACTGTACCATCTCCTTTGATTATTAAAACACGTAGAATCGCAAATAATGTCACAAACAACCCTTTTTACTTTATTATTACCCTATTTTCACTTAATCCATTACTTTTTGCGTGTAATCTCTATGGGAGATGACTTTTTCTCAAATCTGGAGTCTACATTCCTGTCTTTTGCGAGCAATATCGTCGTTATTTCTGCTTGGATTTTGTTGACTTTTGAGTAAGTTGTAGCTGAGACTATATGCTATCTAAATCAACCCTCATTTTTTTCAATAAGATGTCATGATCGCGCTCATGATCATGATCATTATCATCATGATCATCATTATCATAATGATGATAATCATTTATCAATTACATTTTCATTTCTTTGAATAAGATAAAATCGTCAAAAGGTGTTCTTCATGATGTAAATTAGAGTCAAATGTGTAACTGGTTACTGCACAGGGTCAAAGGTCATATATTGTTTCAATCTATCTTCCCTAGATCCATGATGATCAAGGAGACACAATTTAATCTTGACATATGAATAGATCATAATGGGAGAAGCATATAAATGGGAGAAGCATTTTACAAAATAATATATCGTGTAATGCATTATTCGTTATGTAAACCATTATCATACGTATCACCTAATTCGTCTAAGTGACGAATTAAAGTCTAGTTATTTATTATTATTCTTCCTCGAATTTGTTCGCAGGATATCTCAAGACTGAATAAAGCCATTATCATGAAACTTGCCATGATGATAGATCTTAGTCTAACTTAGAACTGCGTGACTTTTTAGAGAGTCAAAATTATCGTGACGTCATCCAGGCGCCATTTTGTGAAAATCAACTAATGATCATATCTTCATAACGGAAAAGTATTTCTCATTCATAATTATCACGATTAAGATAAATGTCCGTCCGGTCAAGTTGAGGTCAATAAAAGTGCGCAAATGCGCGCGTGCGCGTTCGTCGGCGCGTTTACGCGCGCGCAAAAATTTAAAATGCTCCAAATCATCCCAAATTTTTTTTGCATACGTTTCAGGCCATATGGAGCATTTGATAAAAAAATTACGCACACGCGCATTCGCGCGCGTTTTCGCGCGTACTGGCATTTTGCAACATAGAATCGCCGATTTTGTTCTGTCATCATATTCGGTACATTTTTCCAAGCATTTTGATAATTTGTTCACCTTTTATTAACGCAATGAGCGTCCGTCAAAGTTGACAGCACGCGCGGATTTGCGTTATCTTTATCCACAATACATGGGCAAAAACATGCCTATATAAAATTCATTGTAACTCTTTAGAATAGATAGAAACTTCTAATATTTTTTCATATTTGGATAGATTATGAGTCGGAGATATGATTTCATGTCTCATTTTATCCTCAATTAACTCATGACGTCATCATAATGGCCTCCAAACTCAAAATTTCAATTTGCATATTATGACGTCAGCATATTTTTGGAAAATTGATTGTATCTCTGTAAATATGGATCAATTTTCTTTTTAATTTTAATATGTTCTAGCTGAGAAAATTTTCTACAAATGTAGTTTTCACAATTGTTATTTTTGACAAAAGTATCATGGTGTATTTTTGCGATTAAAGGAGGCATGTCAATTTTTCGCATTTTGCGTGTATTCTCTGAGGGACATGACTTTTTCTCAAAACTGGATTCTACACTCCTGTCTTTCGCGAGCAAAATCTCCGTTGTTTTAGCTTTGTTTTCGCTGAGCTTTGGATATGTTTTAGCTGAGACAATGAGCTATCAAAAGTGTGCCTTTTATTTTTCGATTAGATGCCGGGATCATGCTCATATTTCACTTGCAAAGTAGGATTTCTGAATTCCATTTCCCGTTTACGTGTAATCGCTATGGGAGATGTTTTGGTATATCGGTAACGCACTTGACTTCCAACCTCGAGATCCCTGGTTCGAGTCCGGGTGTCTCCAACACTTTTTTTTCTTCACTTTTTTTTCCTTTTGACCTTCACTGTACCATCTCCTTTGATTATTTAAACACGTAGATTCGCAAATAATGTCATAAATAACCCTTTTTACTTTATTATTACCCTATTTTCACTTAATCCATTACTTTTTGCGTGTAATCCCTATTGGAGATGACTTTTTCTAAAATCTGGAGTCTACATTCCTGTCTTTTGCGAGCAATATCGCCGTTATTTCGGCTTGGATTTTGTTGATTTTTGAGTATGTTGTAGCTGAGACTATATGCTATCTAAATCAACCCTCATTTTTTCAATAAGATGTCATGATCGCGCTCATGATCATAATCATGATCATCACGATCATCATTATCATAATGATGCTAATCATTTATCAATTACATTTTCATTTCTTTGAATAAGATAAAATCGTCAAAAGGTGTTCTTCATGATGTAAATTAGAGTCAAATGTGTAACTTGTTACTGCACAGGGTCAAAGGTCATATATTGTTTCAATCTATCTTCCCTAGATCCATGATGATCAAGGAGACACAATTTAATCTTGACATATGAATAGATCATAATGGGAGAAGCATATGAATGGGAGAAGCATTTTACAAAATAATATATCGTGTAATGCATTATTCGTTATGTAAACCATTATCATACGTATCACCTAATTCGTCTAAGTGACGAATTAAAGTCTAGTTTATTTATTATTATTCTTCCTCGAATTTGTTCGCAGGATATCTCAAGACTGAATAAAGCCATTATCATGAAACTTGCCATGATGATAGATCTTAGTCTAACTTAGAACTGCGTGACTTTTCAAAGACTCAAAATTATCGTGACGTCATCCAGGCGCCATTTTGTGAAAATAAACTTATGATCATATCTTCATAACGGAAAGGAATTTTTCATTCATATTTATCAGGAAGAAGATCAATATCCATCCGGTCAATTTCAGATCAATAAACGTGCGCAAATGCGCGCGTGCGCGTTCGTACGCGCGTTTACGCGCGCGAAAAAAATAAAAATGCTCCAAATCATCCCAAATTTTTTTTGCATACGTTTCAGGCCATATGGAGCATTTGACAAAAAATCACGCTCACGCGCATGCGCGCGCGTTTTTTGCGCGTACTAGCATTTTGCAACATAGAATCGCCGAATGTTCTCTATCATCATATTTGGTACATCTTTCCAAGCATTTTGATAACTTGTTCACCTTTTAATAACGCAATGAGCGTCCGTCAAAGTTGACAGCGCGCGCGGACCTGCGTTATCTTTATCCACAATACATGAGCAAAAACATGTCTATACAAAATTCTTTGTAACTCTTCAGAATAGATAGAAACTCCCAATATTTTTTCATATTTAGATAGGTTATAAGTTGGAGATATGATTTCATGTCTCATTTGACCCTCAATTAACTCATAACGTCATCATAATGGCCTCCAAACTCAAAATTTCAATTTGCATATTATGACGTCAGCATAATTTTGGAAAATTGATTGTATCTCTGTAAATATTGATTGATTTTCTTTTAAATTTTGATATGTTCTACCTGAGACAATTTTCTACAAATAAATAATCCACAATTTTCCATTTTGACAAAGGCATCATGGCGTATTTTTGCAATTAAAGAAGGCATGTCAATTTTTCACATTTTACGTGTATTCTCTATGGGACATGACTTTTTCTCAAAACTGGATTCTACACTCCTGTCTTTCGCGAGCAAAATCTCTGTTGTTTAAGCTTCGTTTTCGCTGAACTTCGGATATGTTGTAGCTGAGACAATGAGCTATCACAAGTGCGCCCTTTATATTTCGATTAGATGCCGGGATCATGCTTATATTTCACTTGCAAAGTAGGATTTCAGAATTCCATTTCCCGTTTACGTGTAATCGCTATGGGAAATGTTTTGGTATATCGGTAACGCACTTGACTTCCAATCTCGAGATCCCTGGTTCGAGTCCGGGTGTCTCCAACAATTTTTTTCTTCACTTTTTTTTCCTTTTGACCTTCACTGTACCATCTCCTTTGATTATTAAAACACGTAGAATCGCAAATAATGTCACAAACAACCCTTTTTACTTTATTATTACCCTATTTTCACTTAATCCATTACTTTTTGCGTGTAATCTCTATGGGAGATGACTTTTTCTCAAATCTGGAGTCTACATTCCTGTCTTTTGCGAGCAATATCGCCGTTATTTCTGCTTGGATTTTGTTGACTTTTGAGTAAGTTGTAGCTGAGACTATATGCTATCTAAATCAACCCTCATTTTTTCAATAAGATTTTATGATCGCGCTCATGATCATGATCATTATCATCATGATCATCATTATCATAATGATGATAATCATTTATCAATTACATTTTCATTTCTTTGAATAAGATAAAATCGTCAAAAGGTGTTCTTCATGATGTAAATTAGAGTCAAATGTGTAACTGGTTACTGCACAGGGTCAAAGGTCATATATTGTTTCAATCTATCTTCCCTAGATCCATGATGATCAAGGAGACACAATTTAATCTTGACATATGAATAGATCATAATGGGAGAAGCATATAAATGGGAGAAGCATTTTACAAAATAATATATCGTGTAATGCATTATTCGTTATGTAAACCATTATCATACGTATCACCTAATTCGTCTAAGTGACGAATTAAAGTCTAGTATTTATTTTGTGTCTGTATAGAAGAAATTATTATTATTCTTCTTCGAATTTGTTCGCAAGATATCTCAAGAATGGCTGAAGCAATTCTCATGAAACTTTTCCTGAAGATAGATCATAGTCCAACTTAGAACTGCGTGACTTTTCAGTGACGCCAAGGCATCGTGACGTCATCATGACGTCATTATGTAAAACATCATTAATGGTCGTAGCTCAGCCATGCAATATCGATTTCAATTCAAATTTGGTATCAATCATGCTCAGGTCATGGGTCAGACATTTAGCCCACGTAAATGAGCCTGCCCCTTCTAACGTGCGCGTACACGTGCGTCAAAAATAAATTAGAAAACAAAATGCCAAAAACTCCAAACAAAGTGATTTTGCATACGTTTCAGACAATTTTAAGCTTTTCAAAAATTTCCGCGCGTGCAGGTCGGCGGTCGCGTATTTGCGTTTGTAACGCACGCGGATCGAATGTTTTCCCTTTTTTGCTCGTTTTGGATTAACGATACTTTTATCAACAATCCCTGTAAATTTCAGTCATTTTTCACTCAAATTGATGTAATATGCGCGCGTCAAAGATAACAACATTCCAAAAATAAAACAAAACATGCCTATGTTTAATGGGCCATAACTTCTTTAAATGATCGGATACCCCAGTTGTTTTATTATATGTGGATAGAGAATGAGTTTTTTTGCTGTTTGGCTTCAAAAGGGTCCCAATTGGCCAACAATGATGGGGTTCAAATTTTCGGACCCCTCTTTCATTTTTTTGGGGGGTCCATATTGGGCGCCGAAATGGCATATTTAACGCGCAATAGGGAAATTTGGTGTCTTCAGGAAAATTTATGATAGCTTGGACCCCAATGAATACCAAAATGCAAAAAAAAAAAAATCAACTTTGGCTTTGGGAGCTGTTTCAGTGACATACCGTACCACACTATATGCCCTCCTTGTCTCACTGTGCAGACACTGTTACGCACATCAACTGGCAAGGATTTGTGTCTGCAAGCTATCAGGACATGTGCTTATCATATTTGTGGACTTTGCCCATATTTTCACAAAGAAGGCCTATGCCGAATACGGGTGGGTGTTATTTCCTGTTATTTTGAACTCTTATGATCTTTCTTTCCTCATCCGGAAGCAGAGGCCACCTCAGATGGACTTGTAATCAACAGAGTCTATACAAGTACTAGAGAGCTATTGCAAATGTATACATTATATGTGTTATATAGGCGCCGGAAGTGGGGGGGGGGGCAAAACGCATTTTTGCCCTCCCCCCCCCCCCAAAAAAAAAAAAAAAAAAAAAAATCAGTAAAGGAGTAAACATGGTTTTTATTTTTAACCCAAAAGAACACAACAATAAAAAAAACCTGAATTAAATCACATATACAATCACACTCAAACAAAAGCAATACAAAAATAGGGAGAGTATGAGAAAATGACACAGTGAGTGTCAAATTTGAAAGAACATACAATTTAAATGACAAAGTCATTTTTGGTTATCAAAATCGGTTCAGAAACGACTAAAATATCCTTAAATATAGCGATTTGTAATATTTGTGTACCACCAAAAATATTCGATAATTTGAAAAACCCGTTAAAAAAACGAAACAGCGCCTTTTACGTTGTATTTCAGCCAATGCCAATTAAAAAATAATGAATTAATTAACGGTCACTGTATTTCTTTGAAAGTGGAGCTGAATTTGAACGATTGGCTAAATTTTACACATTTGGGGTCTAAAATTACCTTCATAGCAATTTTAGGTCCCAAAAGGGCACTAGAAATGTCATAGATAAGAATAAGAGCAATAAGCATGCACTTTAAAGCCATTTGCGGTCTGAAAACAGAATTCAACTATCCCTTTAAACATGAAAACTGATATATTACTGAGTTTTAAAAGTTCAGACACTGGGAGAATTTTCAATTTAAAAAAAAGGTGGAAGACTGGGACTACGAAGTTACTCTTTTTTTATCAGTCGTATTGCACGTTTTTGTAAAATATATAGTTTATCAATATAGATTGGTGGGTATAAAACATCTGAGTTTGGATAAAACACCTATACTTCTTGAAAGCTTAGAACATATGTTAGCGATGTGATACTTCTTTTTGTCTAATCGGATATTATTATATTTAATTTCAATCGATTTCAATTGATTTCGAAATCAACGACAATGCATTTTCAACCGGATATCGTTTATCTTTATTCGAATCTCTCCCAAATTCTAATATGTAGTAGCTGAGTTTCTGATCTAAGTTCCAAATACAACTTATTTTCTTTCTTGATGACGGGATTATGAAGGAATTTTAGTCAAACACAATGGGTCAAAATCAAACTTCCCTTTCATCCCTTCTTTTTTTACCATCCTGGCCTCGATGATTGCTAAGCTCCTTTCCCTTCCGAATACTATCTTCAGCTATCTACAGTTCCATGCTTTACTTGAAGAAAAAAAAAATCAATACTCCCTGCCTCTCATCCTTTCCCTTTCCTATATTATTACCTGTTAATTCAACTCTGGTCTAATCCACATACTTATACAGTGACAGTATATATCCATTCGATATTTAAAGATTTTATTATCAAGCAACTTGCGAATCTCACGTCGACAACTAAAAATGATCGCTAATGTATTCCCACATTTATTTTGACTTTTCATTTACGACGGGAAATCGTGACGTCAAACACTATTTACTTTTTAGTATTCAGGCATGTGCTCTTATTTATCAATTACATTTTCATTTCTTCGAATAAGATAAAACTGTCGAAATGCGTTCTTCATGATGTAAATTAGAGTCAAAGGTGTAACTGGTTACTGCACAGGGTCAATTGTCATATATCGTCACAATCTATCTTCCCTAGATCCATGATGATCATGGAGACACAATTCAATCTTGACATGTGGATAGATCATAATGGGAGAATCATTTTATAAAATAATATATCGTGCAATGCATTATTCGTTATGTAAACCATTATCATACGTATCACCTAATTCGTCTAAGTGACGAATTAAAGTCTAGTTTATACTTCAATTCAGAAGCCACTTCAGGAAAACAATCATGAATTTCATATTTTGTTGGATCAATCTATTTTGCTCTGTAGGGGTTCAACATATACACTAAAGTCACGCAATGTGCATATATATTGATTATATTCATTTTTTACCACTCCAAACATTTTGAATATACACCTACGTTTGCCAGGTACCATGGGTATAGCGCCAAATCCCTTTTTAATTTCTTGATATTTGCAATAGGAAAACCATCGATAAATGTCTTCAAACAGGAAAAAAGACGTAAATTCCCCTTATTCATTCATGGTAAAGGCTCATTTGGGCAACGCTTTCTGTTTGTTCTTCTTTGGACATTTATTAACTTTAAAATTAGTTTTTTTTTCTTCACCTGTACACATTTTTCACATTTCTCCACATACAGATATAACATTATGTTATTTATTCAATAAAATTACAAATAACGTTATTATCATCTAGTTTCATCGTCTTTCATGTTCAAATTTTTAAATTCATTATCAATGAAACAAATTTTGTCATACAATATTTTCATCTGTAGACTAAATTTTGTACAATCCATGGTAATGTGATGTTCGTTTCAAATTTCCGAACTTCATAATCATTGCAGGTACGTAAATATGTTGGTAGTTTATTCGGGCGTCTACGCCTTCCAATTTCAATTAAATTAAATGATAATCATATATTTCTCGAAGTTTATTTTCTGTTTCCTCTCCGTCTGTCTTATCGTTATCTAAAATATTTTCGAATTCTAGACATTCATTATTTCCATCAACATAAAAATTACTTTTCTTTAATAAATTGTGAAAATTACTGAGCCAACATGTAGTAGATTTCGCTATTGTGTTGAAAAGGAGAATTACTTCTCTCTTAATTATTTACCCCTAAGATATATCTTATCCATTGCACTTTCTATAACATTACTAACAATATTGTGAAACTTCCCTTTTCAATCTTTACCAAGTTCTCAAGATTCACTACAAGATCACCCCATACTTCCGAACCATATAAAAGGACAGGTTTAACAAGATAATTAAAAAAAAAGTTTTCTTAATATTCAAGAGATGCTCCCTAAATGACTTAAATGATCGAAAAATAAGCTATTTAGATTTTTCAGCCAGAGGTATCAATGTATTGCCTGCTTTATATTTTCAATTTCCTCACCATTTATGTTAAAGGTATGTTGTTTCAACAACTTTCCATTCTTATTACTGTAAGGCCCTGGAAAATAGGCCTCTCTCAAAATTTTGTGTACATATATCTTTTTATTCTTGTCATATATTTTACACACCAGTATCTTAAAAAGTTTACACATTCTTCAGTGCTTGCTGCAAAGATGCAGAAACCCAACCCCTGTTTCCAAGAAGTGGTGACTCATATTGTGCCCTCTCCCTAAAACGAAACCAAATCGAAGGCGTTGGTCATGTCAGTGGTTTCTGCCTGATAGCATCAGTTCTATACCTGATGCTTCACAGGAAACACTTATTCTGACCAGCCACTTCATTTCTTTTCAGATAAGAAAATACAACTTTTAATCTCTTTCAATTCTGTCTGTTTAAGTTAATTATAATTGTTCGATTCATATATTACATTGTTGTGCTGCAACTCGTGTTTAATGAGTGAATGTTATTAGTGATATTAGAACCAATTAAGTGTATTTTATTAAACCAGACTGATCATGAGAGATGCAGGCATAACATATGTATTTAAGTGGCAGGTAGCTATTGTATGGTGTTAGTTATGTTTATGAAGCATTTAGATTATATAATGGTCGTATTATTATGCAGTAGAAGTAGTAAATCATTCTATATTCATACTAAGTCAGGTTAAACCAACTAGTGTGAACACACCTCATAATGTGTGTATGCTTAATGTGAGATGTATGGTGACGGGTTCATACCCCACTATACAAGAGAAGTAGTAAAGTTAATCCTGATACCAATTCAATAGACTGTGCATTGGGAGAAGTTTCTCTGGTCTTTATCAGAGATAACTGTGACATGCTATGACTAAGGGCTTGTGGTCAGCAGTAGTCCACCAACTGGACAAATGAGGGAATATCGTAGAAAAGAAAGAATTTGGGTTCATAGTTCAAGATTCAGGTCTTTGATAAATGAGTTGTTATGCATTCGTAGTTTCTCTCTCTCTCTCTTTCTCTCATGTCTCTCTCTTTTACTCCCTCTCATTTCTGGTTTCTCTCTTTAACTGTTAATATCATATTTGAAGATTGAGTGTGATTTTATTAGAATATATTCCTTGTATCTTTTAATTTACTTTGTCCCTGCATATAGAGAAGAGTTTTGCTAGAATTGAGAAAGTAATTGTGTGTTATTTTAGAAAAGGATTTTAGGGTTACTGCGACTATAGACAGGTCGGGATATTGTAGAAAGTTGGGTTATTGTGTAAAAAGACACAACAACTTTTAACTAGTTCACCTTGGTCTATAATTACAGTTAGCCGTGTTCAGATTAGAAGATAAGCAGTCAGATGCCTATGCCAATGTTGTTTATGAATTTAGAGTTAGCTGTGTTCATATTCATATTTAATCCGTATTACTTGTATTTAGTTTCATTAGTGGAATATGTTATTCCATGTTTATTGTTTATGTTATTAAAGAGTTCTATACCTGATGCTTCACAGGAAACACTTATTCTGACCAGCCTCTTCATTTCTTTTCAGAATTTATATTATTACCCCGGCCCGGGTAACATTACAAATCAATATTTTGTCGGATTTCCGATTAATTTGTCTCACCCGATTTTTTTCCCGATAATATTCTGCAGAATGTCATAATCAAATTCGCCTTTGTCATGAATGTGAGAAGGAAAAAAAACTCAAAACAAATTTCCGCAAAAAAAATCATCAGATTGCTTGAATAGTCATTCTCGGTCGTAACAAACCTTTTCAGTTGTAATCTAAATATGTTTGCTTTCACGATTTAACATGCTCATTCATTTATTGTTAAAGGTGAATTCCTTCCATTCCGTTCTTATTACAAATCAATTGTTTTCATAATATTTACTTCGAGTTACCTTTTCATACAGTAATTCCGCAAAAAAGTCTGCATTCTGTTTTTAGTTTTGGATATTAATACAATATCATCCGCGTACATCAAACAGTTCACTATATGTCCCGTTTTATTATACTTGATCAGTACTAGTTGTTCCTAATTCCTGGGGCAAATCATGAAGGTAAATATCAAATATGGGGGGCTAGTTGTACAACGCTGTTTCACTCCACAACTATATTGAAAGCATCGGGTAATTTCTTCGTTTAGTTAGTTACAAAAAACTTGCTTTCTCATACATTGTAGTGGTACCATCATTTCCTCCAATACTATACATGACTTTCTCAACAATTTATAAAAAAATCTTTTTCGCCAGACATTATCAAAGGCCTTGCGTGAATATACAAAACACAAATAAACATTAATTTTCTGACTAACGTCCCTAGCTGTCACATATCAATCAATAATTGTTTTCATTGTAAATATATGATACGAGGTTCTTTTGTTTTTCCTGAAGCCTGTTTGGTCTTCGACATACAGTTTATTTCTACTAAATATGTAACCAGACGTCTGTTCAAACTATTACTAAAAAGTTTGCCAACAGAGCACGAGAGGGAGATGCCCTATATTAAGAGGGATAGGGTTTAAAAAGTGAATTAAACAATGGAATAACATAGCTTTTTGACCATTTACTAGGAAATCTTCCGCTAATTATTATCATGTTAAACATTCTTGTTAGTATATGTTAGTAGGAGGTTTTGGCATCCTATAGAATGGCTTCCTGCAAACCGCTCGGCATAGTTTCTTCACTCTTTTAACCTATTCCCTATTTTTATATTAAGAACAATGCAACTACTGGCTGCTAATCATCATTTGCATTAAACCATTAATGAATACATTGTTAAAAAGTAATGATTATATAAAGCTTACCATAGTGAGAAATCCCAACAAAACGAGGCATATTCTCAGACGAATTAAGATTGTTCCAGTCATGGTGATTGCATGGAAATCTCACACATGTAGATGGACAGAAGCCACGTGCAGAAGACCGCTGATGAAAAAGACTCTCTCCTGAACCCTTGTAAACTCCAGTAAATAAAGTAGGTAGATTGATATAACAGTCCCGGTGTGAGATAATTAAGGGTATTTTTTAGAGCTCGCGATATTCGTCAAAATTGGAATCAAACAGATACAAATTAAACCAAATAAATAAATCTGGTGTAACTATCGAGTTTTGCTAGAACTAACAGCAAACGATATTCAAAAAAATTAATTAATAGTTGGTTTTCAAGCGACACAGCTCATAAATAGAACAAATAGACACTTTCACGATCCAGTTAGATTTCTAGTCGATCCGTTCAGCTTGGAATTGGTGCAGCAACTGAATTATTTCCACAAGAGCGGGGTGCTGACATCTGCATTTAATCGATGTGATTAGTGGAAACTATTATGTTCACACCGCCGCCTGACTGCCGTGGCGATTTAGCCAATGAGAGTGCGTACATTTACATCACGTGATATGCTAATGTTATCGCCATTTCGTCGCGCACGGACTGGTTTGGTTATTGGAACTGCTGTCTGGGATGTTAAAAACAGCAGCACGGTGGTGTGTCTGCTTGGCAATATACGGAGGTGTCGTGGTGCGGTGGTTCATTCATTTGACTCTCAATCCAAATGTTGAGGGTTCGAATCTCATGTTTGATGCCCGATATGATGCAAAAGTCAGCGTAGTTTGCCTTGGCATTGTGGTCGTCTGTACAATGTTTCCCCATGAGTGGGAAATTTCGTAAATGGCGCCGAACAATATTTCATATTTCGCTCAGTAGGGAGAGGGGGGTGGTAGTAAGCACTAACATTTTTTTATTCATTTTGCCCCCGAAATTTGCAAATGACACCGACCAATTTCGCTTATGTAAAATGTACGTGTTTTTGGCCAGAGAGACGGGCCCTTCGCCCCCCCCCCCCCCCCAAGGGATCCGCGCCTGCCATAACTTTGATTCCAAAAAGAAACAAGTCAAGAGATTTACTAAAAAAATTGTGGCCCAATTTCCTTCCTTAACGTTATTTATAAACTAGCCTCCAGTTGTATAGCTAAAAGGCTAAAAGGGATTTTTAAAAGGTCGTTTTATCGGAAAAAATATCCTTTCATTATACGACACATTGCTTTACACTGAAATAATGTTCAACTGAATCTACATCGCCATCAATCTCCTTATTTGTTCCCGCTACTGACCGATCAAGTTTAGTTTGTCAGCAAGCCATCAAAAATTGCCTTTAATCATCGAGATTAATATAAAAACGAGTCTGGGTACAGTTGGAGTTACGGCGAGTGAAAGGGAACCATCTCCGTTTACACAATATATAGGATAGACTAATGAATATAGTGTTTCATGCTTGTATTCACATTACAGAAGTTCAACAAAAAAATCAATTCTTTAAAATGTTGAATCAGATTTACCCATGTTTGATAACAAAAAAGAAAAAGAAGAGGGAAATCAGATGTTTATCGGATAGAATATGACTCAAAATTTGGTAAATTTTTTGTTCCCATGTGTCGAGCAGAACCTTATCAACATACATGTATATATTTTCCTTTTTCTGTAGCCAACATGGATGACAATTTTACCCAACACTTTTTTAGAATTTATTGATAAGAAAGAATTACAAAATTATTGATCACCCCCAATTATTCTATTGTAAATTCGGTTAATAGATTAAATTACCGGTATATGACATAATATCACCTATTGAGTAAACTAACAAATTACAATTGAATTTACCTCAGACAAATTAATGACTTAATCAGACTTAATAATGTGATTATAATAAGTACAGAGGTACATCGTTGTGCGTATGCCTACTTTACATGCACGTGCTCAACAGCAATAAACGCTTCGCCAACGAAAACAAAAAGTGTTTCCATAGAAACTACACCGCATGTCAATATACTTTACGATAAAAAGCAACATTAACCTAAATAAAGCTTTACAGACCCCATCAATTAAAATCAGACTTTTCTGTTCAATAGACTGTGTCTTAATTTGTACGTGTTATAATTAATCAAAAAGTGTAAACGGATTGATTTGGACTGTTAGGCCTAATAATAATAATGAATCAATCTTATCCAGTTTTAAATGGCTTTAATTGTTCGTATCCAATTACAATGTTTTATATGTTTTAGCTTTAAGATCCTCCTATATTGTCTTAAAGTCGTACTAAGAACGTTCAGCAATACCAATTATTTCGTGCAAAATGTATGCTAAATCATCTTCAGCCATTTCAGCATTTACGAATTCATAAATCATATTGGACGTCTTTCTTTTATCCATTGCTTGTCTATACGCAAAAAGATATGTAGATACTAGCCTTTGACTTAGATCGATCGAAAAAGGGCGGGGCACGCACCCCCCCCCCCCCCCTCCCCGGGAAAACCCAATACGGCATGCCTTCAATACATATAAAGTACACAAATTGTGCCCCCTATTTTGGTTTGAGACAGTGGGTGTTTTTGTGTGTTTTGTGCCACCCCCCCCCCCCTCCCCTACTCCTCCATCCGAGCAAGGAAATCCTGGATCCATCATTGGTAACAATAACCATTATGTTTTGGAAGAGGAGGTCAATACTGTGGGATATATGAAACCTTATTCGGGCTTCAAATAAGCAAATAATTTGTTATTCTGATGCTACTCATTGCATAACAAAAGTGAATAATAATTGACAAAAGTCGGTAAAATTAGATTAAAATGCTCTGTCTCTGATTATTTTGATGCTCGTCATCACCAACCAATTGAATGATACATTGCTTTCGATAATCTCTGCACATCTGTATTTAATTTATCATAATTATGGACAGAGAAATTAATTAATTGCATTCCGGTAAATACAATTTCAAACAAATGCAGAATGGTTTGAAACATATTGAGTATAGGACTCGTAAACACGAAGGTTTTTTCTGAGAAATGTTAAAAAATATTTTGATGCGAGCACTGTGGTATACTGATGAAGTTTCTCGTACAAAACACCAGGGTTTTAATCCTAGCTCAGTGCTCAAATTGTGCAAGGTGATTTGACCTCGTTTCCTCCCAACCGAGGTATAAAGGGGCTCATTACAAAGCTCATTACAAAAGAATGAAACGCCGATAATACCAAACAACAACAACAACAACTGGGGTAATTAAAATTGCAAGGGCGACGGGAAGAGCTGCATGGATAATATTGTGGCTGCCCCGGTAAATAAGGCCAACAATGAGGCCAAATCATTTCAATTATGGACTTGTCCCCATTTTCATGTCGTGCATCTAATTACTAAACACCAACACACTCATTCCGCACACAGATTCATTCCGCCTATGAATATATATATATATATATATACAGTCAACAAAAGTTTACACCTAGAAATTTTGGCGCAAGTCGATTTTTGCACTCTCGCAAAAAATGCCTCCTGTTCATCCAAGCATTAACACATACCACACAAAAATGATATCAAATAATTTGGGGAAAAACTCTCTTTCATAAGATGTATAATAATTCACTGTTCATAGATGATTTTTTGAATAGTTAGCAATTTTGTAGGTGTAAACTTTCTTTTGACTCACACTGTATTTATACATTTATGTATATGTGTGTGCATATTGTTAAGATCAAAAGGTGAATCTACTTTGACAGAGCCCCATTATACTAGTGTCCCCTTGATAGAAGGAATTCGGCTACGTATGAATAATGATTAAGTTGATTGCAATTGCGTTTGAGTATAGGTGTAGGTTTGAGTTGTGGTAGGCGTATTGTAGTGTTTGGCCACATGTAATTGGCTTGACCGTTTTATTAAGTCGGCTGGTATTTTTAATTCACCACGGCGAAATTGTAAATCGAATATGAATCTTGCAGTCTCACCAATTATTAAATGGATATGTGTGGAATTGATTGTAATTACAATACAATCATTTTAAGCTTAACGAAGGTAAATAAAATCAACGAACATAAGAAACAAGTCACAACATTGTTTTTAGGAGAAAAATGAAAAAGCATTTTTATTTTCAAATGGGCTGTCAGTTTATACAACTATCCGCTGGTGAGGAATCTATCATTAATTCATCCTTAATCGTTTACCAAACAGTCTGCTCTGAGGAAAATAAATGAGATTCTATCTTAAATTTAATCAATTCTGACTCCTGAGGAGATTATTGAAAAGTAGGACAAAGTAATCATAAATATGTGAGTTTCTATTCCATTTTGCAACACCATAAGGAAAGCGACTTACCGCATTTAATAATCTGAAATTTGACAACTTTTGTTCCATGAAATGCAATCATAGTTTAAATCCATCTAGACAATACATATCATGTGGCCAAGTTTTTGATGCACAGGATAATGTAGTTCCATATGACCACAGCTATGTGAAGTACTTTGAAATTATACATGATTATCTTCCCCAACTTCTCCAAACTTCTTGTAAAACGTTTAACCTTCACAATTACCCTATAAAGTAAATTCCATTATAATTTGTTTTATTAAAAACATGTTTGCATAGTGATACTTTCTAAATCAAAAAAGAAATACGATAAATGTTTAACACTTTTATAAAGTGATTAAAGGTCACTTTCAGAAAGCATGGTACCCACAGCACACTGTATCGTTAAACTTCTAAGGCACCATTAAGACTTAGTATTTACAATGTCATAATATGTTCTGTCTCTATTAAGCACACCTTTAAAAGAACATCAATTTTCAGACATGGACGAAAATGCAAAATCAAGACACTTTTAAATTTCATCTTTCGGCAACATTTTCTTTGTTCATTTACAATTTTCATTTTACAATATGTAGCTTTGAGATTTGTATTATATTACACATTTGAAGAGCGAAATATCTCCGTTATTTACGTTTTCATAGTAGAAATATTATACATGATTGAAACTATTTTTCCCTTAAAGGTACTATGTCCCTTTTGCAGCCAACCTCAAATGCTGTAAAACTTTGCAGGAATTATGAATATGTCATGTATGTCCTATCTGCGAAATTTAAACGTTATCAGTGTCCTCATATTCAAATTATGCAAGGAAACCCGTTTACTTGCTAGACTTCACTGTCAGACACTATTGAGTGACTGACTGGCTTTTTTTCTTCTTTGGTAATAACATACATGAAAAGAGTTGTAAAGGGTACATGAGCATTTGTCTACATCAATAACCCACTTCTTGTGATGGCCAAGATTAAACTGATTGAATCTTTGCGCAGCATAAAACGTATGACCATTCGGTACAATTGTCTGAAAATCAAGGCTATTACTTTTGGGCTCTATAGCCCTAAAGTCGATTTGACAACTAATAGTCGTTATTTTCCCACTTGAAGACATTTTCAAGCCCCACCTTTTATAGGGAAGTTCTAAATTAGTATTATCTTTCAAATGCAGTTGGAATTTAACTTTTTCATTTTTGGGGCCTGCAAATGGGACATAGTACCTTTAAGATATGATTTTGTAATAACTAAATTATTTTACATAGTCGCCGAAGAAAGAAATGCTGCCATTAGAATACAATACGTACAATATCCTTTTTTTTTTTTTTATAGAAAACTATGTATAGACAAACCAAATTTGTATTTGAGGAGCATGCGATAATCAGCTTATTCCATTTCATTTTTATATGACACAATAAAGCTCGTAAATAAGATAAATGAAAGAAATCCATTATGAATGCTATTCATAAAGTAAATGTCGTACATGACTTGAATCATTTACTCGTTGAATATTCAATATAATTTACATTTATACAATCCTTATTTACAATAAAGTTCAAAGAAAGAGATGACCTGCAATGCACTTTCTTCAAATTTGTATTGTTTTAGGCAATCATATCAACAAGCTATTTACACCATAAACGATATATTACAATGTATTCTTCAGTACATAAACAACGCTACATACAAAGCTCTCATTGATTCCGGGAGAAAAACAGGAATGTTTTTATCAAGTATTTGTTTCAAATAAATGAATATGTTTACATTTATACCAGGTCCATGATCCCATTCTCAATACAATTATTATATCACGTTACAGAACATATTTATTCAAATACAATTTAATTGACATTTTTGTTACAAGTCTATAAACGACATAGAACAGAGAACAAAATGCGTTTACATATCAATAATTGAATTGAAGAAGTCTGTACAAATTATATGCAAAGTTTGGATAAATTCAAGTTCAAGATTACCATTTATCGTCGGTATAATAATAATTATAATAATATCGAATATTTAGGAGCGCTAAAAAACAATTAGTACCATAGCGCTTACAATACAAATATATGGAAAGAGGACAAAAATTTACAGTACAGGAAGTATATCACATTGATCATTGGGGGAAAGATGAGTTTGGAGGGATCTTTTAAAGGTGGCAAGACAGGTAATTTCCCTTATGGAAAGAGGGATGCTGTTCCAAGTCTTTGATGCAGCTACTGCAAAACTTTTTTCAGCTGCTGAGAGTCTAGATTTGGGAATGTTAAGTTAACACGTGTCGGTTGCCTCAAGAGGGCGAAATTGCATTGATAAGAAATATATTCATTTCACCAGCTGGTGAATATAACACTGGAAAGTGACCGGCCAGGAAAATAAAACAATTACGATCCTTGCAATTGATACAACGTGACGAGCTCTGGACCAATCACATCTCGGTATCTGTCTAAGCTATCTAATATATATTGATATCCTTCTGGTTCTAGAGAGACGTAACTCAGTTCCCTTAATTTAAGTGGCATACAACTACAATTTGATATCTTAAATCCGCATTTTCTATACATTTCAGCTCACACTGCTTCGGGCATCGTTGAATTAAACACCACTATTTCAGGGGAGGTATTTTATAGCAAAAGAGGTATAAGAGAATAGTGAATCGTTTTTCGCGGTCCTTTTCGAGGATGTTTATAGATTAAGTTGAGTTCTGGTCATGCGATTACATTGTACAAAAAAAACTGTGTGAAAGTGCTTGGAAAAGGTCTATAATGGGGCAGATAAGTTTTGGTGTATACTGTGAAGTTTTTGAATCGTCAAAGTGATAAGAAATTGGCCCAGGTTTGTTGGTAGTCTCATGCACTGTACAGAAATTGGATTTATGTGACTACAGAAACATGCGGGATGTACTTGTTCTCCACAGCCGGTAACTGTTACTTTTTTTTTTTTTTAACAGGTCAATTTGAAAAGCCATCATTTTCCGTTGACCTCTTTTTCAATGATACTCTTCCACACTAATTAAATAGAAAGAAAAGCTACCAAATTAATTTTCACCTTTCGCATAGCTAAATCTTCTCTTTAAAGCCCCACTATCCTACGTGTAGCTACTTACTCCTTCTATATAGAATACTTCCCAAATCGGTGCCTATTGATCCCCCATGATCTTCTATTTCTTATGTTAGTTGAGAGCTGAGTTGATGAGATAGCCACCTGTCAGTGAACTCGCTGTGTGGTCAGATCCCTCCTAGCCACACTAGTGTTGATAAGCTTTAAAAGTTTGATGTGGCGGTTGACTTGGAACTCTTCGAACTTGCCCAAGTACTATCTGCAACACGACGACCAAGCCGAAGCTTAAGTGCTGTTTTCACCTGGATGAATATCGAGAGAGAGGACAAATATTGATAAACTGATCACAAAGACTTTCGAAAACTCAATCAAAGGAAGTTTCAGTCTCCTTGTCGATCAACTTTGTCAATATGCAAACGTTTATTTGTTTTTAATTTAATAATAATAATAATATTAGTGGGTTCTTGTATAGCGCTCGTGTCAGTCAGATTTGACCCTCCTGGCGCTCCCGATTATTACCCTGGCTTTAGCACGCCTGCCATACGGCGCTCTAGCATTTCAAGGAATAAATTCCTTGTATTTGTTTATTTGTTGATCATTTTTTTTAAATTTACTTATCCATTAACTTATCTATTTCTTCATACATTCACATATTCATCTATTTATTCATTAATAACAAGATCGCAAAGAGTTTAGAAAAAATTAAAACATCGAAATTCCTATAGCCTTATCTACTACGTATGAATGTTGCAATTTATTCAAATTGATGTGTTATGTAATGTGAATGTGATATCTGTGGGTTGTATACAAAAGGGGATTAATATTGCCTTTCCTTTAATTTGTTGGCAGACTTTGCTATCGTATATAGCTTATGCAAAGTTCACAATGAGAACATGTGAGTAAAACAAAAAAAAGAGGGTATATATGTGGTAAATAAAGAAAAGGAAATATAGAAATTCTAATTTAAGAGATTTTAGTTCTATAGTTTACCTGAAGGCTTCCTGTGTTTAATAATATTAGCAAATCTCTTTCATTAAAGCTAAACTTAAGCTTGACTTTTCGGCTTATTTCATTACTTTAAAAAAACGACTGTAGATATATTGTATAGTTGGTCAGAAATCAAGGGTAGTGCTAAAAAAAAAAATCAAAGCTCGTACAACATTATAAACAAATGAATTAAAAAGGGGAATGTTCTTGTTGTATAACGTATATATTCAACAAAATATCTGATCACGTGACAAGTTTTATATATCGCCGTAATTTATCGTTTAAGTTTTCGAAAAAGATGACATGTATCCATGGGGTTTTGTTGGACGAGTGTTAAATGGAGTATATAGATAAGAAAGAACTTACATCCGGAACTAGCAAGCAGTGAAACACCAAAATAGAGACACCCTGTAAACGTAAAGTAAAAAGAAATGAGAGAAAAGTGTTCTTGTTAGTTGCTACCTATTGTGATGGTGGAGGTAAGACTATCGAAGGTAACAACAAATGAGAGGGTGTAAGACACTGCGGGGAGCAAAGCGACCAGTGGTGGGGGAGTCGGGTTGAGAGGCGAGTTTTCGTAAATTTGTTGTAGGTTTTCCATGATGGGTCAGGTAAACTAGACCTGACACTTTGGCTGTAAGAGGGTGCATTTCACAAACATTATACTTGACCCTTTGGGAGTTAATGTTTAATTATTCACAAAAATGTGTGAATCCGACGACGCGACGCGACACCCGATGTGACGAAGTGAGCCATATTGAAGGGCTTTAGTTTTCATACCTGGAGGGAGAAGCATATGATGAAGATGTACTGAAAGCAGATGACAGCATCAGATTGGGTGAAACTGGTGATGGTTCCAGCGATCCAGGTTAATCCAAGGATTGGTAGGAGGATGCATAACGCACGAGCCGTTGCCCTGCAGAAAAGCGAGAAAAGTACAGATTAATGATGATATAAAAACGATATAATTTTGTTTTCCAGGCTAGCCCCACCATCATTAATATGGTTCTCCCCGATGACCCGGCGATCAAATTATTACCCCGGATATGTTTAGAGAGTGCACATGTAGATCTATAATGTCTTGCAAGAGGATATTTAGCACCCTAACAGGGTTTCGAACCCCGTATCATGTGCTTTATAGTATTGGGACTCATCCACAGCACGACACATGCATTAATAAAATTGCTAAACAGTCAGAGGCGGATAGCCCGATTTTGTAAGCTATGCAAGGGAATCATGACCACCTTAGTCAACGTCATTGATTAATTTAAAATAGTTTTTTCTTTGAGGTCTTTCTATATTTCAGTTCACTTTACTTGAAGACATATTTCATGAATACTTCAAGATGTATGGAATATATGCTAAGCTAGAGAAAACCGTTTTCTCTTTGCATGGCATTGTTCTACGGATCTTTAAAAAGAAATCGTTTCTCCAAGTGCAGACATTTCGAATGACACTTTTTAATCAAATTCCGAAATGAATCACTTTAACTTGACCTCTTTGACTTTCTGGAACATAGATGATCCCTATTTCTATCCTTGTTGATCTAAGGCAAAGTGATTGGAGAGAAATCTGGAAAATGCACAGTATCAAAGCTAAGGTTATTTAACAGCTTAAATACGGGGGAAAGATGAATAATTACTTGATCTTGTCGATTTCATCTTTCTTCTTGTTTGCCTTCAGAGACCTGAATGTTCTCATGACGAACCACAACACCGTGACGCTGAACTACGCGTAAAAATAAAACAGAATGTAGAAATATCGTTCATTAGTTCATCACATCTAAGTTTAAAAGAACAAGTTTAAAAGAACAAGTAATTTAATCTTTTGTATAAATGGAAAGTTTTGTTTTTCTGTTCAGCAATTTTGTTTTTGTCATATCGTCCTGTTATTTGGTAGGTTCGTTCCAGTGATATTTTATATATTATGTACACGTATTAATTGTTAACGTTATATATTGCCGTCATGAGCAATTAATCTAAGCTTTTGAAAGAAAAAAGAAACAAGTTCAACATTTTACCATACCGTAAATATTCTGGTTACTACCAATATTTCATGACTGCATTAATTACGTTTATTCTTTCCAGATTTTTTTTCCATTTTATCCCGGAACTGCAGTACTTTGCGGAGAATAACTACACGAAAGCTCAACGTTTACGCCCTATAAGCTTTTGTTTGTATTGATTTGTAATGCTTTTTTGGAAACATACATAAATTGAAAATTGAATTGAAATTGAGCCAGTGTAAGCTATAGAACTGTATAGCCAGTTTTAATTCAGTCCTCCGTTAAAAATTGGGCAAGTTCCAATCACTTTATCTTACCATTTCTGTTGCGTAGACACATCCTGCAAATATGTAGATACTGTTGTCTCCAACGTGTAACCAGCAGCTGAATAAAGAATATTCACGACACCATTATTTTTATAGTTTCTTATTGTTTGTATTATTATTATCGTTATAACTATTTTTATCATCAATCTAAATATATTTTTTCATTATCATGATTATAATCATTATTAATCATCAGTATTATTATTATTCCCATCGTTGTCATCATGATCAATAATTGTTACTAACATCATTATCATCATTATAATCATCATCATGATCATTATATTATCTGTGGAATGTATGATTCAATAAAGAACCGCGAGCCATGAATAAGATACACAGTATAGTCTTGTATACTAAACAAACTCAGATGTTTACAAGGTGTTAAGAATACTAAGAAAAGAAGAGATATTTTAAAAAAAGAATAACTGAATCTTAGGATATAATATAAACAAAGCCATTAATACTTAGTCCAATATGCTATAGCTGCAATATTCAAATATTTCGCTAGAATATTCAATGGATTCTACAAATATTGTGAAAGAATCACAATTCGGATTTTCACTTATGCAATTACACAAGTAAAGGAATGAACACCTATAAGTAACATGTAGAATAGATATTTAACCATCTTTAACGACATAAGTACAGCGGAAAATACTGGGAATTTCCCGATGATATGAACTTTGTTCTAATACAAACAGAAAAATGAGGGAAGCAAATGAGAGAAAGTTTGAGCCATATCCGATTAAAAATAGAAATGTTATGATTTCTTTTAGTTCTGTCATCAGGGAAACACGTATTGACAACGCTGTGGCGTATCTTGCAAGCTACTGTGTAATTTGCTCTCTACAGGCAATTTGATTAACTTTCGTTTATGTAGTTATTAATGACGGAATGGATTGTTTCATACAGGGGTTGTATACAAATATATTCGAAATAATTATATAAGGGTGACGTTCTTTTTAGTACAGCGAAAGTGTCTCATTCTATTAAAACAATTCGGACTTCTCCTTAATACACAAGTGATCAATGATATACAGAAGCCCCCGTTACTCACAATGCAGATGTTCCATACGTGTCAAAGAGAACACCAAAAGACACCCCAACAACCACAAAGGAGCCTCCTGAAATAATTGAATTGAATCGAATTGAAAACTGAGGTTTATTGATAACAAATCAATGTGACTAAAGAGGCAGTCCTCCTATAGTATTCTCTTATAGTATTCCCTTATAATGTTTTGGATGATACGAATTTCCAAAGCACATGCTAATAGCAGGTGGTGCGTACGCGGCATCGTTTAACAATGTTAAATCTGAGATGCATGGCCCTACATGTTATCAGTGTCTGTAATATGGTGTAATATTGAAGCCCTAAACAAAGATTGGCTTCAAAATGATGAAGAAGTGACTGAACAAAACGTTGTTTTTTTTTAATCAGTGACCGGTTTTACCATACTCGTTTTCTCCAATAGACTGTAGTGTTATGAAAACTGTTAGGAAAACGCAAAATTTGATTTTGATTTCCAATCATAAATATCTTGATAATCAGACATGCGATCGGCTTGTAAAAGTCATGGGTTCCTGACCGACCTAACGGTTTATAATTGTCATTGCAGCATGAGTTAAATCCAGGATTTTGTTTCAGAATCTGAGACAAGGTTACAGGATCCCTTTAATTACGGAAATCGCTATTTCAGGAAATAGTGGAAATTTTATTTCGGTCTTACCGTAAGCGATAAGACTCAGCCACCCAATCCTAAGTGCTTTGGAGCCCACGGCAGTCGTACGATACAGGGAAACGCCCTCGATCATGGTCCATGCAAGAGCTGATGTGAACAGGTAGTGTAGTGTCACTGTCACGCCCTTACAGAGTGCCTGTCGTAAAACAAAACAAAAAGAATATGTTTACACTTCTATTCGAGAATGGATGTTTTCTGTTCACTGAAAGGACCTTAAAACAATTTAAGTCGTCTGTCCGAACTGAATTAAGGTCTTAGAAATGCACACTCCCACCAAACACAGATTGATTCCTAAAGATAGAGTCCAATAAATATTATCGACATAGAATAGCTGCTTCATTTAAGTCTTAAAATTGAGATTTTTGGAAGCGTTGAAAAATGTCTCCGCCGGGAATCACCTCCGGGTCCTAGGCTTAGAACGGCAATGCCTTAATCGCTATGCTACAGAAATTGGCTAGAGATTTCGATGAGATTTTCAATTGCCCGATTGGCAAATCTTCAGCTCTTTATCAATTCCTTTCGCATTTGTGATTTTCTTTAGATCTTGAGGTGATCATGATGGTTGTGAGAAAAAAGGGGATATATATACTCACCCTATTTTCTGTTGCCTCAGCCAAGGTGAGAAAAATAATCTGTCCAAGGGCCGTGCATATTGCCAGGTTCATGTGAATCTGAATCTTCAGCATCTTGCAGGCTCTGTAACAAACCGTTAGAAATTGTATTGAGGGGTGGAGGGGAAACGCCTGAAGAGCTGCGATACCCCCACCCTATTTAAATCATATTATCAGGACATTTTAAAACTGTTTAATGTTGATTAGTTCTCTAGTTTCATAAGTTCTTTGTTTCCACAGATTTGTTTTTCTACCTGTTAACAGAAATATGATCACAAAGGCGTTCCGAATCGACTGCAGGCAATTTCATTGGCGTTGAGGACCACCTTTGTTATGAGGGAAGAGTGAAATGGCATATTACGTAATCCGATCATTATTTATATCATATACAACTAACACCAAGAACGTATCTTGTATACTCTTTTGGTGGTTCACAGTCCAGAGACTTATTATCCACAATACCGCACCACCTCTACTGAAACGGAGGTGCGCAGGGCCAGCTGAACAAGTCTTCAATATGCACTATAGGCATTGTGTATGGCGAATACATAACGCGCCAGCCGACCCTGAGCAGCCAAGGTGAGCTCGAACATTACTGCGGAACGCCCTAATAAAACACTCACCCAGTTACACAGTATATGAATACAGCAAGAACCAAAGAGGCGATAGAAATGCCACCAAGGATGTAAGACAGGTAGCTCTGTACCTGGGCATTGACTCCTTCAGGCGGCTACATGTAAAATAATTATCATAATAATAATAATAATAAACAAAAACAAAGATAAGAAATGTAATAATAAGAATTAAGGGCGATAATAAATAGTTACATTTCATTGGGCACATATTAAAGATAAACTCCAGTACTGGTAAAAAAAAAATAATAATTCTCACAGAATCAAACGAAACTTACACTGAATGTTCAAGATTACAAATAAATGACATGTGCCAAACAATTTTGAAAGAAAATGTATACTGGCTGAGTAATGAACATAGAAAGACAAGGAAATCAAGGTAGTACTAGCCCCGACACCATGAGTGTTGTCCCATATATAGCTTTCTATGTTAGTGCTTGTTACTTTACCAAGACTCGGTCAAATTTATTATGATTTTGATGACTCCAGAACCTTGCAGTGCACACCAATACTTACATGCTACATGATCAACTGTTTCTGATCCTTTCCACACCTTTTCTTTCACAATGATATCGCATTACCAGTACTAAAGTTTATCTTTAATCCCAGGGCATACTCGTAGTGCCTACTTAGTAAGCCCTATCATTGTTACCCTTCATGGCATAAGACCAGCTGCCCAAGGGCGCTCACGCCTTTCGAAAGGGAACAAATTCCTACCATCTACCAATTTACTACACCAGGGAGGTGTTTCACAAATATCCTAAGTCGAACTTATCTCTAAGTTGGACTTAAAAGTTATGGAAAGCCATTAGCATCCTTGAAAATATTTTGTAAAAGTTATTTTAAAAGGCATAATATGTTGATTCAAATAATTCGTATTTTTTATTATCATGGGAGATTTCATGTTCTTGATGTAGAATTTATGGAAAGTCTAAAATACTTGATTTTTCGCTTTTGAATATATTTTATTTTAAGGCTACAAATGGCTCTCCATAACTTTTAAGTTCAACTTAGAGTTAAGTTCGACTTAGAATCTTTGTGAAACACCCCCAGGGTTGAGAGTTTATAATGTGGATTAATGTCTTGCAAGAACATTAGTCCAGTAGCGGAACCCGAACAGCGAACCATGTGATCCAAGGTCCAAAGCCAAAGAAAATGAAAACAAAAACAAAACAATAAAGGTATCTTCAATATATGCAAATATTGTTATTAATAATAATTACAATAGTAGTGATCATAATAATGATGATAATGATAATGATAGTAGTAATGATAATAATAATAATTGTAATAATATTATAGACGAGAAACTCCCTCCTAGCGCTCCACAAGTATATCCCCCGGTTTTCGCATTGAGGTGAGAAACTTCAGGACAATTCGATCTAATTTAAAATCCAATCTATCTTAAGGCATTGCTTGCTAAAACCTTTGGATTCTTTATAAAGCCCTTAAAAACTCTGTATAGAGCCTATGGAAATAAAAGATTTCAATACTCAAAAAGTATACATTCAATGCGAATGAAGACATTTCGGAGTTTGACGGCGTTTCTATGTGGTTTGCGAAAGATTTATTCTATCACACAAAACGGTAACCAATCAGTCATTAAAGGGATCCGGTAACTTTGTCTCAGATTCTGAAACAAAATTCTGGATTTAGCTCATGATGCAATGATAATTATAAACCTTTAGGTCAGTCAGGAACCCCATGACTTTTACAAGCCGATCGCCTGTCTGATTATCAAGATATTTATGATTGGAATTACAAATTTTGAAAACCGTTCGCCTGACGGTTTTCATAACACTACAGTCTATTGGGGAAAACGAGTATGGTAAAACCGGTCACTCAAAGATTTTTACTTTTTTGAGGCACTTCTTGATCATTTTGAAGCGCAATTTTTTTAGGGCTTCAATATTACACCATATCACAGACACTGATAACAGGTAGGGCGGTGTATCTCAGATTTAACATTGTTAAACGATCCCTTTAACTGCTCTCACGTGTGTACAATTCTTGGTGAAGCTGGTCAACAGGTGTTCGTTCCGTATGCCACTTAAACCCGACTCGCGGGAGACAAACTCAATTAGCCCGGGATGCATCGCTTTCCTACTATGTGTTGGATATACAAAATTGACACGGACAAATCAGATCAGCAGACGTTTATTTTGACCGACGTAAGAGAAAATCAATGATCCATTCGATTAACCATCAACCATCCGGTCCTTCAATTTGTCCATTAGTTATTCAATGAATTCCATAAAGGAAGCCAATATCACCCCCCCCCCCCCCCCCCACCAAAAAAATGAATCTATAAATGAGAAATTAAAGATTTGTTCTATTTGTAAAACATTTCCTGCCATATTTTTTCTACACTCGAATTGCATGACCAGAACTCAACTTTATCTTTAAGCAAATAATGCAACAACTGATGACTTACCTTTAGAGAGAGCAGAACAGCGAAGCTAGTCAGATGACTGCTGTTGCACACAACCGAATCAGAGGCGACAGAGACGACCTGGACTCCATCAGTTGACCAAACACTATCGCACAAAAATATTTAACAAAATCATACATAAGCGTACAATAAATACATGTATATAATTCAACAAAACACTCTTGATAACATGTAGAACCGTATGTTGCATCAATATGAGTGTTATAAATCTCAGAAATATAATATACATTGAATGTTGGGGCAAGCAACATGATTTCAAATATTATGATGTAACTCTTATTGTACTTCTCAGTGTTGGATCAGACGTGTATATTAAAATCGTCTTCCAAAAGATCTTAATGATTATGATTACAAATGAATTTTCGCGATGCACATGTAGAAAAGAATCCCCCCCCCCCCCAAAACAAAAACAAAATGTATATACATACTTCAATTATAATTCAAGCCTCCTGTTTGTAATGCAATTTAGCCAATTTGTTTATGGTTACAGCTCATAATTTCGACGTATCATTACGTCTTACGAAAATGCTCAAATGCATTGCAAATCGGGCACGTGACTCGTCATTTCAGTCCATATATAAAAATTAGAATCGCGTCTGATTACCTGTCGGTGACCTGGTAAGCACAGTACACACCATTGGAACCGTCCTGTAGAAAAATATTTGAAAATATAAAAAGCACAAAAAAGGGAAACGTAACAACTTTTTAACTTCGGGCTTATTGTCCATGTTACCAGGTAAGGTGGATAAATCAAAGTACATTATGGAGTATAGATGGACTGTTCCGCTTTAAGGAGCTGACACTTAATCATATGTTAATGTAATTAAGCAAGGTTTGATATACAAAAATAAATGAAAAAAGACTAGATAAAGATGATAATAGTAGTACAAGCAGCAGCAGCAGCAACCGTATTAGGAGTAGAAGTACTAGCAATAATAATAATGATCATAATAATATTAATGCTAATCATGATAACAACATCAAGAATATAATAATATGATATATTAACAATAATAATTATTATGTTAAAGATGGTGATGATCGTGCTCATTTTTAGAATGATGAAAATGTATAACTAAAAAGGGTAGAAATCATCTTAAAATACTAGATCTTCATTTGAGAAGGCTTCCATGCATCGTTGACACCTACTTTATCTTACTTTTCATCATGCCTATAAGTCTGATTTTTGCTCGACAAGTATTTTGAAGGAGTTGAAAAGTACTTGATAACGAATCATGTAACTATTGTTATACAAATTTTACGTAATGGTCAATATTTGGCATGTCTCTGGTCAATCGGCATTATTCAGCAATCCGATTAGTCAGTGTAATGTCATTTTTTTTGTTCTTTCTGGTATCGGTCTCGATTACCCTCCTTCGCGATGTTTTGTAGAAAGTGGAGAGCCCTGTGTCTGCGCACCTAACATTTCTCTCGAAATTAATTTTCTATTGTATTCCTCTTGTCCTGGATTTCATTTCATTCCTTATGTTGCAGGGAGTATATGTTTTTTTATTTTGTGGATTCGCCACAGAACAATATAATTTTCAAAAGAAAAGGCGGCCTTGTCATTTTGAAATCGCAAGACAAAGATTCCCATGTCTACGCACGCATTCACTCTTCATTTAGAAAAATTGGTCCAATCTTGCTAATAGTCAAATGCACTGTACATGAGTTTGTGGTCCCCAATGTTTAGCTGTTATTAGTCATATTTCGAATATAAGGGCATTTGAAGAGCCATTCTTTTCAGGTGACTTTTTAATTCTATTATGCTTTTTTCAATACTAACAAAGAACATGTACAAAGAATTAAAAAGCCCGCGAAATGTTTTTCGCTTTTTACAAAACTGAACCTTCCCTTTAACCAAGTAGCTATAGTGTTGCCTCACCGTTGGGGGAAAACCTTCGGTAGACTCCACCATGAAGATTATTTGCACAGAACCATTGGAGAGATTGATGGTCGTGTTGCCGTCAATGAGTTCGATCTTGATCACTGAGCTGATGATGCTGACAATGTTATTCTCGTCAGCGTTGTCCGAGAGCTCGACACTTTCCGCGCCACCTGGGAAGTCCTCTCGTTCTGTGTAGGCGTAGTGGACGGTCACTGTTCGGTAGAGATGAGACAGAGAGGGAGAGTATCACACACCGCGTATCAAGATTCTAGACCTCTGATTATGAAAAACTGCAGACATGAAGTTGACCATTGCCAGCTAGCCGGTATGAGCGAAAGATATTGACTGAGCATATATCTGCGCAAGCGTACAGTGCAAGGACACAAACGATGCACAGGAAGTTAACAATAGATACGCGAACTGCCCTGCTTAGAAATTAACACATATTGTCATGCACATTTTGTCAAAATATCCTTTTTATGAATCTTCATGCCGGATGCGGTAAAAAAATACAGACAACCTTTTTTCGAGTCACGGTTAAAAGTATAGCCTATCGGTGATCTCGAGTCAACTCTATGCCCTTCGACATCGTCTCGGGGCAGAGTACAGTTTTGAGATCACCATACCAATCGTTTCAACCAATATCCCTCAAAGCATACAATATTTGTAAATGTTGATACGTTAGTATTACTGTCAAAGCGACTCTAATCGATCGATTCTAGGCCGTTCGAGGTCATTAAACCATCTCACAACTTCAGTGTAATAATAATAATAATAATGATAATAATAGGCATTTGAATAGCGCCGTCTATCTAGAAATTATATTCCTAGGCGCACTTATTATTACCCCCAGCTTGAGCCTCGCTGCCATTACAGCGCTCCAGCATTTCAAGGAACTAATTCCTGCCAGGTACCCATTGACCTCACCTGGGTCGAGTGTGGCAAATGAAGATTAATGACTTGCCAAACGACATTAGTGCCGTGTCGAGGATCGAACTAGGACCCTTGAATTTTAAGTCATGTGCTTAAACCACTCGACTACGACACTTCTATACCCCTTGATTTACAGCACACGATTTGGTAGGTAATAATAATGGACGCTTCTACACTTAAATCCGTGCGAAGAAATTGCGAAGAAATTATATTTGTTCATGCACCTACCATTTCTATCATTCACTGAACCGAATTTGAACGTGAAGGTTGAGCCGCAGTGCTGGTTTCCAAACGAAAGGTCCCCATGAGCTTCCTTAGACACCGCGCTGCCACAGCCCTATGTAAAAAAAAAATAGTTAAGATAAAAGCCAGTGGGGAATCTATGGGGTCTCAGGGCACAAAAGCACCTTCTTGATTTCGATACTTTTACAATGCAGCTCGAATTCGTCTCGGTGGCACGGTACAAATTTGACATAACCCTGGGCAATAGTTGTTATCATGTACCTCAAAGCAGTCGATATTTGTATTTTTACCCGTGTAGTCGGTTGCGCCGATGATGATAACATACTAGTAGTATGATCAGGTTCTGTTGATGGTGACGAATAAGTATAAGCTGGTGTTGTATGATCCGGTGTTGATATTTTTGTAGCTTGGTCCGATGTTTGTGATATTGTTGTGGGAATGGTTGTTGTTGTTGATGGTTGTGTTGTAGCATGGTCGGTGGTTGGCCGTTGTGGTGTCGTACCTACCGTCGCATCGGCAACTGACGTTGTTGTAGTATGTTCCCCTGTTAAAGTGTCTGTAGTAGGGTCCTGTAGTGACAGAAAAATTTGGGGTAAAGCAATGGGTGGTATTCTCATAAGTTAAGCCGGGACTAAGTCCAGACTAAACAAGAATTTTAGTTCACACTTCTATGGAATGGTTGGTTTCATCATGGCTAGTAACTCCATGGTTTCATCTTCCTCCTTCAATATTCATGACAAATATAATCTACCAAAGACTTTGTTGAAATTCAGTTTATACTGATATTATCTTTTTTTTTCCCCATTTCATTGCAAAATTATTTTTTTGGACACTTTTCATCGCAGGATTAAAATAATCTGTACAGGGTAAATGAGTTGACAGAAGGCACTACATACAAGTGCGGACTGTGTTAAGCCAGGCTTAACTTAGTACGCGCTATCGGAAAACAACCCAATAATGTTGATAAGAAATGCATGGTAAGATCAAATATGATATTAGATAGCTTAAACAATTGGTCCAGAGCTCGTCACGTGATATCACTTGTGAGGGTCCCAATTGTTATATTTTCCCAGCCGGTCATTTTTTATTGTTATATTAACCAGCTGGTGAAATGTATATATTTTTAAACAATGCATGTCGCCCTCTTGAGGAAGTTATGTCACCAATTACACACATTACACCATTAGGCCTAAAATAAAAACTTGTTGTATTGCCCTTTGGGTGCCAAAACATGGGTCGGTCAGTCGGAAATTTTTTATTTTTTTTAAACTTTTTTTTGTCGCCCTCTTTTGGCCGATATTTTTCAGATTTGAATGTTTTTTGTTTTTTTGTTTTTTTCCCACCTTCTTTTGGCTGATACTTCTCGGTTTTTAATGCTTTAATAAATGTGTTTCAGCGTCATCGTTCCATTGATATTTTTTTCACCTCATAATTATCCAAGGTTTGCACGAGTAAGAATTTTGGAATAATTTGATTCTATGTATTTATATCCCATTTAAACAAACAAAATACATATTTTTTTTATTCATTGATAAAAAAAAAAATCTAAAAAACTTTTTTTAAATGCCGACCGTAGATTTTCAGATTTTTGGGTCGGTCGCAAAGGGAAATACAATAAGTTTTTATTTTAGGCCTTACCGAGGGTCATTTTTTTGGGGGGGTCAATATTTTTTTTCTCGAATCTTTTTTTCCCATGAAATGATATTTTCCACATTTTATTTTTTCCCAAAGAATGCTTTTTGGGGTAAGATTTTTTTTTTTTTTTTTAATTTTTTTTATTTCTCCCTTGAATTAATTTTTCCAAAATTTGGTTTTCTCCAAAAAATGTTTTTATTTTTAAAGGTAAAGACCAGTATTGGAAACGCCCCAATTTCAAAAAATGAAATGGAAGCTCTTATTTCCAATCATGTGAAAAATTATGTTTTGAATAATACATGACGATAACAAATTTACCGGGAAACCGCCTACTAATTAGTTTATCTATTGGGATGTGTGAGATAAAAACACACGTGTCGCGCACGTGTGCGTAGTCCCATATACATTTTTCTTTGTACAGTGCTTGTAAATTTATGAAGACTGGGCCAAATTTCTTATCATTTTGATGATTCCTGAACCTTGCAGTACATCTATGCTAGATGATCAACCTTTTCTGATCGATTTCACAACGATTCTTTCACAATGCAATCGCATGCATGACCATAACTGGTCTTAATATTTTAAGGATTTTTTTTTTTCTTGAATTATCTCGAGTCGTGGAATCGATCAGAAAAGGTTGATCATCTAGCATATAAGTATTGGTGTGTACTGCAAGGTTTTGCATGGAATCATCAAAATGATAAGAAATTTGGCCCAGTCTTGATAAAGTTACAAGCACTGTACACCTCTGTAAATCTCTCCCACTCTTAGTTACAGTGTATTTGCAAACGTTACTCCTTACCTTTCAGTTGTACTCTCGTTTTTTCACCACCTGCACTTGTTCCGTTTACCGCTTATTGCTTACTTTAGTCCTTCTTTCACATGATTTCAGTGCTATTTCATGCTATTTAATTCAGATTTCTTTCTAAATTATGTTCCCATATGTTGCTATAAGCTATATTTCTCGTATTTATTCTGATTTATTTTACAAATTCAATATATCATGTTATGCTATGTTATTACATTGTGTTATCAATTTTGTTTGTAAACTTTTGTAATTCGGCTAAACGCCGCGATGAAAGTTTTATTTGAAATAAACCATTTTGAATTGAATTGAATTGAATACACAGAAAGATGGGACTACGTGATATCTATCCAGGCCGGATCGATATGATAATTTACCAAATATATCAATTATATCTAATTTGTATCATCACGTATTAGTCAAAACATATTCTTTCACATGATTGGTAATAAGAGCTTCTATTTCATTTTTTGAGAGGGGGGGGGGTTCCAAAACTGGTCTATACCTTAAAAGGCCCACTGCACTACTTGTAGCTACTTGCGCCCTCTATATAACAAACGATGCCTAATCGGTGACCATTGGTCCCCCATGATCCTCTTTTTCTTATGTTAACTGAGAGCTGAGTTGATGAGATAACCACCTGTCCAGTGACCTTGCAGGGCAGTCTAATCCCTCCTGTAAACTACGGCAGATAAGCTTTAAGTGTACCACTCACTATAACAACAAATTGGTTACAGCTTGGATTTATACGGCTTTATATGCACAATACGGGGCACTATGGTAGCAAAATTATTGTCAATGTTCCCCCGGGAGTGGAGATTGTGCACACATTATGTGCGGGCAAGCACTGAATCCAATAACCGGGGTATTAGTATATTTGTAAAGCGCTTAGAGACATTTGTATTAAGCACTATATAAAAATCAAATATATATATATATCTATAGGAATTTTGGCGTCTGGTGCATACATTCAAACTCTCCAGATGTTGCATGTTGCTCCCTTTCAAGTGCCGCCCGGCGCAAGTGACCCCTACCACCCCCGCGTAGATACATTACTGGTGTTTGACTATTTTGATTCACTTCCAATGTGAAATAAACGAGTTTGTATTATTTACTGATATTTAGAAGGTAATATTTACTGGCGAAGTGCTGGTTGTAGGATCAGTCGTCGTTTGCTGTAATGTACTTGTGACAGGTGCATTGGCGGTAGTAGTATTGGGACTGTCTGTTGTTGGTAAGACGATTGACGTCGTTCGTTCATTATCGTTGCAAGGAGAAGCCGATAAGGTCGATTCGTCAGGCGGTTGGGTTAATGTAGGACTCGTGGTGTGTATATAAAATCTGTCACAACTTAGGTAAAGATTGTCCAAGAACCAATTTTCAATACCGAATTCAGCACGGAATGAGCTTTCTGTTCGAAATAATTATAAAAATTAAAAATTAAAACACAAGTACTATATCAAATGTAGGGTTTCCTGTCCATCATCACGTCCACCAACATTAACATTTTCTTTAACTTTTGTTCGATACTAATGTCATAGAAAAGTGTATAACGGACTTACCATTTCGAAAAAAAATGAGTAATGAGCATTCAAATTCGCACCGGATAGACGGCAGTCGGAATTTAAGCATTCGATTTATTGATTAGGCATTCCCTTGAAATTTGTGCGATGTTGTTCATCTATGTTATAATGTTGAGTGGTCCATCGGAATTCTTAGACGTACTTGAAATTTCTGTTTAAAAGTTTTGCACGAAGAAAAGAATTTAAAATGTGATTCGTTAGCTTGTAGCTGTCAATAACAGCCATCGGAGAAGGGGTCACTGTGCTCTTTGTGGCTTGTCGTGTAAGTTACCATGATAAAACAATTGACAATGAGGAATAATGGGGAAATGAAAATGTAAAGAACGGTATTACGACCACTGACTAAAATTATTTATGGTGGGGATCAAAATAAAATACCCATCCCACTGGAAACATATTTTATTATGAAAGATTATACAAATGAACTATATAAGGAACATTTTGTTAAGGGTAAAGAAAAACGGTAGGAGGAAAATTCTCACAAGAAAATAAAAGAATAGATACAGAAGAACACGTATGAGAAAAAAATAAGAATAGTGTTTTAATAGTGCGAAGTGGAAGAAATATTTTTTTTTTAAGGCGAAAAGCAAGTGTCATGTTTTCAGAAAAAGCTACAATTTATGTTTTAAGTTGAATGACCAACATAAAAAAGTAGCTCCCCATTTGGGAAAATGAAAATTGGATGCGGCAACAAATCCATCTTCAAATCAAACTGTGAAATTGTATGACGATTACCCACTTAGAAATTCAAATGAAATCTGTCCTGACATGCATCATTTGGATGTAAAGATAAGTGTATTCAGTGATATGGTGACCAAAAAAAAAATTGAGAAAACAAATTTCGAAATTGAAGCATGTGAGCAATATTAAATCGGCCAAAATGTGTGGGAACGTGAATGAACGTTCATGAAATTGACTGATGTTTTGACGAATTCGGCCGTGAACACCTTTGTTATTAAATTTGTGAAAAGTGTAAGATAATTTGTATTCTTAGACGTTGAGCTTGTGCTTGTCAGCTTGATATATGATTTAGTATCATGAATTACAATCACAAATACATCAAGCAATAATGAATAACAAACGAAGACTGTGAATAATCACAATCTCTTCCAATAACTGACAATATAATCATCTAACTTAATTGTAAAAACTCTTTTTGAAACTTAAATGAAAAATATAGAAAATTATATTTATTCGAAAGAAAAAAGTAAATCCAAGGTTAAGAACAAGCACCCGAATAACAAGAATCCCTGTCTTTACCATGGTATAGATGTTGAAAGTGATCACAAGCAGTGGTACTGCTACATTGCACAAAGCGAGCTGACTATAAACGTTCTCTCCTTCAAAAATACAGATCTTGTACAGATGTAGGTGTCAAATAAGGATAGCTGCATGCAACTGTTTTTCTATTCACCTAATATCATAAAAGTTGTAGATTTCTTACTTGATGGATACCAGAAAAGAATACATGCGAAGGAAAGGAAGCGGACGGATAGGCAGAAAACTGAGAAAAGGGAATGAAGAGTGAATGGAAGGAGAACGGGGTAGAGAGGAATGAATAAAGACAAAAGGGAGAGTATGGAAGTGATTGGGACATTGCAAGGAAAAGAGGGATGAGGGGAGTGAAGATAGGTTTTGGGGGGGGGGAATGCATAATATGAAATAGGAAAAGAAGAGGTGGAAGAGGCTGAAATTCGGAGGAAGGAGTTAGAGGGAGGATTGCCAGAGCAGGATGATGGGATAACGGAAAGATAAGCCATGGTGGTAAGGGGAGACCGTGTAAATAAGAATGGAAAGGAAATGGATTTAGAAGACAAAATAGGGATGACTGGATAAGAGAGACACATGGGGAAGGGAGGGCAGAGTGTAGGGAACGAGAGGGAAAGAAATGAAGAAAGTAGGTAATATGAGAGGGACGGTAGAAAATGAAGCGAAGAGTGGAGGATGGGGTAAAGAGGTCGGGAAGCAGGGGAAAGTGAAATAAAATGAATTAAGGGTGGGGAGAGAAAAAGGGAGAAAGAATGACAGGGAATGTGTAGATTGTAAAAGGTAATACAAAGTTTTGGTTTGGGGTCATAAATTTGGTTCAAATGATCATATTGGAAGCATATGTGACCCTACAATATTCAGTGATCGTTGTCGCGGTTGAAATCGAGTCTAAAGTTATGAAATTTTAAATAATAAACTCTTTATGTTGTAAAACTCCCTCTCAAGGTCAAGATATTAATTAAGCTATAAAACTACGTTTCTTGACTAAAATCGGCCGATTACATTTTCCCGTTTGGAAATTATATATCACAACTACATATTCTGAGATTTTCATGGTCGTAGCTACCATTGTACAGCCATAGGCGCTATTTGAAATTTATCAAAATTTACCAGGAACACCGGTATATTGTTATATTAAAGTTTTCTCGAAAGCAGAAGTGTTCTAGGGGCTAATTTTTTTTGTGCTTGTAATACATCACAGGGGCATCCAAATATATATTTTTTTAAATTGTAAAGAATCTCTATCCACCCAATTTTCAAAATTTCCCAAAACTTTGTATTACATTTAAAGGTGAGAGAAGGGGAAAAGAGATTGGAAAAACGGAAGCATTGGGGAGAGGAGAGGAAAGAGGGTAATCTGAAAGCGAAAATAAAGGGGAGAAGAGAAGGCCAAGGAAATGGATAGGGAGAGGATGAATGGGAGTGGATACGAGAAAAGAGAGGGAGAGGAGGTAGAAGAAGAGACAAGGAACAGATAGCGGGGAATAAGCGAGGGAAAATATTTTGGGGAGAGGGTGAAGGGGTTGACGAGATGGAAAACAAAAGTTGGAGGACGGGAGAAAAAGCGAGAAATGGCTCTTTCAACTGATTATAAATGTGGTTACTAGACAGATTGGAACACATGTATATTGACGAACCAATTTAACAACAGATATAGGGATCTAATAGTTGAAACGGGTTCAACTTGGTGCACCTTCGTGAATATTAGGGACTTTTAGATTTGCGTTGACTGATACGTGTGACGTCCATTCAAGGCAGTGCATTAAAAAGACGTCGATCGTAACAATCCACGTTGTTGTTGTGCAAATCTAAAAGTCCCTATTATACGAGCCGACAGTTCATAATAATATGTCTACATCACCTGTGTATTCTACAGACACGACTGCATGGATCTTGAAATAAGTAGGGTCGATTGTCTCTAGTGCTGCAATGCAGTATTGGGTTGAGTAGTTAGCTAGTAGGATATAGGCCAGACTACCACAGGTGTAGGTGTCACCACAGTGAACAATGCTGTTAGCTGCCTCCGTGGCTTCCACAGTCGATGTAATAGTCCCTCCATTCCCGTTATCTGAGTTGACCGTCACGGTGGCATTGGTGACCTGGATGGAGTCTCCTGAGCCTTCTGGACACGCAGGGAATGTTGGTCCGCACGGATTTGGCCTAATATCTGTGAAGAAAATTAAAAATTATGAAACATTCATAGGTTCATTCTTATAATGGTTTTAAGATTCGTAGTATTAATTTGATATTGTTATTAGTTAATGATATTTTCGTTTTTTCACTTTCATCATTGTTATATTTTTGATTATTATCATCATTTTTTATTGTTATTGTCATTTTTATTACTGTTATTATAGGATTTCCCGGCCAAATTCGCGAGTTTGTCATTCGAATTCATTTACTTTCCATTTTAGTTAGCGCAGATCAGCTTTGCCATGCCAATTATCATTCAATTTTCCCGATTTTGTATTTAATTTAGGACTTTGATCGAAGGATTTCATAGATATCTCATTCAATTTAGAAACTGCTCAACTAGCATTCATATTAATCGTCACTCGTCGAGGCGGCTTTTTTATCATTCAAATTAACACCTGTCATTCGTATTCGAATTATGTTTATTAAACTAGTTTGGAACGTTAGGAGGAAGAAATGCAACGCACGTTTACAGCTTTAAAAAATGCAATTAAATACATGATTTGCCATTGGGGCCTTTTCTGTTATTCAATTTATTAATTTTGAGGACAAAGCATATGTTTGTAGTCAGACATTAGGTAAAGAAGGGGCGAAATCAAGGGATATGGCATCTCTGAACGGACATGTTCATATACCCCGGAAAAGTGGGGATACAAAAACACCTACCCCAGTCACGATATTGTACCCTTCCTCCATAATGAAATTGTGATAAATTTAAGATGAAACACAAGACAAACAACTTCCTTACATGAAAATTTACACAAATATTGAGACCATCAAGTCCGTAGATGTAAGTCTTTTTTGTTAACAATCAAACTTAAAGGCTGATGAATATCTGATAAATCTAAAAGTATATAAAGAGTATAAATGCAAGAAAATAAAGAAGGATGAAATAGTACACATGAAAAAACGACCTTGAAAGAAAAAGAATGAGCTATAAAAAGTGTTTAATAAACGAAAAATGTATATTGACCATTAATGTTAGTACACAAAGTGCTAATTTGAACGATACAAATTAATTAGAATGCTAGAAGTACACCGTCGCGATGTCAGAACATCGTGTTGCGCTAAATCGAATGACCAAATAGCGAAAGAAGCACTTTGTTCATTAATTGGAATGAAACACATAGATTCTAACGAATACTTCATAGATTTGAAATCTAGAAAAGGAATATAAACCCCAGATATACCCGACAGCACTAAAACCGTCGAATTTGAACGCAAGACAAATGAATTTGAATGACAAACTCGCGAATTTGGCCGGGAAATCCTATATTATTATCATTATCATTATCAAATTGTAATATTATTGCTCCTGTTATATATATGTATTTAATTCGGTACTTTCTCATATCGAATATTATCAATATTATCAATATTATCAATATTATCAATATTATCAATATCACCATAGGTTACAAATATGATAATCAAAATCAAAATCACAATTGCATAATCCCTTATTGTAGTCTTCGGAGTAAAACATGTATCATAATAATGCAGTGTTAATGCGGGTACGTCACTACTCCGCGTCCTAACTAGGGCCCACATGTCTTTATGTAGCGATGCTGTCACAAAGGGTGGCGCTATTTTGCGAAAAGCTGCATGTTTTCTGATCGTCAGACGATTAAAACTCGAATACAAAAAGACATTTCGTTCGGAATCGATGAATAAATTGAACAAATGCACCGTTATTTCATTTATTGTAACTTCTATTCAATTACTGGATTTCCCTTTCCTTAAAATGATAATGGCAATCATAGAAGTGTGATATTGTAGTTGGGTGTCGTGTTTGAAAAACGCCCTGAAAGGCTACTCTCTTTGTTTAAATTGTTTATAATTCAAGAAGATGGATTAAAGATATTTAAGTTCTGGTCATGCACTGTAAAAGAAACAGTATAGAAGGAATTAAAAAGTTTGATCGTGTAGCAATTAGGTATTGATGTATACTGCGATATTTTGGAATCGTCCAAAAGATAAATAGTTGACCCAGTATTGCGTAGAGTCACATGCACTGTAGACAGAAATGCGATAATTATGGGACTATACAAACATGTGGCATAAAAATTGCGGTCCACAACCACTACCTGTTACTTTTCATATTTCAAATATAAGGGCATTTGAAGAACCATTCTTTTCAGTTGACTTTTTTATGATACTCTTAGACACTAACATAAACAGAATTAAAAAGCTCACGTCTTTTTTCTTCACCTTTTTAAGAACTCACCCTTCTTTTATATACAATCAATTAGTTCAAAGATTTCAATAGCTTACCTAGACGAAGTTGGTAGCACACTGATTGCGACTTGCATCTCGGTATTCCCTGCATCAGAAACAAAATAATAATTTTTAGAAAATTAAAAGAGTGTAAATAACAAGAGTAAATTCCAACACTCGGGACCCCTCTCCCCTTCCCCTCCAAAAGAATTCCCTTTCGAGGATCAATCCGCACCCCCTTGTAATTATTGGAAATGTCACTGTAAAAAGATGAATTTATCGCGATTGCCTGATTATGATATGACAAGTGCACGAACGTTTATTAGCCGAAATTAGCCGCATAATATGTCTAGATGCCATTAGGACATTTTTGAAAAAGTGTCCATCTCGGAGCAATTCCCCGATTTAAGGGTTTCTGTAACTCAAGCCAAGATTTAAAATCATTAATAAACAAAGAAAGAAGTCCAACAATTGACAAATCGTAGATTTTGTATACCTTAAAACACAATTTTAGATATCGAGTAATAATTGTTCTCCCGAGCTCATAATTCACAAAATCCTACCGTAAACGTACCTGTCAACTATGTGCTATTGCCTAATAGTTGACAACTAGCTTTAATAGTAAGGTTTGATTAATATGGGCCCTGGGCTTCATATATTTCCAAATAAATTCATTTAGTCAGAATGCAAATTGCACAGATTATGTAATTTTAGGGAGGGCAGGCAATAATGTCTGTCCTACCTATTTACAACTAATGTATGCAGTTCGCATTCTAACGATTGAAATACAATGATTATAATGTACATAGAAACGGGTGAATATAATGCCTCGTTGCTGAGTAAACTTGTATAAATTGAATACATATTTAAACTGGCTTGTTCTCTTTATAGTTCTACTGCAATGAAAGTTCCTTGTATCCATCTTAGTTAAAACGGTAATTCAAAATACATAGGGGCAGATGTTTTGAGACGTGGGATGTTGTAAAAGGTTGTTCGGTGTCAAAGTGTTCAGGAAAACTCCCTGCGCAATCTTTTCGTGAAATATCATGACAATTTTTCGTTTTCTTTTCATTAATCATACAGTGCGTCCCAGAAAAAACGAAATCAAGAATTATCGATGTTTTATCATAACTTAATCACAATTATAATTAATAAATGACACATATTTGTAAAGCTTAGATCCTCTTCTTTCATTTAATGCAAGTCATATGATGTATATTCCACGCATGAGTGATTAAAACAATTTGAAGAGGGAAAACCAAAAAGTCATTTGGCGGGCGGTATCCGAATGTTAGAGAGAAAATCACAATTCTAGAAAGTTCATGTTCTGCCCTTTCATATGACACCTCAAACAGGGAAAATGAGCCAGGAATAACAAAGTTCTGTTTGCTTAAAGTTGTGTTTACATTTCCATACTTTGATTAAACGATTTCGTTTTCATTGGCTGCCTGCCGTAGCAACAAACAGAGTTGACTAAAGACTTAACTCCGTTTCGTTGACGATCAGCCATGCACAAAGAAGACGAAAGACTTGTTGCATGGCTGATCGTGAAAACGAATACGTTTAATTAAATTATGGAAATGCAAGAATTATTTCATAAACACAGAACTTTGTCATTCCTGGCTCATTTTCCCTGATTGGAGTGTCATTATGAAAGGGCAGAAGATGAACTTTCTAGAAATGTGATTATCTCTTTGAAATTGAGATACCGCCCGCCAAATGACTTTTTGGTTTTCTCTCTTCACTCATGCGTGAAATATGCATCATATCAGTTGCATCAAATGAAAGAGGAGGATCTAAACTTTACAAATATGTGTTATATATTAATTATTATTGTGATTAAGTTATGATAAAACAACGATAATTCTTGGTTTCGTTTTTTCAGGGACGCACTGTATAATCGAGTTTATCATGGAAAAATTCTTCCTCGTGATTCTTTTCTTCAGAATAAATTTATATTTTTTTCAAATGATACTGGAATTGTTAAGAAAGAAATGACGCATGATTGTGTTAATCCTTTAGTATGACCTGTCAAGGCAAACCCTAGGTATTCCACGTATCCAAATATTGGCAGAAACAGATCTGAAATGTTTAGGCCTAAGATCGATATGCTGTCATCTACTAATTACATATATATATATATATGTGGATTTCATTTTTGGTTTACCCATATTGTGCATTATGTAAGGGATGACCCGGGTAGGCTTGTCTTAAGGAAGTATTGAATTGCTGACACTCATGCACTGAAAATATAAGAAGCTATAAACAAAGTTGACATGGAGCTTTTTAAAGGTACTATTTAACATAATGTACATTGTTTCCCATACGTCACTGTGAAATATGCATAAGAAATAGAATCAACATCACATTGTAAAAAAGAAATTTCAAGAAAAAAGTTCAACGCATAATACTGAGTAATTTTTAAAAGGGTATCTTTAATTCTGTTATAAAAAAGAAATTCGTATCCAGATTTGCATACATGAATAATTCGTAATTACATGAAACGATGTTATTTCTAAATGTCTTTAAATTTGAATTTGAATTTATTGAAATAAAAAATTATTTATACCAGTTCTTGTGTTTTTAACCTGTACAAAGTTTTCACATTTCTCCACATACAGATATAACACATCTTATATATTCAATAATTTTACAAATAATGCTACTATCGTCTGGTTTCATTATCTTTACAAATTTGTCTTTATTGATTTTTTTTGTTCAAAATTTGTAATTCATTAGCAATGATACTAATCTTTTCAAACAATATTTCCTTCTGGGGTCAAAATTTTGTACAATCCGTGGTGGTGTGATTTTCGTCTCCAATTTCCCCACTTTCACAATCATTGCAGGTACGTAAATGTTTGGTAATTCATTCGGGCGTCTATTGCTTCCAATTTCAATGGGTAAATTATGTGAACTTATTCTAAATCGGCAAGCATTATTTCCGAAATTTATCACTTTTTACAAAAATAAAATATTTCTCTCGGTTTATGTTTTGCTAATAAAACAATGTTTTGTTCGCGATTTTTGTTTTATACATTCCGCATTACGTAATCACCGTTTAAATCCATTATAAATTAAATATCATATATTTCTCGAATTCTAATTTCTGTTTCCTCTCCGACTATTGTTCTCATTGTAAATATATGATCCTATGTTCTATTGTTTTCCCTGAAGCCGGTTTGGTTAGGGACATACATGGTTTATTTTCTACTAAATATGTAATCAGACGTCTATTCGAAAAAACTAATAAATAGTTTGCCAACAGAGCATGAGAGGGAGATGCCCCCATAATTAGAGGGGTTGGTTTTACAAATTTATTAAAACAATGGAATAACATAGCTTTCTGTCCATTTACTTGGAAATCTTCTGCGTATTTTTGTTTCTATTTATACTCTTTCGAGGGACTTTATTTGTTCATATCATAGAATAACAGCTATTTACAAGTGTTTAAAAACAGAATTCATGCAGTTGTAACATATCATACATAGTAAAGAACATGAAACTAATGTGACATAATCACTAACTAAAATAATGAAAACATTTTTGTAACTTTTGTAACTTCGTTTGTATCGAATTTCTTTTGATTACATTTCATATTGAGATAGGTGTGAATTTCCACCTTTAATTCTTTTATCAAATATACAGCATGTATCCTGTGCTTTTCACTTCTAAAACATTCTCTTATATAGTTTCTATAGATAATAAACTGAGCGAAGCTTAAAATAAGATTGACAAGATTCATTTCTCTTCTCTCTATTTCATGACCTATTAAAAGAATTTCTCCATTCAAAAAGATTTTGAAATTAAACAAAGTATCAATTAATTTGGATACAACCTTCCAAAAAAGCGAAACCTTCTTGCAAGCCAGGAGAAGGTGGTTAGTTGTATCTGGAATCTTACATATATCACATAGATTATTATTTTTAATCTTCCATTTACATAAATTGTCTTTACTGGGCAATATTCTATTCAGACGGAAACGATCTGACATGATTCAAGTGTTCAGAATAATGCACCAGTTCGATAATCTACAAGAAGAACATTTCTTCAGCAGAACAAAGTGCAGTCGCACCCGTGGTCACTCACTTAAGCTTTACAAGCTAAAATGCCGGAAGACATTAAGGAAAAACTCATTCAGCCAGAGAATAATCAATGTGTGGAATGGTCTTCTAGGTGATGTTGTGGAGAGTACCACTATGAATCGTTTTAAATCTGGACTTGAGAAATGGTGGAAAGATGCCCCAGATAAATATGATGACAACCCCAACCAAACGAAACCATGGATAGGAACAACAGTCCAAAGACTGAATAATCCTGGATTAAGTGAGTTACAAGTGAGTTAAGATATTTAAAATTAAACTGCTTAATTCTGTTGTCAATTATAAAGTTAAATTTATAATGGAGCACCGTTTTCCAGTTAAACTCATTAGGTAAACCAAAATAAGTGCTCCAAAAATAAATGCACGGCAGATCCTGTCTATTTTTTCTAACATCAAATTATAATAGTGTTTGGCTTTCATAAACGCTACATCAATGGAGTCACCTGATACTATTTCTATTATACTGGATTCCACTGCAGACGGTGGACTATTTACATATTGTAACCTATTACGTAATTTCTGCAACCAAAAATTCGGAAATGCACTTTTTAACTTCGCCAATTTGAAGGCGGAAAGTAATTCATTATCTTGAAAATTAATACAAATAGAATCAACTTCTTTCCAGATACCGTTTACTAAGACTTGTTTCACTTTAAAAATATTGTTTCTCTTCCAGTTTGGAAAATACAATAACTCGTTCATATCTTTAATATTGCTATTATACCAAATCATTTCATTTTCAATATCTGTTACCTTAAACATATCAATGTATTTTAAATCAGCCCGAGAACAAAACATGTCAACATAAAAGTTAGGCAACTGTTTTTTCTACAAATACGACACATATCGCTCTTTTTGCAATCAAAATGCAAACAAAGTGGCAAATCCCCAATTTTCTTGATCCAATATCTAAACAAAATTTTCCAAGCACTTTGTTCATCTCTTAAATATTTATGAATCCATGAAAGACGGAGTGACCGGCATTTTGACTCTAAGTCGATCATTCCCAACCCCCCCCCCCCCCCCCTTCTACTTCAGGATTGTGACAGATGTTTCGTTTCACCTTTTCTGTTTTAGAGTTCCATAAAAATGTGTAAGCCAGTTTATTTATACGATTAATTATTTTAGGAGGGATCGGAACTGCCGTGGCAGTATGTACTATCTGAGACATAACTAAATGTTTAATCACAACAACTTTTCCGTACAATGTCAGTATTCTCATTTTCCATAAATCCAAGGTATTCTTTATTTTCTCTACTTTACTTTCCCAGTTTAAATTTTGAACGTCAAAATAATTTTTTACCTACATTAATACCAAGACATTTTATAGGGTCTTCGGCGAAATATAATTCTTCAACTTCGTCGTCATTTATATTAAGTTTCATAAGATTTGATTTGGTCCAGTTAATTTTTGGTCCCGCATGTGCTCCAAACAGTTCTGCTTCTTTCATTATTTCTTTAACAAATTTAACAGATCTAGTAATAATCGTCGTATCGTCTGCGTATTGAACGATACGTATATATCTTTAAAATCAGCTTGATCTTCATTGAAGTCTGGGACTTGGATTCCCTCTATTTTGGCGTTTTGTTTAATTCTTTTCCCTAAAACCTCTGCAATTATTATAAATAAAAGTGGAGAAAGTGGACAGCCTTGCCTAACGCCTCTTTCTATTTCAAATTTGTCGGATATCCAACCAAAATTTAAGACACGACCATGAGCACCATTATGTAACGTTTCAATCCATCTTAAAAACGAATCTTTAAATTTAAGTTCCCGTAACAAGGACAATAAAAAAACATGACCAATGGTATCGAACGCTTTTTTGAAATCCAAGAACATCATAACAACTGGTTTGTTTGCAAAAAGACAATAATCAATAGTATCCTGAATTAGCACTATGAACATGACGGACAAAGAAAGAGGACAAAATATACGGTTCCTCATTCTACCCTCAACAATTGCTGTTGTAGACAAAGGAACATCCCTTCACTGCTATTATGTAAAAATGTGTAGAACAGGTGAATATGCAAGTGAAACCTGTTCTACACATTTTTACATAATAGCAGTGAAGGGATGCTCCTTTGTCTACCACAGCAAGTGTTGAGGGTAGAATGAGGAACTGTATATTTTGTCCTCTTTCTTTGTCCGTCATATTTATAGTGTAGTCTGGTACATTCAGATGCAGAGCGATTTTTTTAAAAAAACAGCCTGATCCTGTAATACAAGTTTATATATAACTTTCTGTAATCGTATTGAAAGAATGCGAGCTGCAAGTTTATAATCAATGTTTAACAGCGAAATAGGTCCCCAATTATCTAAAACATTTTTGTTACCTTTCTTATATAATAGAGTAAGGATAGTTTGACTTTGTGTGCACGACAATTGTTGTTTGTCATAACCCTAATTCAGACTGTCAATTACCATATGTTTGATATCCCCCAGAAGCATTTATAAAATTCAACACTGAGTCCATCGCTTCCAGGTGATTTGTTCATCTTCATTGACTTCAATGCTTCCCAGCATTCATTCTCTGTGATTTTTCCCTCACATAAATTTGCATCTTCTTCATTCAAAACAGTTAAGTTGATATCAGATACGTATTCTTTAAACCCAGCCTCGGTATTACTTCCCTTATAGAGTTTGCAATAAAGTTTCTCGTATCGTACCTGTCGAAATTTTCTGTTCATCTTTGATAATTTTCAGTTACTTTCAAGACAATCTATTTCTTTCTTTTTCCCTTTAGCTTTTTCAAGCTGAAGAAAATATCTTGTTGACTTTTCAACAAATTCAAGCCACCTTGCCCGAGATCTCACAAATGCACCTTTGCACTGATATTCATACCACTCGTCTATCTTTTGTCTCAAACACTTCATTCTATCTATATCATATGCACATGAACCCTCATCTAAAATACACAAGTTATCATATTCACTTTCCATATTAGCAATATATTTCTTTTTTCTTGTATTAACATCAACTGTATATTTTGTACTAAATTCTTTAATTTTAATTTTACACATTTCCCACCTTAGCTGTTTATCAAATTGACTAAATTCAATATTAACCTTACGAATAATACGTTTAAAATTTTCTTTAAACACTTCATCCTTCAGGATAGAATTATTCAGTTTCCAACAACCCTTTCCCCTACTTTGTGCTAATATTTTAAGTTTCATGGATACCCCGTTTTGATCGCATTTCAACACTGGTTTTATGTCGATTGAGTAAATATATGAAAAATGCTCTTTCGACATGAGCCAATAATCTAGTCTTGAGTAAATGTTTAGTGACAGCTGCCTCCACGTAAACTGATTCCTCTCTGGAAACATTTTTCTCCACTCATCTACTAAGTTATTATTTTTCCGAAATTTACCAAAATTCTGTTTTGGTAAATATGCATACGGGACTCCACTTGTGTCTAGTTTTTTGTTTCGTACACAATTCAAGTCTCGACCTGCGATCATAACGTCATTTAGTTTTCTAATCTTTTTCACCCATATACATAAAGATGTATAGAAATGTTCTTTCAGTGTGTTTTTTCCTGGAGCATACACATTTATACATAAATACATTCGATCTTGATACGAAAATCTCAGTGCAATAGCCCTACCATCACCTTTGAAATGTTTGTCGATGACCGTAATAGGGAGACCTTCCTTGACTAAAATTGCTACACCTTTGGAATGATTTGTACCATGATCAAACAAGCAAAGTCCTTTCCATTCTTTAGATACTATATTTTCTATGTTTCTTGACAAAAAGGTCCCTTGCAAAAATGCTATGTCGCACTTTTGGCGATGGAGCCAAAGGAATATTTTCTTTCGCTTCATCACTTCACGTATCCTTTGCACATTTAACGTAACAAAGTGAACATTGTTATCAATTTTATTTTTTACAGTTTCACAGTTGCTTTGTCCTTCGTTCATGTTACTTCAGTATTAATTTTTCTGATTTGTTTTGTAGTCACATTGTACTAGTATTTATTTCTTTTTCTTTGGTGATTTCTTCTTTCGTTTCAGAGGTATTCTTCCTTTAGTGGTCGAAGTTTTCGCGGGAGACTCAGGTGACAGAGATGAGTCATCCTCACCACTTTCGCTCTGTTGGTCATCGCTGACTCTTTCTTTCTGAAGATGATTCAATGCGCGAGGCTGATCTTGTTCTTCTGGGTGATCGCAGATCCAAGACTTCGGCCGAGGCCGAGTCATCATTGCTATTCTGCGCTGGCCGATGTACAAGCTTAGAAACGAAGTCCGCTAGACGAGTTTGCCTTATCTTGTTCGTGTTGGTTTGTTGGGTGTTTTCATCCTGCGTCGTGCTGTCTTCGAGTGCGGTATGCGAAGAAGCGTCCGGCGTTGCTAGGTTGCTGCGTAACGCCTGTCGGTTTTCCGGACATTCATTTCTCATATGCCCAGACTGTTTACAAACTTGGCATTTCAGTTCCCGTAACAAGGACAATAAAAAAAACATGACCAATGGTATCGAACGCCGCGTGAAAACTCAGGTTGCCCGGAGTGATATACCCGAGCCATGAATGTGTTTCCAAAGACAAGCTTTCTTGGTAGAGGTTGAATTGGTGGAGAAATATGAAGCACACGATCTGCGTTTAAACAATTTGTCAGTTGCCCATTTACTCTCAATTTTTGGCGATAAATATCTCCATGGATCTCATGTTTCATCGCCTGTATCTTCGCCCTAATCACATCATCGCTCACTGATAGGGGTATATCCTTTATAGCAACTCTCGTTAGATTTTCATCTCGTGACTTAGTAAACGGATTCACGTCAAAGACAGGGACGCTTGCCCCGCGTAGCGTCAACCCACTCGATATAAGCTCCACACGATCAGTATGGGAGTTCAAGTAAATACGCCAAAGTCAACGAATTTGCTGAATTCCCGCGATGTTATCTCCATTCAGCACTTTCACTAGACTAACATAGATCTCCTCACCTGTAATTGGCTTCTTATCCTCATTTCTTATACCTTCAGTCCTGATAAAGACAGGTTTAGGTCCTTTGAGCAGATGCGATTCAGGGTGTGGTGTGGATTTCTCGGCATACATGTTTAGAACTCAGTTCAAAATACGCAATAAAACCTAAAGTACCGCTTTAAATTAAAAAAGAATCCCCGATATTTGCAATATATCGTAATAGAAACTTGATGTACTCAACGTAGCAAACGGATGGTTATTCTTTTCGGTGATATTTGTAGATGTTTTATTCCTTAAAGTAGAGGATGCAATAAGACGTCTTAACGCCGTTGTAGCGCCCTCGTAATCTTCTGCTTATTAGTATCAAAGTTTTGCTAGTATCGTTGAAAATGGTATTTGTCGACTTTAAGCATTTCATTCAAAATTTGATCACAGCCCGATACTTCATTTAGTTTTAGTTTTTGAAAAAACGTGAATACCTCAAATTTCGGTAATAATGAGGAAATCCAACTTAATATAAATCTTTTTTAGTATTTCATCCTTTAATGATGTGTAGTCCATTAAATCCATCAATCATATTTCGTCAGCCACGTAAATTTGTACTTTGCCAAATTTTTTAATTTGCCATAATTTGTTCTCATATTATTTTTACATTTTTCTTCAGTTTTTTCTTAAATAATTTCCTACATGTGTAATACATCTTTCTTAAATTCCCATCGAATTGCTTCCTGAAAACCACTCGGCATAGTTTCTTAACCCTTTTTCCCTATTCCCTATTTTTAAATTGTGCACAACTCAACCACTGCCTACATGTACTAATCGCGGTTCGCATTAGACCATAAATGAATGAATGAATAAATAAATTGATTGTACGAAGCTTACCATAACGAGAAATCCCAACAAAGCGAGGCATACCCTCAGACGAACTGAGATTGTTCCAGTCATGGTGGTGTCATGGAAATCTCACATCTGGAGATGGCAGGTGCCACTTGTAGAAGACCACCGATGAAAAAGACTCTCTCCTGAACCCTTGTAAATTCCAGTAAATAAAGTAAGTAGATTGATATAACAGTCCCGGTGTGAGATAAGTAAGTGTATTCTTTAGAACACGCGATATTCGTCAAAAGTAAAGTCAAACAGATACAAATAAAACCAAATGAATAAATGTGGTGTAACAATCGAGTTTTGCTAGAAGTAAAAGCAAACGATATTCGAAAAAATGAATAAATAGTTGGTTTTCAAGCGACACAGCTCATAAAGAGAATAAATAGACACTTTCACGATCCAGTTGGATTTCTAGTCGATCCGTTCAGCTTGGAATTGGTGCAGCAACTGAATTATTTCCACAAGATCGGGACGCTGACATCTGCATTTAATGGATGTGATTAGTGGAAACTATTATATGTTCACACCGCCGTCTGACTGCTGTGGCGATTTAGCCAATGGGAGTGCGTACATTTATATCACGTGATATGCTAATGTTATCGCTAATAAGCCAGTTCACGGTTGCAGTTTGAGCATGAGCAGATAAAGGTCATTGCAGAACAAATTTTGAAATACACGGAGACGAAATACTTGATACGTGGTCATGAAAGTTATGTAATCATTATTCATTCATGCACATTCAGTGCACTCCATGATACACAGGTGGAAATATTCTTTGAAAAGGGGAAACAAAGGCTATTTATGTAGCACCTCCATCGCTGTAGGAGTGATTATTTCACAATGTACAAAGTGGGACCTCTTCATGTTTTGAAGATCTGTGAATATTCGGGGTCATTGCAGTAATGTGCTAACCGTGAACTGGTCTATTCGTCGCGCACGGACTGGTTTGGTTATGGGAACTGCTGGTTGTGATGTTAAAAACAGCAGCACGGTGGTTTGTCTGCTTGGTAATATACGGAGGTGTCGTGGTGCGGTGGTTCATTCATTTGACTCTCAATCCAAGTGTTGAGGGTTCGAATCTCATGTTCGATGCCCGATATGATGCAAAAGTGCCAAAATGCTTAGCATTGTGGTCGTCTGTACAATGTTTCCCCATGAGTGGGAAATTTCGTAAATGGCGCCGAACAATATTTCATATATCGCTCAGTGGGGAGAGGGGGTGTGTAATTAAAGCACTAACATTTTTTTTCTTCATTTTACCCCCGAAATTTGCAAATGGCACCGACCAATTTCACTCATGTGATATTTACGTGTTTTTGGCCAGAGGGGGCGGGCCCGTCGCCCCCCCCCCCCCCTCCCCAAGAGATCCGCGCCTGCTATAACTTTGATTCCAAAAAGAAACAAGTCAAGAGGTTTACTAAAAAATTGTCGCCCAATTTCCTTCCTTAACGTTATTTATAAACTAGCCTCCAGTTATATAGTTAAAAGGCTAAAAGGGGTTTTGTCTTACTTGATAAACGGAAATCATAAGGGATTTTTATAAGGTCGTTTTATAGGGGAAAATATCCTTTCATTATACGACACATTGCTTTATACTGAAATAATGTTCAACTGAATCTACATCGCCATCAATCTCCTTAGGCGTATTTGTTCCCGCTACTGACCGATCAAGTTTAGTTTGTCAGCAAGCCATCAAAAATTGCCTTCAATCATCGAGATTAATATAAACACAAGTCTGGGTACAGTTGGAGTTACGGCGAGTGAAAGGGAACCATCTCCGTTTACACAATATATAGGATAGACTAATGAATATAGTGTTACATGCTTGTATTCACATTACAGAAGTTCTAAAAAAAAATCAATTATTTAAAATGCTGAATCAGATTTACCCATGTTTGATTACAAAAAAGAAAAAGAAGAGGGAAATCACATGTTTATCGGATAGAATATGACTCAAAATTTGGTAAAATTTTTGTTCCCATGCGTCGAGCAGAACCTTACCAACATACATGTATATATTTTCGTTTTTCTGTAGCCAACATAGATGACAATTTTACCCAACACTTTTTTAGATTGTATTGATAAGAAAGAATTACAAAATTATTGATCACCCCCAATTATTCTATTGTAAATTCGGTTAATAGATTAAATGACCGGTATATGACATAAGATCACCTATTGAGTAAACTAAAAAATTACAATTGAATTTACCTCAGACAAATAAATGACTTAATCAGACTTAATAATGTGATTATAATAAGTACAAAGATACATCGTTGTGCGTATGCCTACTTGACATGCACGTGCTCAACAACAATAAACGCTTCGCCGACGAAAACAAAAAGTGTTTCCATAGAAACTACACCGCATGTCAATAGACTTTACGAAAAAAAGCAACATTAACCTAATTAAAGCTTTACAGACCCCATCAATTAAAATCAGACTTTTCTGTTCGATAGACTGTGTCTTAATTTGTACGTGTTATAATTAATCAAAAAGTGTAAACGGATTGATTTGGACTGTTATGCCTAATAATAATGAATCAATCGATCCAGTTTTAAATGGCTTGAATTGTTCGTATCAAATTACAATGTGTTTTATATTTGTACCCTAAAGACCCTCCTATATTGCCTAAAAGTCGTACTAAGAACATTCAGCAATACCAATTATTTCGTCCAAAATGTACGATAAATCATCTTAAGCCATTTCAGCATTTTTGATTTGAATTGATAAGGTTTTATTCGAATATTCAACAATACAGCTGGAGGCTGATGCAACTGAATTTACAAGGTAAAAATAATTCCATAGACATACACATAATATGCTTTAACACTTTTAAATGAATCCAGATATAAACAGTACATAGTAAATAAATCATAAATAATAAAAACAATAATAATATAGAGTTCGGTTTGCATACTCAGATATGAAATAAATAGAAATTCAAAGGGTGTAAGATCAGATATACAGTTTGAGAGTCGGTGCAGGACATTTTGATAATGTACACTGTATTAAGAAAAAAATTGTTATTGATCATTAAAAAAATTGAAACTAAATGATTTAACTGTAACAGCTCATAAATCATGTAGGATGTCTTCATTTTATTTCTATACGAAAAAAGATGTGTAGATAATAGCTATTGATCAATCGAAAAAGGGCGGGGCACGCACCCCCCCCCCCCCCCCCCTCCCCCGAGAAAACCCAGTACAGCATGCCTTCAATACATATAAAGTACACAAATTTGTGCTCCCTATTTTTGGTTTGAGACAGTGAGTGTTTTTTGTGTGTTTTGTGCCATCCCCCCCCCCCTCCACTCCTCTTTTTGGGCAAGAAAATCCTGGATCCACCATTGATAACAATAACCAGTATGTTTTAGCAGAGGGGGTCTATAATGTGGGATATATGAAACCTTATTCGGGCTTCAAAGAAGCAAATAATTTGTTATACTGATGCTACTCATTGCATAACAAAGTGAATAATAATTGACAAAAGTCGGCAAAATTAGATTAAAATTCTCTGTCTCTGATTATTTTGATGCTCGTCATCACCAACCAATTGAATGATACATTGCTTTCGATAATATCCGCACATCTGTATTTGATTTATCGTCATTATGGACAAAGAAATTAATTAATTGCAGTTCGGTAAATATAATTTCAAATAAATGCAGAATAGTTTAAAACATACTGAGTATAATACTCGTAAACACGAGGGTTTTTTTCTGAGAAATGTTATTAAATATTTTGATGGGAGCACTGTGGTATACTGATGAAGTTTCCCATACAAAACACCAGGGTTTAAATCCTAGCTCGGTGCTCAAATTGTGCAAGGTGATTTGACCTCACGTCCTCCCAACCGAGGTATAAAGGGATAAGTTGCAAAGCTGGGGTAATTCAAATTGCAGGGGCGACGGGAAGAGCTGCATGGATAGTATGGTGGCTACCTCGGTAAATAAGGCCAACAATGAGGCCAAATCATTTAAATTATGGACTTGTCCCCATTTTCATGTCGTGCATCAAATTACTAAACACCCACAAACACCAACACACTCATCCCGCACACAGATATATGCCTATGAATATTAATATATATATATATATATATATATATATATATATATTTATACAGTCAAAAAGAAAAGTTTACACCTAGAAATTTTGGCGCAAGTCGATTTTTGCACTCTCGCAAACAATGCCTCCTGTTCATTCAAGCATTAACACATACCACACAAAAAAGATACCAAATGATTTGGGAAAAAACTTTCATAAGATGTATAATAATTTACTGTTCATAGAAGATTTTTTTAAATAATTAGCAATTTTGTAGGTGTAAACTCTCTTTTGACTCACACTGTATTTATACATATATGTATATGTGTGTGCATATTGTTAAGATCAAAAGGTGAACCTACTTTGACGGAGCCCCATTATACTAGTGCCCCCTTGATAGATGGAATTCGGCTACGTATGAATAATGATTAAGTTGATTGCAATTACGTTTGAGTATAGGTGTAGGTTTGAGTTGTGGTAGGCGTATTGTAGTGTTTAATAACAGTACAATCATCTTAAGCTTAGTGAAGGTAAATAAAATCAACGAACATAAGAAACAAGTCACAACATTGTATTTAGGAGAAAAATGAAAAAGCATTTTTATTTTCAAATGGGCTGTCAGTTTATAAAACTATCTGATAATGAGGAATATATCAATAATCCATCCTTAATCGTTCACCAAACAGTCTGCTCTGAGGAAAATAAATGGGATTCTATCTTAAATTTAATCAATTCTGACTCCTGAGGAGATTATTGAGTAGTAGGACAAAGTAATCATAAATATGTGAGTTTATATACATTTTGCAATACCATAAGGAAAGCGTCTTACCTTATTAAATAATCTGAAATTTGACAACTTTTGTTCCGTGAAATGCAATCATAGTTTAAATCCATCTATACATTACGTATCATGTGGCCAAGTTTTTGATGCACAGGATAATGTAGTTCCATATGACCACAGCTATATGAAGTACTTTGGAATTATACATGATTATCTTCCCCAACTTCTCCAAACTTCTTGTAAACCTTTTAACCTTCAAAAATGTCCGTATAAAGTAAATTCCATTATAATTTGTTTGATTATTAAAAACACGTTTCCATAGTGATACTTTTTAAATAAAAAAAGAAATACCATAAATGTTTAACACTTAGATAAAGTGATTAAAGGTCACTTTCAGAAAGCATGGTACTCACAGCACACTGTATCGTTAAACTTCTAAGGCACCATTAAGACTTAGTATTTACAATGTCATAATATGTTCTGTCTCTATTAAGCACACCTTTAAAAGAACATCAATTTTCAGACATGGACGAAAATGCAAAATCAAGACACTTAAATTTCATCTTTCGGCAACATTTTCTTTGTTCATTTACAATTTTCATTTTACAATATGTAGCTTTGAGATGTGTATCATATTACACATTTGAAGAGCGTCATTTACGTTTTCATAGTAGAAATATTATACATGATTGAAACTATTTTTCCCTTAAGATATGATTTAGTAATAACTAAATTATTTTACAAAGTCGCCGAAGAAAGAAATGCTGCCATTAAAATACAATACGTACAATATTCTCTTCTTTTTTTTATTTTTATAGAAAACAATGTATAGACAAACCAAATTTTTATTTGAGGAGCATGCGATAATCAGCTTATTCCATTTCATTTTTATATGACACAATAAAGCTCGTAAATAAGATAAATGAAAGAAATTCATTATCAATGCTATTTATAAAGTAGAAGTCGTACATGACTTGAATTATTTACTCGTTGAATATTCAATATAATTTACATTTATACAATCCTTATTTACAATATAGTTCAAAGAAAGAGATGACCTGCAATGCACTTTCTTCAAATTTGTATTGTTTTAGGCAATCATATCAATAAGCTATTTACACCATACACGATATATTACAATGTATTCTGCAGCAAATAAACAACGCTACATACAAAGGTCTCATTGAGTCCGGGAGAAAAACAGGAATGTTTTTATCAAGTATTTGTTTCAAATAAATGAATATGTTTACATTTATACCAGGTCCATGGTCCCATTCTCAATACAATTATTCATATCACGTTACAGAACATATTTATTGAAATACAATTTAGTTGACATTTTTGTACAGGTATATGGACGACATACAAGAGAGAAAAAATGCGTTTACATATCAATAATTCACAACTGACTTGAGGAAATCTGGACAAACTATATGCAAAGTTTGGATAAGTTCAAGTTCAAGATTACCATTTATCGTCGGTATAACTTGTCCAGATAAAAATAAGAAAAGTAGTAGACACGAACATACCATGGGGTACAAAATAGTGTATTGAGAAAATGATGAAATATGCAATCTACCATTCTTTTTGTTACTTCAAGGCCAAAAAAATACCTATATGGAAATTAAAGAGTAGAGATTCACTGCCAAATACTGAACATCGTCTGTTAGAGCCGAAAAGGCTCTAAAATCTATGCTTAACTATGTTATACAGATATTGACTATTGACTGGCAGGGGGTGTAATAGGGACTTGAATGGACGAGAACGGCGTGCATGCCCACTGATCATGCGTGTACAAATAATCACAAGGGAAAACGAAATTTTCGAGAACAAAAAAAATTGACCCTCGGTATTGGTGTAATTGGTGACATATAGTTCTCAAGAGGGCGAAATGCATTGATAAGAAATATATTAATTTCACCAGCTGGTGAATATAACACTGGAAAGTGACCGGCCAGGAAAATATAACAATTACGATCCTCGCAATTGATATAACGTGACGAGCTCTGGACCAATGACATCTCGGTATCTGTCTAAGCTATCTAATATATATTGATATCCTTCTGGCTCCAGAGAGACGTAACTCAGTTCCCTTAATTTAAGTGGCATACAACTACCATTTGATATCTTAACTCCGCATTTTCTATACATTTCAGCACACACTGCTTCGGGCATCGTTGAATTAAACACAACTATTTCAGGGGAGGTATTTTATAGCAAAAGAGGTATAAGAGAATAGTGAATCGTTTTTCGCGGTCCTTCTCGAGGATGTTTATAGATTAAGTTGAGTTCTGGTCATGCGATTACATTGTACAAAAAACTGTGAAAGTGATTGAAAAAGATCTATAATGGGGCAGATAAGTATTGGTGTATACTGTGAAGTTTTTGAATCGTCAAAGTGATAAGAAATTGGCCCAGGTTTGTTGATAGTCTCATGCACTGTACGGAAATTGGATTTATGTGACTACAGAAACATGCGGGAGCAAATTGTTCTCCACAGCCGGTAGCTGTTACTTGTCTCATTTTTCAAACGAGGCCATTTGAAAAGCCACCATTTTCCGTTGACTTCTTTTTCAATGATACTCTTCCACACTAATTAAATAGAAAGAAAAGCTACCAAATTAATTATCACCTTTCGCAGAGCTCAATCTTCTCTTTAAAGCCCCATTATCCTACGTGTAGCTACTTACTCCTTCTATATAGAATACTTCCCCAATCGGTGCCTATTGATCCCCCATGATCTTCTATTTCTTATGTTAGTTGAGAGCTGAGTTGATGAGATAGCCACCTGTCAGTGACCTCGCTGTGTGGTCAGATCCCTCCTAGCCACACTAGTGTTGATATGATAAGCTTTAAAAGTTTGATGTGGCGGTTGACTTGGAACTCCTCGAACTTGCCCAAGTGCTATCTGCAACACGACGACTAAGCCGAAGCTTAAGTGCTGTTTTCACCTGGATGAATATCGAGAGAGAGGACAAATATTGATCAAATGATCGCAAAGACTTTCGAAAAATGGATCATTTCAGTCTCCTTGTCAATGTGCAAACATTTATTTTGTTTTTAATTTACCTACTTAATTCATCTATTTATTCATTAAAGATAGACTTGAGTTCTGGTAATGCGATTGCATTGTGAAAGAAAAGGTGTGGAATGGATCAGAAAAGTTGATCATATAGCATGTAAGTAATGATGTGTAATGCAAGGTTCTGGAGTCATCAAAATCATCATAAATTTGGCAGAGTCTTGGTAAAGTAACAATCACTTACACAGAAAGATGTATATGGGACAACACACACGCGTCGGGGCTAGTCCTACCCTGATTTCCTTATCTTTCTATGCTCATTACACAGCCAGTATACATTTTCTTCCAAAATTGTTTGGCACATGACATTTATTTGTAATCTTGAACATTCAGTGTAAGTTTCGTTAGATTCTGGGAGAATTCATTTTCTTTTTTTTTACCAGAACTCAAGTTTATCTTTAATAACACTATCGCAAAGAGTTTAGAAAAAATTAAAATATCAAAATTCCTATAGCCTTATTTACTACGTATCAATGTTGCAATTTATTCAAATTTATGTATTGTGTAATGTGAATGTGATATCTGTGGGCTATATACAAAAGGGGATTAAAATTGCCTTTCATTTAATTTGTTGGCAGACTTTGCTATCGTATAGCTTATGCAAAGTTCACAATGAGAACATATGAGTCAAAGAAAAGAGGATATAATGTAGGGAATCGCTAAAGTAAATAAAGAAAAGGAAATATAGAAAAATTATTATTTAAGAGATTTGAGTTCTATAGTTATCTGAAGGCTTCGTGTGTTTAATAATATTCGCAAATCTCTTTCATTAAAGCTAAACTTCAGCTTGACTTTCAGCTTATTTCACTACTCTAAAAAAAACGACTGTAGATATAATATAAAGATGATCAGAAATCAAGGGTAGTGCTATAAAAAAATCAAAACTCGTACAACATTATAAACAAATTTTGTTGTTGTATAACGTATATATTCAACAAAATATATGAGCACATGACAAATTGTATCTATCGCCGTAATTTCTCATTTAAGATTTTCTTAAGATGATATATATCCATGGGGTTTTGTTGGACAATTGTTAAATGGAGTATATAGATGAGAAAGAACTTACATCCGGAACTAGCAAGCAGTGAAACACCAAAATGGAGACACCCTGTAAACGTAAAGTAAAAAGAAATGAGAGAAAAAATGTTCTTGTTAGTTGCTACCTATTGTGATGGTGGAGGGGGTATGACGTATCGAAGGTATCAACAAATGAGAGTGTGTAAGACACTGCGAGGGAGTAAAGCGACCGGTTGGTGAGGGAATCGGGTTGAAAGGCGAGTTTTCGTAAATTTGCTATAAGTTTTCCATGATGTGTCAGGTAAACTGAACTTGACACTTTGGCTGTAAGAGGGGTGCATTTCACAAACATTACACTTGACCCTTTGAGAGTTAATGTTTAAAAATTGTGTAACCGACGACCCGACGCGACGCGACACCCGATGGGATGAAGTGAGCCATATTTAAGGGCTTTCGTTTTCATACCTGGAGGGAGAAACAGATGATGAAGATGTACTGAAAGCAGATGACAGCATCTGATTGGGTGAAACTGGTGATGGTTCCAGCGATCCAGGTTAAACCAAGGATTGGTAGGAGAATGCATAACGCACGAGCCGTTGCCCTGCAGAAAAGCGAGAAAAGTACAGATTAAGGATGATATAAAAACGATATGATTTGTTTTCCAGGGGTAGCCCCATCAGCATTAAGAGAATTCTCCCCGATTAGCCGGTGATCAAATTGTTACCCCGGCTTCGTTTAGAGAGTGCAAATGTATTCTCTTTGCATGGCATTGTTATCAATTCAGTACTCCTCGTACGGATCTTTAAAAAGAAATCGTTTCTCCAAGTGCAGACATTTCGAATGACAGTTTTTAATCAAATTCCGAAATGAATCACTTTAACTTGACCTCTTTGACTTTCTGGAACATAGATGATCCCTATTTCTATCCTTGTTGATCTCAGGCAAAGTGATTGGAGAGAAATCTGGAAAACGCACAGAATCAAAGCTAAGGTTATTTTAACAGCTTAAATACGGGGAAAAGATGAATAATTACTTGATCTTGTCGATTTCATCTTTCTTCTTGTTTGCCTTCAGAGACCTGAATGTTCTCATGACGAACCACAACACCGTGACGCTGAACTACGCGTAAAAATAAAACAGAATGTAGAAATATCGTTCATTAGTTCATCACATCTAAGTTTAAAACAACAAGTAATTTAATCTTTTGTATAAATGGAAAAGTTTTGTTTTTCTGTTCAGCAATTTTGTTTTTGTCATATCGTCCTGTTATTTGGTAGGTTCGTTCCAGTGATATTTTATATATTATGTACACATTTTAATTGTTAACGTTATATATTGCCGTCATGAGCAATTAATCTAAGCTTTTGAAAGAAAAAAGAAACAAGTTCAACATTTTACCATACCGTAAAGATTCTGGTTACTACCAATATTTCATGACTTCATTAATTACGTTTATTCTTTACAGATTTTTTTTCATTTTATCACGGAACTGCAGTACTTTGCGGAGAATAACTACACGAAAGCTCAACGTTTACGCCCTATAAGCTATATGTATTTCTACATTGTTTGTATTGATTTGTAATGCTTTTTTGGAAACATACATAAATTGAAAATTGAATTGAAATTGAGCCAGTGTAAGCTATAGAACTGTATAGCCAATTTTAATTCAGTCCTCCGTTAAAAATTGGGCAAGTTCCAATCACTTTATCTTACCATTTCTGTTGCGTAGACACATCCTGCAAATATGTAGATACTGCTGTCTCCAACGTGTAACCAGCAGCTGAATATAGAATATTCACGACACCATTATTTTTATAGTTTCTTATTGTTTGTATTATTATTATCGTTACAACTATTTTTATCATCAATCTAAATATAATTTTTCATTATCATGATTATAATCATTATTAATCATCAGTATTATTATTATTTCCATCGTCGTCATCATGATCAATAATTGTTACTGACATCATTATCATTATAATCATCATCATGATCACTTTATTATCTGTGTAATGTACGATTCAATAAAGAACCGCGAGCCATGAATAATATACACAGTATAGTCTTGTATACTAAACAAAATCAGATGTTTACAAGGTGTTAAGAATACTAAGAAAAGAAGAGATATTTAAAAAACAGAATAACTGAATCTTAGGATATAATACAAAGCCATTAATACTTAGTCCAATATGCTATAGCTGCAATATTAAAATATTTAATTCGGATTTTCACCTATGTAATTACACAAGTAAATGAATAAACACCTATAGGTAACAAATGGATTAGATATTCAACCATCTTTAACGACATAAATACAGCGGAAAATACTCTTTAAATGGGAATTTCACCATGATAAGAACTTTGTTCTAATACAAACAGAAAAATGAGGGAGACAAATAAGTGACATTTTGAGCAATATCCGATTAAAAATAGAAATTTTATGATTTCTTTCTGTTCTGTCATCAGGGAAACACATATTGGCAAAGCTGTGGCGTATTTTGCAAGCTCCTCTGTAATTTGCTCAGGCAATTTGATTAACTTTCGTTTTTGTAGTTATTCATGACGGAATAGATTGTTTCATACAGGGGTTGTATAAAACAACATATTTGCAATAATTATATTAAGGGTGACGTTTTTATAGTAAAGGGAAAGTGTCTCCTTCTAAAACAGTTCGGACTTCTCCTTTAATACACAAGTGATCAATGATATACACAAGCTCCTGTTACTCACAATGCAGATGTTCCATACGTGTCGAAGAGAACACCAAAAGACACCCCGACAACCACAAGGGGGCCTCCTGAAATAATTGAATTGAATCGAATTGAAAACTGAGGTTTATTGATAACAAACCAATGTGACTTGTAAAATAAAGAGGCAGTCCTCCTATAGTATTCTCTTATAGTATTCCCTTATAATGTTTTGGATGATACGAATTTCTAAAGCACATGCTAATAGCAGGTGGTGCGTACGCGGCATCGTTTAACAATGTTAAATCTGAGATGCATGGCCCTACATGTTATCAGTGTCTGTAATATGGCGTAATATTGAAGCCCTAAACAAAGATTGGCTTCAAAATGATGAAGAAGTGACTGAACAAAAAGTTTTTTTTTTTTTAAATCAGTGACCGGTTTTACCATACTCGTTTTCCCCAATAGACTGTAGTGTTATGAAAACTGTTAGGAAAACGCAAAATTTGATTTTGATTTCCAATCATAAATATCTTGATAATCAGACAGGCGATCGGCTTGTAAAAGTCATGGGGTTCCTGACCGACCTAAAGGTTTATAATTATTATTGCAGCATGAGTTAAATCCAGGATTTTGTTTCAGAATCTGAGACAAGGTTACAGGATCCCTTTAATAACGGAATTCGCTATTTCAGGAAATAGTGGAAATTTTATTTCGGTCTTACCGTAAGCGATAAGACTCAGCCACACAATCCTAAGTGCCTTGAAGCCCACGGCAGTCGTACGATACAGGGAAACGCCCTCGATCATGGTCCATGCAAGAGCTGATGTGAACAGATAGTGTAGTGTCACTGTCACGCCCTTACAGAGTGCCTGTCGTAAAACAAAACAAAAAGAATATGTTTACACTTCTATTCGAGAATGGATGTTTTCTGTTCACTGAAAGGACCTTAAAACAATCTAAGTCGTCTGTCCGAACTGAATTAAGGTCTTAAAAATGCACACTCCCACCAAACACAGATTGATTCCTAAAGATAGAGTCCAATAAATATTATCGACATAGAATAGCTGCTTCATTTAAGTCTTAAAATTGAGATTTTTGGAAGCGTTGAAAAATGTCTCCGCCGGGAATCACCTCCGGGTCCTAGGCTTAGAACGGCAATGCCTTAATCGCTATGCTACATAAATTGGCTAGAGATTTCGATGAGATTTTCAATTGCCCGATTGGCAAATCTTCAGCTGTTTATCAATTCCTTTCACATTTGTAATTTTCTTTAGATCTTGAGGTGATCATGGTGGTTGTGAGAAAGAAGAGGAGACTACAATTCTCACCCTATTGTCTGTTGCCTCAGCCAAGGTGAGAAAAATAATCTGTCCAAGGGCCGTGCATATTGCCAGGTTCATGTGAATCTGAATCTTCAGCATCTTGCAGGCTCTGTAACAAACCGTTAAAAATTGTATCGAGGGGTGGAGAGGAAACGCCTGAAGAGATGCGATACCCCCCCCCCCCACCCTATTTAAATCATATTATCAGGACATTTTAAAACTTTTTAATGTTGAATAGGTTCTCTAGTTTCATAAGTTCTTTGTTTCCACAGATTTGTTTTTCTACCTGTCAACAGAAAAATGATCACAAAGGCGTTCCGAATCGACTGCAGGCAATTTCATTGGCGTTGAGGACCACCTTTTTTATGAGGGAAGAGTGCAATGGCATATTACGTAATCCGATCATTATTTATATCATATACAATTAACAGCAAGAGAGTGTCTTGTATACTCTAATGGTGGTTCACAGTCCAGAGACTTATCCACTATACCGCAACACCTCTACAGAAACTGAGGTGCGCAGGGCCAGCTGAACAAGTCTTCAATATGCACTACAGGCATTGTGTATGGCGAATACATAACCAGCTGGCCCTGAACAGCTAAGGTGATCTCGAACATTACTGCGGGACGCCCTAATAAAAACACCCACCCAGTCACACAGTAGATGAATACAGCAAGAACCAATGAGGCGATAGAAATGCCACCAAGGATGTAGGACAGGTAACTCTGTATTTGGGCATTGACTCCTTCAGGCGGCTACATGTAAAAAGAAAATAAGATTGATTATCAGTATCATACTAATAATAATATATGTAATAAAAAAGTAATCAACAAAGCAATAATAATGAATATAATACATGTAATAAGAAATAATGAAGATAAGAAACATAGCGATGAAAAAAAAATCGAAAATTTCGATCTAATTCAAAATCTATATTAAAGCATTGCTTACTAGAACCTGTGGATTCTTTACAAAGCATTTACAAATTATGTATAGAGCCTATGAAAATAAAAGAATTCAATACTCAATACGTATACATTGAATGCTAATAAAGACATTTCGGAGTTTGACGGCGTTTCTATGTGGTGTGCGAAAGATTTATTCTACCACACAAAACTGTTTACCAATCAGTCATTTACTGCTCTCACGTGTGTACAACTCTTCATTAAGCTGATCAGCACGCGTTGGTTCTGTCTGCCAATTTAACCTGACTCGTGAGAGACGAAAGCAATTAGCCATGCACCGTTTTCCTACCATGAATTGTGATGGATAGTACAAAAATTGTCTCGAACCAGTAATATTAGCAAAGGTTTATATTGACTGACATAAAGAAATATCCATGATCTATTCGAATAGCCATTCGAATCATTCTTTCACTGTCCCTTAATTTGTCAATGAAATATTTAATGAAGAAATGAAGTGAAGAAATAAATCAAAAACTAAATAAATAAATATTTGCTCTGTATGTAAGACATTTCATTCCAAGTTTCTTTTACGCTCCAATCGCACGAAAAGAACATCATGTAACAATCGATGACTTACCTTGAGAGAGAGCAGAACAGCGAAGCTAGTCAGATGAGTGCTGTTGCACACAACCGAATCAGAGTCGACAGAGACCACCTGGATTCCAGCAGTTGACCAAACACTATCGTAAATAAATATGTCACAAAATCATACACAAGCGTACAATAAATACAACTATTAAAATTCATAAAACACTCTTGGTAACTTGTAGAACCATACGATGCATCATCATGGGTGTTTTGAATATAATCATTTAACTCTTATTGTACATTTTAGTATTGGATTAGACATTTATTTTGAAACCTCCAAATAAATATATCTAAAAAATCGGATTATAAACGAATTTATGAGAGGTTCATGTGTATAAAAAGACCTCCCCCCCCCAAAAAAAAAAAAATATATATATATATATATATATATATACAAAATACATAAATAAATAAATTAATTAGTTAATTAATTTTAAAAAATTATGTATATAGGCATATTAAAATTATAAGTCAAGACTTCTGTTTGTAATGCAATTTAGCCGATTGGTTTATTATTACAGCTCAAAATTTCGACGTATCATTACGTCTTACGAAAATGCTCAAATGCAAATCGGGCACGTGACTCGTCATTTCAGTCCATGTATACAATTTAGAATCGCTTCTGATTACCTGTCGGTGACCTGGTAAGCACAGTACACCCCATTGAAACCGTCCTGTAGAAAAATAAATGAAAATATAAAAAGCACAGAAAAGAGAAAGGTAAAAAACTTTTTAACTTCGGGCTTATTGTTCATGTTACCAGGTAAGGTGGATACATCAAAGTACATTTTGGAGTATAGATGGACTGTTCCGCTGTAAGGAGCTGACACTAAATCATATGTTAATGTAATTAAGCAAGGTTTGATAAACAAAAATAAATGAAAAAAGACAAGATAGTGATGATGATAATAGTAGTACAAGCAGCAGCAGCAGCAACCGTATTAGGAGTAGAAGTACTAGCAATAATAATAATGATCATAATAATATTAATGCTAATCATGATAACAACATCAAGAATATAATAAATATGATATTTTAACAATAATAATTATTATGTTAAAGATGGTGATGATCGTGCTCATTTTTAGAATGATGAAAATGTATAACTAAAAAGGGTAGAAATCATCTTAAAATACTAGATCTTCATTTTAGAAGGCTTCCATGCATCATTGACACCTACTTTATCTTACTTTTCATTATGCCTATAAGTCTGATTTTTGCTCGACAAGTATTTTGAAGGAGTTGAAAAGTACTTGATAACGAATCATGTAACTATTGTTATACAAATTTTACGTAATGGTCAATATTTGGCATGTCTCTGGTCAATCGGCATTATTCAGCAATCCAATTAGTCAGTGTAATGTCATATTTTTTTTTTGTTCTTTCTGGTATCGGTCTCGATTACCCTCCTTCGCGATGTTTTGTAGAAAGTGGAGAGCCCTGTGTCTGCGCACCTAACATTTCTCTCGAAATTAATTTTCTATTGTATTCCTCTTGTCCTGGATTTCATTTCATTCCTTATGTTGCAGGGAATATATGTTTTTTATTTTGTGGATTCGCCACAGAACAATATAATTTTCAAAAGAAAAGGCGGCCTTGTCATTTTGAAATCGCAAGACAAAGATTCCCATGTCTACGCACGCATTCACTCTTCATTTAGAAAAATTGGTCCAATCTTGCTAATAGTCAAATGCACTGTACATGAGTTTGTGGTGCCCAATGTTTAGCTGTTATTAGTCATATTTCGAATATAAGGGCATTTGAAGAGCCATTCTTTTCAGGTGACTTTTTAATTCTATTAAGCTTTTTTCAATACTAACAAAGAACATGTACAAAGAATTAAAAAGCCCGCGAAATGTTTTTCGCTTTTTACAAAACTGAACCTTCCCTTTAACCAAGTAGCTATAGTGTTGCCTCACCGTTGGGGGAAAACCTTCGGTAGACTCCACCATGAAGATTATTTGCACAGAACCATTGGAGAGATTGATGGTCGTGTTGCCGTCAATGAGTTCGATCTTGATCACTGAGCTGATGATGCTGACAATGTTGTTCTCGTCTGCGTTGTCGGAGAGCTCGACACTTTCCGCGCCACCTGGTAAGTCCCCCCATTCTGTGTAGGCGTAGTGGACGGTCACTATTTGGTAGAGATGAGACAGAGAGGGAGAGTATCACACACCGCGTATCAAGATTCTAGACCTCTGATTAATAAAAACTGCAGACATGAAGTTGACCATTGACAGCTAGCCGGTATGAGCGAAAGATATTGACATATATCTGCGCAAGCGTACAGTGCAAGGACAAACATGCACAGGAAGTTAACAATAGATACGCGAACTGCCCTGCTTAGAAATTAACACATATTGCCATGCATATTTTGTCATAATATCGTTTTTATGAATCTTCATGACGGATGCGGTAAAAAAAAAAATACCGACAACCTTTTTTCGAGTCACGGTTAAAAGTATAGCCTGTCGGTGATCTCGAGTCAACTCTATGCCCTTCGACATCGTCTCGGGGCAGAGTACAGTTTTGAGATCACCATACCAATCGTTTCAACCAATATCCCTCAAAGCATACAATATTTGTAAATGTTGATACGTTAGTATTACTGTCAAAGCGAATCTAATAGATCGATTCTAGGCCGTTCGAGGTCATTAAACCATCTCACAACTTCAGTGTAATAATAATAATAATAATAATAATAATAGGCATTTGTTTAGCGCCGTCTAGAAATTATATTCCTAGGCGCACTTATTATTACCCCGGCTTGAGCCTCGCTGCCACTACAGCGCTCCAGCATTTCAAGGAACTAATTCCTGCCAGGTACCCATTGACCTCACCTGGGTCGAGTGTGGCAAATGAAGATTAATGACTTGCCAAACGACATTAGTGCCGTGTCGAGGATCGAACTAGGACCTTTGAATTTTAAGTCATGTGCTTAAACCACTCGACTACGACACTTTTATACCCTTGATTACAGCACACGATTTGGTAGGTAATAATAATGGACGCTTCTACACTTAAACCCGTCAAGCATGGCGCTCGTGGCGCTCAAGGTAGCGAGGAATTGATTTGTGTTCATGCACCTACCATTTCCATCATTCACTGAACCAAACTGGAACGTGAATGTTGAGCCGCACTGCTGGTTTCCAGACGAAAGGTCCACTCGAGCTTTCTTAGACACCGCGCTGCCACAGCCCTATATATGAAGAAAATAAATAGTTAAAGAGAAGATTGAGTTCTGGGAAGAGGTGGAAAATAATTTGTGATCGTAATAATTATTATTATGCAAGTGTGGAAGATCATCAGATAAGACATGTTCCCTGAAAAGCATGAGTCACTCTTCAAATGCCTTTATATTCTAAGTATGGCAGTAACATCGTAAAACTCGGGGGTAGGATATTTACGCCACGTGTTCATGTAGTCCCATATACATCTTTCTGTGTACAGTGTTTGTAACTTTACCAAGACCTAGCCAAATTTCTTATCATTTCGATGATTCTAGAACCTTGCAATACATACCAATACTTATATGCTAGATGATCAACCTTTACTGGTCGATTCCACACCGTTTCTTTCACAATGCGATCGCATGACCAGAACTCAACTTCATCTTTAAGATAAAAGGCAGTGGGGGATCTATGGGGCCCCAGGGCACAAAAGCTTCTCGGCGATCTCGATATTTTACAATGCCGCTCGAAGTCGTCTCGGTGGCACGGTACAAATTTGACATAAGCCTGGGCAATAGTTGTTATCGTGTACCTCAAAGCAGTCGATATTTGTATATTTACCAGTGTAGTCAGTTGTGCCGATGATAATGACATACTATGATCAGGTTCTGTTGATGGTGGTGAATAAGTATAAGTCGGTGTTGTAGGATCCGGTGTTGATGGTTTTGTAGCTTGGTCCGATGTTTGTGATATTGTTGTGGGAATGGTTGTTGATGGTTGTTGTGTAGTATGGTCGGTGGTTGACCGTTGTAGTGTCGTACCTACCATCTCATCAACTGGCGTTGTTGTAGAAATGTAAGATTCCCCTGCTGTTGTGACTGTAGTAGGGTCCTGTAATGACAGTGAATGTGTGGTACACTAAGTGCTGTTTGATACTGACTAGTTAAAGCAAAGTTTGATAAGAAATGTATGGTCAGATGAAATACACTGTCGCTCATATAGTTGGAATATTTTAGTTTTTCCCCAATTTATGGAATTATTTTAAAAATAATTTAAAAATAATAGATCTAGATAATAGTCATAGTCAAGGCATGGGCACACAAAGGATTTTTTATGTTGGGAACCGGGGTAAAATGCAATAAACTATTGAAAATTTATTGCATTCTCTTATTGTATTCCCGCTGCGTACAGTCATGGTTCAGTGACAGAGCAATGGCCTCGTAACTGTGAGGCCCCAGGGTCAAAACCGTGTCGATGTGCTATATTAGTGCCCTTTTGTGGGGCATTAATCCTCATAACCGTCATTTATGACTTAAGGGCGTAGGACCCCTAGTTGATAAGCATAATAGCATACACATACTTTAGCAGTCACGCAAAACACACATTGGCTAATTATTATTCAATAAAATCTGAGAATGTATACTATTATCTAGATCTATTATTTTTAAATTATTTTTAAAATAATTCCATAAATTGGGGGAAAACATAAATATTCCAACTATATGAGCGACAGTGTATGATGATAAAAGGTTATGGTGCAAACAAGTTTATCAGTCTTGTACTTGAGTGTACCACTCACCTAAAAAAAAAAAAATTACAGCTTGGATAAATAAATCAACCTCAACAAGTTTCACCCGCCGGAATTTTATGGGCGAACGGATAATGAGTATCAAGGAAATAAAGACGGTACTCACGGAGCCCAGTTCGGACCTGGGTTCCAAGCGGGCCACTTTACATGAGAGCTCTTCTTCTTCTTCTTGATTTGATTTTGTTTGGCAGTCAGTCACAGTTGACTATTTTTGACACACACTATTTGCCACACACTATCTTGTTGGCTTGTCGAATAGTCTACTCACAAGTCGTTTTTTAGTATTTGTAAGTGTATTTAAACTGGCATTATATATTTTTAGAGAAGTAATGTTTCAAGCTCATGTTTTGAGTAAGGTATAACGACATTGAACTACTTATTTAGATAAAACAATTTACAAGGTGATTGGTACACAATGATTAGTCAGCTTTAGTCAACTTTATGGTATAAAAATACCTCAGTTGTGAAAATGTAAAATATTTACGTGAGCTCATGTTAAACTTAGTCCGGTGTAGAATTAGAATGCTTACGACATACCTGTTACGAGGAATAGTCTTGTAAGTAAATCGAAATTTCATGGATCAAACTTTTTTCATAATTTTCACATTTCGTGAATTGAAAAAATATAAAGTTATTTAAATGTATATCAGATTTTTTGGTTGGTTATTGTTGTAATTTCTGAAAACTAGTGTCGGTCTATTTTTAATTCACCTCCAATGTGAAAAAAAAGAGTTTGTATTATTTACTGATATTTAGATTTTAAAATGTACTGATATTTAAATTGTTATATTTACTGGCGAAGTGGAGGTTGTATGATCAGTCGTCGTTGGATGTGATGTACTCGTGTCAGGTGCATTGGTGGTAGTAGTAACGGGGCCGTCTGTTGTTGGTGAGACGGTTGACGTCGTTCCCTTATCGTTGCAAGGAAACCCCGAATCAGATATCGTCGATCCGTCAGGTGGTTGGTTTAATCCAGTACTCGTTGTTGCATGAAATAGAAGACAAGAACTGCCTCCCCACGAACCACCAAGAAAATAGTGATCGAAGGTAGCGTCGAATAGTAAATTTGTTGAGTTTCCTTCTGGAACCAGTCCTAAAAACAATTTTTTTAAATTAAGAAAACAAACCCGCATTCACTGTATTTCATGAACACCTTGTTATCTGCAATAACTGGTGTATTCTATTGGAATAGCAAAACCCTTGCAGTTAATGCATTATTAGTAGTCATACTTTCAATTCAAATTTACTCTTTCATGACATCTTTAAAAATGCGTTTAATGTGTTGTGTTTTTAGAAAAAGTTAAAACTCAAGTAACATATTAAATGTAGGTATTGCCAGCCAACTTCGCAAAATTAGCAATCTCATTGATTTTTCTTTCACTTTTGTGCTATATTGATTGAAAACGTAGTCCATAATTTAAAAGGCGATTTTGCTCATTCCATTTAATTTTAGAAGCATGTTATTTCATATTTATGTCATACAAAATTGTATAACAGACTTTCAATTCAGTCGTGTAAAAAGTTGAAGGAGCTTTCCCATTCACGCCGGACAGACTGCAGCCGGGATTTAACCATTCAATTTTAGTGTTTAGGCATGCACTTTTGAAATTTGTTCGATATAATCTTTGTTCTACGTTATAATATTAAGTGATTTATTGTTTTCCTTTCTGCGTGTCTGAAATTTCCATGAAGAAATTAATTTAAAACGTGATTTGTCAGCATGTAGCTCTCATTACACCGATAATAGTCGTCAGGGAAGGGGTCACTGTGCTCTTTGTGGCTTGTCGTGAAAATTATCACGATAAAAAATAAACTATGAGCAATCAAGGGCAGTAAGGGAAATGTAAAGAACGGCATTACAACCACTGAATAAAACTATTTTGGGTAGGGCCAAAATTAAATACCTATAATATTATCCCCCTGGGTACAAGTTTATTATGAAAGACAATACAAATGAACTATACAAAGTAAAAAAGTAAATAAATGAAGGAATACCAAACATAAAAACTTGTTTATGAAGTTACTGAACAGAAATAATAAAAATAGAAGAATGTGTAGGAGAAAAATAAGAATAGTGTTTATTGTGAAATGAAATAAAAGTGGAAAGAAAATTTGAATTAATTGTCGAAAAGCAAGCGTCACGTTTTTAGAAGAAAAAAACTATGAATCATATTCTAAATTGAATGATCAACATAGGAAAGAAGCTGCCCGTTGACAAAAATGAAAACTGGATAAGGCTAAAAAAAAATCCATCTTCCAGTCAACCTCTGTGAAATTAAATGACGATAACCCATTTCGAAATCGAATGAAACCTGTCCTGTCATGCCTAATTTGACATTTATAGCGACATGGTGACAGAAAATAAGATCGAGTGAATAAAGTACAAAATTGAAGCATGGGAGCAATAAGCGACCAAATTTGCGGGAACTTGAACGATCGTTTATGAAATGGACTGTTGATTTGACGAATTCGGCCGGAAGTTATTATATTGAAGTTATTAAAAGAGTAAAATTAATTGTATTATTGATTAGATGGGTTAGACCTAGACGTTGAGCTTGTGCTTGTCAGCTTGATATAGGATCTAGTATCACGAATTTTAATCACTAATGCATCAAGCATATATTAATAATGAACGAAGACGGAGAATAATCACAATCTCTTTCAATAGCTGTCAACATAACTATCAAAATTAATTGTAAAATCTGTTTTTGAAATTTAGATTAAAAATGTAGCAAATGATAATTATTCAAAAGAGAAAGTGAAAAAAAAAGACTACGGAAAAGCACCTGAATAACAATAATCCCTGTCTATATCATGTTATATCTGTACAAAGTGATCACAAGCAGTAGTATTGCTATATTGCACAAAGCGAGCTGACCAGTGTTCTCTCCTTCCAACTTACAGATCTTGTACAGATGTATAGGTGTCATATGAGAATAGCTGCATGCAACTATTTTCTATTCACTTTAATATATCCCACAAGTTGTAGATTTCTTACTTGATGGACACCGGGAAAGAAGGGATACGATGTAAAGGAAGTGGTCGGATAGACAGAATAAAGTGGAAAGGGAACAAAGGGTGATTGGGAGGAGGGGTAGAGAGCAATGGATAATCACAAAAGGGAGAGTAGGGAAGTGATTGGGACATTGAAAGGAAAGGGGGGATGAGGGGAGTGAAGAATGGTTATGGGAAAGAATGCATAATATGAAATAGGAAAAGAGGAGGAGGAGGCTGAAATCGGGAGGAAGGAGTTAGAGGGAGGATTGCCAGAGCAGGATGATGGGATAACGGAAAGATAAGCCATGGTGGTAAGGGGAGACCGTGTAAATAAGAATGGAAAGGAAATGGATTTAGAAGACAAAATAGGAATGACTGGGTAAGAGAGCCACATGGGGAAGGGGTGGAAGGGTGTAGGGAAGGAGAGGGAAGGAAATGGAGAAAGTAGGTAATATGAGAGGGACGGTGGAGAATGAAGCGAAGAGTGGAGGATGTGGAAAAGTGGTCGGGAAGCAGGGGAAAGGGAAATAAAATGAATGAAGGGTAGGGAGAGAAAAGGGAGAAAGAATGACAGGGAATGTGAAGATTGTAAAAGGTAATACAAAGTTATGGTTTGGGGTCATAAATTTGGTTCAAATGATCATATTGGAAGCATATGTGACCCTACAATATTCAGTGATCGTTGTCGCGGTTGAAATCGAGACTAAAGTTATGAAATTGTAAATAATAAGCTCTTTATGTTGTATCGCTCCCTCTCAAGGTCAAGATATTAAGAAGTTTCTTGACTAAAATCGACCGATTAGCTATTCCCGTTTGGAAATTATATATCACAGCTACATATTCTGAGATTTTCATGGTCGTAGCTACCATTTTTTTCATATTCATTTTCATATTCATATTTATTTCATTTCCAACAGAAAGGTAAACAAAGATATTACATTTGATTTCATACATAATTCATTTTTTCAAGACTATACAAATAAACTTTGCACATAATAAAATTATTACAAGAATTTCTTAATTTCTGAGGAAATGGGGGGATCCACTAAAAAGCAGTGCTTGTAGGTTGTGGATCCCCCTTCACCATAGAGTGGTGAAGTCGACAACAAATGTCGAAAACCAAGTGAATATATGTTAAGTATTGGCTGAGATAATGACCATCTGAATGAATATATTTCCTATAGGAACTCAGTGCTATATGCTCTGGTTCCTAATGGTTAGGAGCCAGAGCATATAACACTGAGTTCTCAAATATTGAGAAATTCTAAAAATAGATCTTTATGACGTCACAGCTTCGGTACTCTATTGTATGGCCGTAGGCGCTATTTGAAATTTATCAAATTTTACCGGGAGCACCGGTAAATTTTTATATTCAATTTTTCTCGAAAGCAGAAGTGTTTTAGGGGCTAAATTTGTTAGTGCTTATAATACATCCACAGGGGCATCCAAATATATCAATATTGTAAAGATTCTCTATCCACCTAATTTTCAAAATTTCGCAAAACTTTGTATAACCCTTAAAGGTGAGAGAAGGGAGAGAGAGGATGGAAAAAAAGATTGGAACAAACGGAAGCATTGGGGAGAGGAGAGGAGAGGAAAAAGGGTAATCTGACAGCGAGAATGGAGGGGAGAAGAGAAGGGCCAAGAAAATGGATAGGGAGAGAATGAATGGGAGTGGATACGAGAAAACAGAGGGAGGGGAAGTAGAAGAAGAGACAATGAACAGATAGCGGGGAATAAAAGAGGGGATATATTTTGGGAAGAGGGTGAAGAGGTAGACGAGATGGAAAACAAGAGTTGTAGGAAGGAAGAAAGAGCAAAAATACGCTCTTTCAACTGATTCAAAATGTGGTTACTGGACAGATTGTACCACATGTATATATTGACAACCTGATTTTTTCAATTCAACCAGGTTCAACATAGAGAACCTTTATGAATTAGAGCCAACAGTCCACAACTTAATTCCATAATATGCCTACATCACCTGTGTATTCTACAGACACGACTGCATCGATCTGGATGTATTCAGGGGGGGCTGACCCTAGTGCAGCCCCAAAGCAGTACTGGGTAGAGTAGTTAGCTAGTAGGATAAAGGCCAGACTCCTACAGGTATAGGTGTCACACTGAACAATGCTGTTAGCTGCCTCCGTGGCATCCACAGTCGATGTATAAGTCCCTCCATTCCCGTCAAGTGAGGTGACCGTCACGGTAGCATTGGTGACCTGGATGGAGTCTCCTGAGCATTCTGGACACGCAGGGAATTTAGGCCGGCACGGATTTGGCCCAGTTTCTGTGAGGAAAATTAAAATTTATGAAACAAATTAAACATTCATGGGTTCATTCTTACAATGGTTTTAAGATTGGTATTATTAACTTGATATTATTATTATTAATTAATGATTCTTTTTCATTTCCATCATTGTTATCATTTTCATCATTATTACCATCATTGTAATTTTGATCGTTATCATTATCTTTATTATTATTATCATTATCATTGATATTAACATAAATATTTTAATATTATTGCTCCTGTTATATATATTTTAATTCGGCACTTTCACATATCGAATATTATCAATATCATCATAGTTAACAAATATGATTTTCAAAATCAAAAACCTAATTGCATAATCCGTTAGGTAGCCTACCAGGTACACCCGTTGACTGCCAGGTAAGAACAGAGCAAAATTTATTTCATTTCTATAACCTAAATGGTCCTTCTACATATTGTATTGCATTCAGAGGACCGGTAAAAGTATGGCATGAAAGTGCAATTGTAAGAAATCAAAGAGATACAAGATATAATTTGGGAATCAATACTCGTACTTAAGCAGTGGCGTAATGAGCAAATTTTGTATAGGGGGCTGGGACAGTATTTTATGACTCGCCATACAAACCCAATATAAACTATCAATCGTTTGAAAGGGGGGCTATACTCCGCCGCCCCCCCCCCATAAAAAAATTTGCATTTTCCTGTACAAAACTTAACGTCCTAAGTCAACCTCAGTGAATCACATCAGTGGCGGATCCAGGGAGGGGGCCCGCCCTTGGGGAAAAAATAGATAAAAACACGTTAATTGTACCTTTTTTTGGTGACGGGCCCCCCTCCCTCAAGGGGGTGCGAATTTTCAAATTTTCGAGGGCAAAAAATGCATGAAAGGGGATTTGTATCTCAAGTCTGTGCTTGCACCCCATTCTCGGTAGGCAACGTCAAAACATCATTTAGACAATTTTTGCGGCTCTCCAACATTTAGGGACGAGCCCTTTGAAAAATTTATTTCCGGGAAGAGAGCTCCCTATACAATCAACGATCCCGATTTTTTTTCGGAAAGACGCGCTATTGTCTCTTTATACAGTGCGTCCCAGAAGAAACGAAACCGAGAATTATCGATGTTTTATCATAACTTAATCACATTTATAATTAATAAATGACACATATTTGGAAAGCTTAGATCCTCTTCTTTCATTTGATGCAACTCATTATGATGCATATTTCACGCATGAATGATTAAAATCAATTTGAAGAGAGGAAACCGAAAAGTCGTTTGGCGGGCGGTATTTGAATTTCAAAGAGAAAATCACATTTCTAGAAAGTTGGGTTTTTGCCCTTTCATATGACACCTCAATCAGGAAAAATGAGCAAGAAATGACAAAGTTCTGTTTAAAGTAGCCCTTACCTTACATAATTTTAGCAAACAAATTCGTTTTCACTGACTGCCTGCCGTAGCAAAAAGCAGAACTGACAAAAGACTTAACTCCGTTTCGTTGACAATCAGCCATGCATGAAGACTTTCGTCTACGGCTGATTGTCAACGAAACGGAGTTAAGTCTTTTTTGTTAATTTCGTTTGTTGATACGGCAGGGAGCCAGTGAAAACGAATTCGTTTAATCAAATTATGGGAATGCAAGCACTACTTTAAACAAACAGAACTTTGTTATTCCTAGCTCATTTTTCCTGATTGAGGTGTCATATGAAAGGGCAGAAACTCAACTTTTTAGAAATGTGATTTTCTGTTAGAAATTCAGATATCGTCCGCCAAATGAGTTTTTTTTTGTTTTCCTCTCTTCAAATGGATTTTAATCACTCATGCCTTAAATATGCATTATTATGAGTTGCATCAACTGAAAGAGGAGGATCTAAGCTTTCCAAATATGTGTCATTTATCAATTATAATCGTGATTAAGTTATGGCTATACTCCCTCCCCCCGTAAAAAACCTTTGCATTTTCCTGAACAAAACTTAACGTCCTAAGTCAACCTCAGTGAATCACATCAGTGACGGATCCAGGGAGGGGGCCCGCCCTTGGGGAAAAAATAGGTAAAAACACGTTAATTGTACCTTTTTTTGGTGACGGGCCCCCCTCCCTCAAGGGGGTGAGAATTTTCAAATTTTCGAGGGCAAAAAATAGTACTCACTCCCCCCCCCCCCCCCCCCCCCCCCCCCCCCCCCCCAGGGAACTTTGCATTTAAGGGAATTGTTATCTCAAGTCTGTACTTGCACCCCATTCTCGGTAGGCAACGTCAAAACATCATTAAATTTTTGCGGCTCTCCAACATTTAGGGACGAGCCCTTTGAAAAATTTATTTCCGGGAAGAGAGCTTCCTATACAATCAACGATCCCGATTTTTTTCTCGGAAAGACGCGCTATTGTCTCTCTATTGATTAGGCTCTTGGTGTATCTGTCCATGCAATTTCATACACTTCGTCTTTAATTTTGAATTCAAAGTATATTGTGCGAGGGAATATACCAACTAGTCAAAGCGATTTCATTTGTTAATACTTAGAACACCTGAGAGCCGAAAGAGCCGTCTTTTTCGCTTGGTTGCTACGTTTTCTCGCAAAATATTCCCTCGTATAATTTACTTTGGCTTTGAAACTAAGATAGAACTGCAGAAATATGCCTCTCTTTTCTTGTTCAATTTTAAAATTCCCCAGGATTGCCGCCTCAGTATTGGTATTTGGTATTTGCCAATGCTTCTCGAATATTTCAATTTCAGCAAGGTTTAAGTAAATGAAAGTACTGATACTCCTGCTACGACTACTACTACTACTACTACTTATTCTTCCTTTTCTTCTTCTTTCTTCTACTACTCGTTGTTTTTCCTCTTTCTCGTCTTCTTCCACATTTTATTCTTCTTATTCTTGCTTTTCCTCTTCTCCTTCTTCCTCCTATTTTTTCTAGTTATTATTATTTCTATTCTTCTTCTACTACAATTAATATTACTACTACCACTATCAATATTTACTACTACTACTACCATCACCACCGCCATCACCACCACTAATATTGCTTATACTACTACAACTTCTACTCATTATACTATTACCAACTTGTGATAAGGGTTTACCTATTCATTTGAACCGTTCTTTTTTATTCGGTTTGAAAAATAGTCCGAATTCGTGTAGTAATCCTGGAACGTCCAAGTATACTGCTTGGAGCCAGAAGGGCATTAACTCAGACAGGTAACACCGTTCTTCTTCTCAACATACGAAATGCTAAGCTAACTTTAGTCATCTGTCATTCAAATATGTTGGATGGTCATTCAACTTGCTCAAACATTTTCTGCAGATTTCCGTTCAATTCACCCGATAATAGTCTGCAAAATGTCATAATCAAATTCGTCTTCGTCATGTTTGTGAGAAGAAAAATAAATTCATCAGATTGCTTAAATAATCATCCTCGGTCGTAACAAACCTTTAAAGTGGTAATTTAAATATATTTGTTTTCACGATTTATCATGCTTATTCATTCATTATTAAAGGTGAAATTCCACCCTGGTATGCATTTCTTTTTAATCGAAGAAGAAAAATTAGGTGAAACAGATCAGGGAAATTGTGAGCAAAATCCCATACAAAAAAATAAGGAAGATATAACATTTGGACATTAACCATTTAATAAAATAATGTGTTTATCTCACCTTCCTGCTTCTATAAGTATTATTAACAAATAAATACCAAGGTGGACTTTCCCTTAAAGGCGATTCCAATTCACCTATTGAAATACGCATTGATTTAGTACGTAAAGCCGGTATGGAATTTGCGCTCAACTTGACTTTCAAGAAACTCTTTCCAATAAGTATAGCCAGTCACTAGTAGCGACATCAAAGGGGGGGGGTACCTTCAACCTGCTTTCAAACATTTATTTTCCATGTACACTTCACAGGCAACAATTTAATACCTTGTTTTTCTTTTAGCAAAATCGACAACAAAAGTTACGTGAAACGCAGAGACAAGCTAATTTCAGCATCAGGGAAAATCAAGAATTCAATGCAATATTCAATTCAATGTGGGTAATTAACAAATATAAAGTAGTAGTCCACGGACTAATTGATCAATGTTAACAATGTAAAAATGGTCATAAAATAGGAAAACCGATTAAAACAAAAATGGAAGTCATTAAGAATTTAAATTACATAATCATAGCAAATCAAAATCACACACTCGTAAAACAAAACGTTCATCATTATGCAATACAGAAGCAAATGATATTTTTGTCCGAAAATTAAGTGATGTACATTAATAAGTCAGTGTAAGAATTAACTTTAATTTAGTATTTAAATTTACAGAGGTTAGTCCGTTTGATATGAATTTCTTGAATCAAATAAAATGCTACCGTCCTTCGAAATCAAAGATTAAATTGAGAAAAAAAAATGCATCAGCGTTTTCTTCATTGTAGCTTCTAATCATAACTGGATCTCCCTTTTATTAACATGATAATGGCAATCATAGAAGTGTGATATTGTAGTTGGGTGTCATGTTTGTAATACGCCCTGAAAGGCTACGTTCATGATCCAAGAATATGGTTGAGTTCTGGTCATGCGATTGCAATATGAAAGAAACTGTGTGGAAGCAATTGGAAAGTTTGATCATATATATAACAACTAGGTATTTGTCTATACTGTGAGGTTTTGGAATCATCAAAATAAAGAGATATTGGCGCTCAGTCTTGCTTAGAGTCACATGCACTGTACACATAAATGTGCATATAGGACAACACAAACACGATGCATAACAGTTGTGGTCCGCAACCTTTAGCTGTTACTTATCATCTATCGAATATGGGTGCATTTAAAAAGAGCAATCCTTTTTAGTTTACTTTTGTATGATACTCTTCCACACTAACATAAACAGAATTAAAAAGCTCACAAATAATTGTTCACCTTTCACAGAACTCACCCTTCTCTTTTATGCAATTAGTAAGTTCAAGAATAGAAAGAGCTTACCTAGATACAGTTGGTAGCACTCTGGGTCAGATTTGCATCTTGGTATTCTCTGCATCTGAAGCAAAATTTTAAATAAAAACAGTCTTGAGTGTTCACAAGAAAAATGTATCCAGCACGCGGGACCCCCCCCCCCCCCCCCTCCCAAAAAAACAAAGACAGATAACCATTCCGGTCGAGGTTCATTCCGCTTACTGCCCCCCCCCCCCTCCCCAACTCCTTATTAATTTATGGAAGCGTCACTGTAAAAATATGAACTTGTTCAACTTGCCTAAAAATATATGGTAACTGTACGCGCGTTTATTAGCCGAAATCAGCCGCAAATTTTGTATAGGTGCCTTCAAGTGAAACAACTGGAAATCGTGTCCATCTAGGGGTAATTCCCCGATTTAAGGATTTCGGTAAGTCAAGTCAAGATTTTTTAAGCATAGAGAATCAAGGGGGGAAGTCTTTGATTGTATACACCTCAATTATTGTATATATCGAGTAATTATTGTTCTCCTGGGCTCATATTCATACAACCCTACTATTACTAAACCTATTTGTCAACTATGTGTATTGCCTTAGTTGGCAACTACATGTAGCTTTGATAACAAGGTTTTATGAATATGGGCCCTGGGCTCCATATATTTCCAAATAAATTCATTTAGTCAGTCAGCATGCAAATCGCACACATGTAATTTTAGGCAGGGCAGGCAATAATGTCTGTCCTACCTAGTTACAACCAATGTATGCAGTTCGCATTCTGACGATTAAAATACAATGATATACATAGACATTTCTACGTGGACTACCATGAAAATATGTCGCTGGCAAAAATGACATCCATGACTAATATCAATAGAAATGTTGGGATAGGGACATTTTGCTGTGTAGGGCAGGGTGTGTGTTCAAAATGATGTAGTGAAGTCAAGTGATACGTAAGTAAGATTTTGATCCAGGTGATATTCAATATTTTTAGCCTGAATCATGAAGATAATGGATGATAGGGTTCAGAATATGCCGCGCCCCCCCCTCCCTCTCCTCCTCCCCCTCTCCCTCCCCCTCCCCATTCTGTGAATTCACTCTTCTAGAGCACTCTGTGAAATAAATTGCAAACGAAATTCTTCATCGGGCATATAGACTCTTTTTAGACTAAAGTATAACCTGCTTGAGTGACCACCTGTCTACAACAAGCACATTTTTTGTTTCCCTCGAATATGGTTTCTCATTTTACTATAAAAGGAACCTGTTTACAAAGACCACCTATCTATAACAAGCACATATTTGGTTTCCCTTGGGCGGTCGCTGTAGACAAGTTTGACTGTATAAAGTAAAACATGTCTTTCAGTGTGTTATACTTCTTGCCGCCCGCCCTCCTCCGTGCTTTTCAAATTGAGAATTTGGCCTAATCCAATAGTTACAAAGCTCTATTTTTTAATTAGCGATACTGGGCGGTTTAGTTTAAAAAAACGTGTACGCCTGCTACTCTGTTTGGTGGATAGGGGGTAGCTTGAAATACATTGGTAAAAGTCATCAACAGCAGCAACTCAAACCTCACTACCGTTTCTGCATAATACCATTTTGAAAAAAATGGCCGCCATTTTCTCAGCAGCATATTGTGAAGGTAGTTCACCTTGAAATTGTGCAAGGAAGTCTCCTGAACACATTGATACCCAACTAACTTCTACAACATTCCATGTCTCAAGAACTGGCTATGCCCCCTGAGTAAAACTTAAACAACAAATTGCAGAATCCAAATGTAATTCGAGAAAAAGTAAAAATGGATCTCCTTTATAATTCAATCGGATCTAAATATTTCATTTCAATCTTTATTCCAATTCATAAAAATACAACAACATCAAATATAAAACACAATAGCATTATATACAACATTTAGTAAAAATGGTACAAAAAATAAATACATAAGTTTCATAATAATATTGTAAAAATGAATGGAAAAGGAGGCGTACGTAAAAAGCCAAGGGTAGGCTTGTAAGAGTGTACGACCCTACAATTTAAATAATGTATGAATATATATTGCAAAAAAATAACAAGTACCAACAATACTGTATCATCATATACCAAAACACAAAATAAAAAATCAACAAAAACAACAACAACAAAAAAATCAATAATTTCCAATCAAATATTTTTTATATTGCCTTTTAAATGAGTTATTAAATTGAATATTAAAGTTACTTAAATTTAGACTATTCCAAAGGATTGGGCCTGTGTGGCGTAATGAGTATTTTGATTTATTATTTAAATACGTCCAACGGTGAAAATGATTGCAAGATCTTGTATTATAATTATGGATATTTCTATTTTTTACAAACATATTCATTAAATATGGGGAGAGTGTTTGAGAGTGAAAACGTTGCATAAACGAAGCAATTTGGATCTTATTTATATCTTGTAATTTGAGAGTATATAATAATTTAAATAATGTGGAAGTAGAAGCAGTATACTCGGACTTCGTACATACTCGTATGGCTTTCTTTTGTAACATTATTAGTTTATGTAAATGGCTCGAATATGTGTTACCCCATATTGAGTTACAATACGACAAGTGTGACAAAACATAAGCATTATAAAGAAGAAATAATATGTTACTAGGCAATTCATACTTCAATCGACTTAAAATCCCTATGAATCGTGAAATCTTCAAGCGTACTAAATCAATGTGATCCTTCCAAGACAAACTACTATTTAATACTACACCTAAAAACTTAACAGAATCATAGAATTTCAAAGGAACTGCATCTATTTTCAACAATATATCATCGACATTAAATTGCACACCACCCTTTTTAAACAGAACACATTGGGTTTTACTAGTATTTAAAGAGAGCTTATTACATTTAAACCATGCTGATATGTGGGCAAGACTTGTATTCAAAGATTCAACTAAAGCTTCAATATCATTATGAGAGGCAAGGAGTGAGGTGTCATCCGCATACAAAATACAGTCACATTCATGGCAAGAATTCACAATATCATTAATATAAATTAAAAATAGTAATGGTCCAAGAATTGACCCTTGAGGGACACCTGTGTTTATATTACCGAAAGACGAATTATGTGAGTTATAAACTGTAAATTGTTGTCGATGTAATAAATAAGATTGAAACCATTTTAAGGAAAGACCTTTAATGCCATAATGCTGCATTTTTTGTAATAAAATATCGTGTGAAAGGGAGTCAAAGGCCTTGGATAGGTCCATGAATACGCCAATAACACTTTTACCTTCATTAAGTTCTTTAACTATTCTATCATGAATTTCAATGACTGCCATGTCTGTTGAGTAATTTTGTCGGAAGCCATACTGACTATCATATAAAAAGTTATGCTGCAATAAATAGTCATATAATCTATTAAAAACTAACTTTTCCAAAATTTTAGAAAAACAAGGTAAAATTGAAATTGGTCGATAATTTGTAAAAAGACTCGGGTCATCCTTTTTAAAAATTGGCACAACCTTAGATATCTTCATCTTAGAAGGAACACAACCAGTGCGTAATGATGAATTACAAATATAAAGTAGTGGTTCAACAATAAAAGGTAGTATATGTTTCACAACTATTGAATCAATTTCATCAAAACCACAACTTTTACCAGATTTAAGATTTGACTTTACAATATCTATTATTTCTTCTTTTGTAACTGGTTTAAAAAATAATATATGTGGCGATGGTTGGCCCATATAAACATTAAATGTATCAATTGCATTTTCATCCTCCGCAATACAATTAGCAATATTTGATCCAATGTTCACAAAATATTCATTAAAGTTTTCCGCAATGTCATCCGGATTACTAATGTAAGAACCATTGTGGCAAAAAGATTTTCCTTCTTCCACAGCACTCTTTTGCTTTCCTAAAATTTCATTAATAAGTGTCCATGTCTTTTTAGAGTTATTTTTTACAGAGTCAAACTTTTTAAATAATAATCCCTTTTTGCTCTGCGTAAACGAGTTGTGACCATATTACGGAGCTTTTTGTATTTATCATAGTTTGCTTGAATCGATCTTTTCAAGTAATTCTTATACAATTTATTTTTCGTTTTAATAAGTTTTAACATATCAAGAGATACCCACGGTTTTCTATTTCGTTTGCGTTTTTTAATATGTTTAGTTTGTACAGGAAAATGTTCATTATAATAGCCAATAAACTTTTCATAAAATACATCATAGGCCCTTTCAGTATCATTCTCCTGGTATACTTCAGACCAATCAGCATTTGCAAGATCAACACTCAGCCTATTACAATTTTCAATAGTGACTTTTCTAAATGAGAATGACTTTGATTTACTGTTATTTACCCTGTCTAAAAAGTATGAAATATAGAAAATAGGAAAGTGGTCTGTTATGTCTGTTACAAAAATACCGGAAATAATGGAGCTACAAAAGACGTTCGTATAAATATTATCAATATTTGTTGCTGACCTTGAATTAACACGGGTTGGTCTATTTATTATAGGATAAAAACCAGATGATGCGACTGTATTGATAAAATCGAATATTTGCGAGTTTGTGTATTTCTTCATCAAATCAATATTCAAGTCGCCCATTAAATATGCACGTTTATTTTTTATTTCATTATAATTCATTAATTTATCAAAGAAAGAAGAAAACTGAATAACGTTTGATTTAGGTTGACGATAAATAATCGCTACAACAATATTTTTAGATGTTTTGCAATCTATTTCTATACATAAACAATCAACACCTTCGCATTGTTCAGAGAACTGGACAAGTTTATAATTCAAGTCCTTTCGAATAAATAGACCAACTCCACCACCACGTCCGGACGGACGGTCAACATGCACAAATGTATAACCTTCTATTACAAAAGGAACATGTGAATTGGAATTAATCCATGTCTCTGATATTCCTATGACTGAGAATTGATATTGAAGATTAGAAAGATAGGCATGTATTTCTTCAAAATTACGAAACATACTTCGGGCATTAAAATGAATTATGCTAAAGTTTTGATTAACTGAATTATCTATAATTTCATTAAATTCAGATGATAAATAATACTTTACAGGAGGATTTGAATGTGTGTCTTCTTCATTTTCATTCAAACTTTCATCTTCAAAATTAAAGCCATTTAGAGAGACATCATATTGATTTACAGGTGAGAATAATCGTTCAAAATCTTCATTATTAACTTCTTGAAAGGGGAGACAATTTACAAAATTTAAATCATCTATATTTGAGTTTAATTCGTTGGCAATACAACTGTATACATTAAAGTCAGATGTATCACAGTATTTAACGGGCATGCAAAACTAACTAAAACTAAAATAAATAATAAAGAAAAAACCAAACAACAGAACAACAAATACAACAAAATCAAAGTTCAACGTCAAAGTAGAAATGTTCAGGAGTGGAATGTATCAGCATGATACATGTGATCACTCAGTACTGCTATAACTTGTCCAAATCACGTTTGCTGTGGATAGTTCGTTTTACTGTCTTTCCGTTCGTGGCTGGGAGTAGGACGATTATCCGTCCGTCGAAGGACCACGCCTCGTTTACTCTGTGGTGCTTTTTTGCTGCCCACAGGAGGTCCTGGTTTGTGGACGTGAGCGGTTCATCGATGGCCATGCCTGTGCCCTTCAGCTTCCTACGTGCACGCAGGACAGCGCTCCGTACACGATATGAGCAAAACTTTGCAATGATGGCGCGAGGTCTTTTGTTCTTGGGGTTGGCGTCTGCAGACCCGGCATCGTTTGCGATTCCGCCCCTCGGAGCGACGCGATGTGAACGATCTATGTCGACTGCTGTTAGGTTGACGCCCAGTCGTTCACTCGCTAGTTGGCAGATGACGTCATCTGTGATTTCCGTGTTGCTCTCTTTCACGCCGTAAAACTTCAGACAATTGCGGCGAGAGTATTGATCAGCCTCATTCATCGCCAGTGTAAGGTTGTGAATTGAGGTTGACTGCTTCTCAATGACGTCTTTCAAACGGTCGATCTCAGCTCCCTTCGTATTCAGTGAAGATTCAAGCTCTAGCGCCTTTCCATCGACGCGCTCTATCTCCTCCATTGTGTGAGTGCTGCTAATCTCTAGCTGGTCCAAGCGTTGATTGAACTTCATTATGTGCTTATCAATAGCCCTCTCTACAGCCTTTTCAACGGCATTGACAAAGGCGTTGCTTTCCATGTACTTCTCGAATGCTTTAAAGGCCGCCGCTTCTATTGCATCTGCCGTGGCCGTATCCGTGGTCGTAGGAGTGGCTTTACGATTTCTGGTCTCCATATTGGAGATGTTGACAATTAGTTTGTTTGTTTTGTTTTTTTTCCTTCAAGTTATGTTGACTAAACGTTTGAAAGGGTATAAGATACTCGTCGTAGATTACCCAATAATGATCATATAATGATCTGGCATAAAATCAAGGTTGCTGGCAAATGAATTGCGTATCACACTCAAAGTGAGCAGTATCAAACGTTTTAGTTCATAAAATACTTAAATCACATCACATATATCATGCCGATACAATTCCAGAGGTGTGGAAATCAATTAAAACATGGCACAGGTCGAGACAGGTACTAAGTAGTCCTTTAAATAGTCATTAGTTCAGACTCGTTACCTGGTCGAGTTCCTGTGCGTTTACTTTCACTGGTCAGCATAGATGGGACTAACGAGGGATATGCAGAAGTTCATGCAAATGTAATCCATCAAAATGTTCCCAAAATCCTGGCGATCGCTTGCAGACCATTATTCAAGTAGTATCGGGATGATTTACAAAGGTGTATGTATAGATATACTTACATACTTACATATAACCGTGGAATACTTGTGACTTTTTAGAGATATTTTCGCTCGCTCACATTAGAAACCAGGGCAGCCGTCATTCAATGCAAATACATGTTAAAGAACGAACTTGTTTCCCGAGAAAGTACTGTTGTTACAAACACGCACACGAACACCCACACTCACGCCTGCACAGAATTTCTATAATTATTCTTCGAGCTCAATTGTTCGTGTTTCGTTTTCTTCTCATTTATCATACAGTGCGTCCCAGAAAAAACAAAATCGAGAATTATCGATGTTTTATCATAACTTTATAACAATTATAAGTAATAAATGACACATATTTGTAAAACCTAGATCCTCTTCTTTCTTTTGATGCAACTCATATGATACATATTCCACGCATGAGTGATTAAAAACAATTTTAGGGGGAGACCAAAAAGTAATTTGGCAGGCGGCATCCGAATGTTAGAGAGAAAATCACATTTCTAGAAAGTACATGTTCTGCCCTTTCATATGACACCTCAATCAGGAAAAATGAGCCAGGAATAACAAAGTTCTATTCGCTTAAAGTTGTGCTTACATTTCTATAATTTGATTAAACGATTTCGTTTTCATTGGCTTCCTGCCGTAGCAACACACAGAGTGGACTAAAGGCTTAACTCCTTTTCGTTGTCGATCAGCCATGCACAAAGAAGACGAAAGGCTTGTTGCATGGCTGATCGTGAAAACGAATGTGTTTAATAAAATTATGGAAATGCAAGAATCACTTTATAAAAACAGAACTTTGTAATTCCTTGCTCATTTTTCCTGATTGGGGTGTCGTTATGAAAGGGCAGAACATGAACTTTCTAGAAATGTGATATTCTCTTTGAAATTGAGATACCGCCCGCCAAATTACCTTTTGGTTTCCTCTCTTCACTCTTTACAAATATGTGTTATATATTAATTATTATTGTGATTAAGTTATGATAAAACAACGATAATTCTCGGTTTCGCTTTTCTGGGACGCGCTGTATAATCGGGTTTATCATAATTCTTCCTCGTGATTCTTTTCTTCAGAATAAAGTTATATTTTTTTCAAATGATCCATGATTGTGTCCATCATTTATTATGACCTGTCAAGGCAAACCCTAGGAAGTCCACGTTTACAAACATTGGCAGAAACAGATCTGAAAAGTTTAGGCCTAAGATCGATATGCTGTCATTTACTAATTACATATATATATATATATATATATATATGTGGATTTCATTTTTGGTTTACCCATATTGTGCATTATGTAAGGGATGACCCGGGTAGGCTTGTTTTATTGAAGTATAAAACTGCTGACACTCATGCACTGAAAATATAAGAAGCTATAAACAAAGTTGACATGGAGCTTTTTAAACGTAATATTTTACATAATGTACATTATTTCCCATACGTCACCGTGAAATATGCATACGAACTAAAATCCAACATCACATTGTAAAAAAAAATTCAAAGAAAAATCGACGCATAATGCAGAGTAATAAAAAAGAGTGGTATCTTTAATTCTGTTATAAAAAAGAAATTCGTATCCAGAATTGAATACATGAATAATTCGTAATTACATGAAACGATGTTATTTCTAAATGTCTTTTAATTTGAATTTGAATTTATTGAAATAAAAAAACGTATTTATAGCAGTTCTTGTGTGTTTAACCTGAAAAAGTTTTCACATTTCTCCACATACACATATAATACATCTTATATATTCAATAATTTTACAAATAATGCTATTATCGTCTGGTTTCATTATCTTTACAAATCTTTCTTTAATGATTTTTTTTGTTCAAATTTTGTAGTTCATTAGCAATGATACTAATCTTTTCAAACAATATTTCCTTCTGGGGTCAAAATTGTGTACATTCCGTGATGGTGTGATATTCGTCTCCAATTTCCCCACTATCACAATCATTGCAGGTTCGTAAATGTTTGGTAATTCATTCGAGCGTCTATTGCTTCCAATTTCAATGGGTAAATTATGTGAACTTATTCTAAATCGGCAAGCATTATTTCCGAAAATTATCACTTTTTACAAAAGTTAAATATTTCTTTCGGTTTATGTTTTCCTAATAAAACAATGTTTTTGTTCGCGATTTTTGTTTTATACTTTCCGTATTACGTAATCACCGTTTAAATCCATTATAAATTGAATATCATATATTTCTCGAATTCTAATTTCTGTTTCCTCTCCGACTATTGTTCTCATTGTAAATATATGATCCGAGGTTCTATTGTTTTCCCTGAAGCCTGTTTGGTTTGGGTCATACATGGTTTATTTTCTACTAAATATATAACCAGACGACTGTTCGAAAAAATACAAAGTAGTTTGCCAACAGAGCTCGAGAGGGAGATGCCCCTATAATTAGAGGAATCGGTTCGACAACCCCCTACAATAGTATACCAATATACACTGTCTTGAGAGGTTCTGGTTAAAACTATGCGCAAGAGGCGACTCTAATAGTACTCTTTGCTGAGGGGCGCAGCCCCGAAGCAAATGGTACTTTTGCAGTAACCGAGGCCCATATTTGTAACCAGTACCTCGAATAGAAGGCATGGTATATTTGTTTTATATCCTGAATCAACAAATTATTTTATTTTTAAAAAAATATATTAAAAAAATATTTTTAGGAAAAAAAACATTTAGCACAAAAGAATGTCTTTTATCTAAAAAGATTTTAAATATTTTGTTTTCATTAAATTAAGATTTGAAAAGAAAAAAAAAGTCAATTCAAAAAGAAAATTCGCATTTTTTTTCAACTCCCAAATAGTAATCCCGAATAGTACTCTCATATAGTACTTTCTAAAAATAGTTCAAATATTTCTGGTCATGTGACAAGCTCTCAACCATTCAAAAGCCAAAAAATGTTTGATGCAGGATATAAAATAATATAGCTTTCTGACAATTTACTAGGAAATCTTCTGCTTATTAGTATCATAGTTTTTCTAGTATCGTTGAGAATGGTATTTGTCGGCTTTAAGCATTTCATTACAAATTTGTTTACAGCCCGATACCTCATTTAGTTTTAATTTTTGGAGAAAAAAAAAATAATACCTCAAATGGGGTAATAGCAAATCCAACTTAATATATGTTTCGTTTAGTATTTCATCCTGTTAACGATGTGTAGTCCATTAAATTCATCAATCATATTTCGTCAGTCACATGAATTTGTACTAACTTTCCCATAATTTGTTCTCTTAATACTTTTACATTGTTTTTCAGTTTATTCTTAAACAGTTTCTTAAATGTGTAATACAGCTTTCTTCAATTCCTATAGAATGGCTTCCTGCGAACCGCTCGGCATAGTTTCTTTGATAACTCTTTTCCCTATTCGATATTTGTAAATGGTGAACAATTCAACCACTGGCTGCATTAGACCGTTAATGAATAAATAAATGAATAAATTGATTATATGAAGCTTACCATAGCGAGAAATCCCAACAAAACGAGGCACACTCTCAGACGAACTGAGATTGTTCCAGTCATGGTGATCTCCCACAGTCCTGGAAATGGGCAGGTGTCACGTGCAGAAGACCGCTGATGAAAAAACTCTCTCCTGAACCCTTGTAAACTCCAGTAAATAAAGTGGGTAGATTGATACAACAGTCCCGGTGTGAGAAAATTAAATGTATTTTTTAGAGCTCGCGATATTCGTCAAAATTGAATTCAAACAGATACAAATGAAACCAAATGAATAAATCTGGTGTAAAAATCGAGTTTTGCCAGAACTAAGAGCAAACGATATTCGAAAAAAATGATTAAAATAGTTGGTTTTCAAGCGACACAGCTCATGAATAGAATAAATAAACACTTTCACGATCCAGTTGGATTTCTATTCGATCCGTTCAGCTTGGAATTGGTGAAGCAACTGAATTATTCCCAGAAGAGCGGGATGCTAAAATCTTCATTTAATTCATGTGGTTAGTGGAAACTACTATTTGTTCACACCACCTTCTGACCGTTGTGGCGATTTAACCAATGAGAGTGCGTGCATTTATATCACGTGATATGCTAAGGTAATCGCCATTTCGTCTCGCACGGATAGTTTTGTTATTGGAACTGCTGTTTGGGATGTTAAAAATAGCAGCACGGTGGTTTGTCTGCTTGGCAATATTCGAAGGTGTCGTGGTGCGGTGGTTCATTCACCCCACTCTCAATCCAATTGCGAATCTCAGCCAGGCAATAACGTCTTTGGCTAGACAGTAATCCACTTTTGCCACTCTCCACCCAGGGGGGGGGGTGTTTCATAAAGTTGTTCGTAAAGTTACGCATGACTTTACGAACGACTTGTATATCAAAAGCCAAGTGGGCTGCTCAATCATTATTAACTGCATCAACTAAAGTTAAGCTGTGCAGATGTAGATTAACATTATCATTATAACATATTTAATGCTAAGTATATTTTTGCCATAATTTAATTGAGGTTATTGGAAATATCAGAAAAAACTTTGGGCATCCTATCTGGCACTTCATATACAAGTCGTTCGTAAAGTCATGCGTAACTTTACGACCAGCTTTATGAAACGCCCCCCTGGTGTAAAATCGATCCCCGATAGGAAGCAAAAGTCATGGTAGTTTGCCTATCATTTTGATCGTCTGAGTGGAAAATGTGCATGCATTGTGTGCAGGCAAGTCTGAATCCAATGACTTGGGTAATTGTATATCTGTAAAGCGCTAAAGCAGGGCTCCCACTTAGCCGAGTTGGAACCTCGAGTTGTGGCGAGCTGGCGCGATCTTATGGCAAGCTGTTTTATTATTAATTGATATCAAGAATTGAATTCTTGATATCAAGAAATATGTTTTAATGATAAAACTGCTTGCCATAAGATCGCGCCAGCTCGCCACAACTCGAGGCTCCAACTCGGCTAAGTGGGAGCCCTGCTTTAAGTGACATGGCCGATTTAAGCGCTATATAAACCCTGATTATTATAATTATTATTATTATCATTAGTAACCAACAAAAAAAAACTTTGAATTCTCTCAAGTTCCCCTTTAAAGGTCGATCATTCATTTCTTTTCCTCACAGAATGTTGCAAGTACATCATTCAGTAAATGTTGAGGCGGTCGTGCATGAATGCCAATAGTGTATTCTCCTATTCTTTGGAATAAGAAACGTGTTTTGAATGATGTTGGGATAATCATTCATTTAATAAGTGTGATGGTGTTTCAACGATTTTGTCAACTCACTGCTAGAAGGACGTTACATCCATCGGCACTGCATGGGGGAAGTGTGCTTTTTGCAGAAAACCTAGCGTTTAGTTTGGAAGATGAAATTGGGCTTTAATCGACTGATTATGAGATCATCATTCTGTTTGAAAGACCGTCTAACATGGACCTTCAAAACGCAAACCATCCTTCGAACAAATGAGGGATTCACTGGGCCCCTGCCATCCAAATACAAATGTATTCCTGTTGGTGTGTAGTCCTGCATACAACTTATATTTTGATATGTAAACTTCTGAATGTGTTACAATACAACAAACAATAGCAACATATAAGTTGCAATATGTCGGACATGTCAGACTAAACAGTCGGCTTAACTAATATTCTACAATAGACAATGGTATGTAATTTCCCCCAGCTCAGCACACGCTCATAATAAAATTGCATACTTTCATACATTTACAATACATCATCATTGTCTTTGTCTTCCTGGTGATGCTACAGCATGTCTGACGGAAAAGCAACTTTTATGTTGCTACTGTATTACGTATTGCCACAGGTGGTCAACTTTGGCAAAGTTACATACCACTTTCTCAAGTTAGCTCATTGGTGACTGACAGATGATGTCACATATAATTTGCTTCCTTTCTAAATAAATAAGGTGTAAATAGGGAACAAAAATTAGAAATTAAATTAAGAAATTAAAAAGAAAATTGGTAATAAAAGATGATAGGCCTTATTAAAGAAAATGGGCGAAATGAAATTAGAATTACACTTTCCGTTTAAAACAGATGAAGGAATTGCCATGAGATCTCGTATATAGTGGCTGGAGTTTTCAGAAAAACCCTCCAAATTATTTCTGAATTTTGGAACAACAGAACAAAGTTAAATGAGAAAAATTTACATTATCAACAGAAAAAGATGATGTCGTTAGTGAACAAAGTGCATTACTTAAAGTGGTGTTTAATTTTGATTCAAATCTGTATGCGGCAAAAGAAGTAAAAGAAGCAATTTGGAATTTTATTGCATTATTCTAACAAAATATTCATTATAAAGTCACTGAACCATGTTTTTTTTACAGGACACTTATGACAATCGCAAACAAATTGGGGACTATAACTTTGGTTTCAAACGGAAACAAGTCAAGAGATATACTTAAAAACTGGCGCCCAATTTCCTTGCATAACGTTATTTATAAATTATCCTCCGATTGTGTAGCTAAAAGACCAAGACGGATTTCGTCTTACTCGATAAGCGAAAATCAAAAGGGATTTTTTTAAAAGCTCGCTTTATTGGGAAAAATATACGTTTATTTATTATACGACACATTACTTTACACTGAAATGAAGGATATATCTAGCATGTTACTTGTTATTGATTTCGAAAAGGCATCCGACTGTGCACGTGTCTCATAAATTCCTCTATAAAGTTTTTGATTTCTTTCAATTAATTTGGCCCATCTATTCAGAAATGGATTAAATTGTTTTAGTAAAATGTTTCCTCGTGTGTCCTACTAAACGGACACTGTGCAGATAGATTTGTAATGAGGCGAGGGTGTCGTCATGGAGATCCTTCGTCTCCGTACCTGTCTTTAGCGAATTTTAGATTTGCGTGGACTGATACGTGTGACGTCCATTCAAGGCAGTGCATTAAAAGGACGTCGATCGTAGCAATCCCCATTGTCTTCGTGCGAATCTAAAAATCCCTACTGTTGGTGAGTGGACTACTTGGTATCCTGATGCGTCACTCAAATTCTTTAGTTGGATCAGGGACGTGATAGAGAAGGACTGGAATCAAGCCGCTCTCCTTTGACCCCATGCTCCAAGCCGCCGAAAAGTTATGCGCTAATCTGCAACTGTTGACCAGGTGGTGAGATAAAAGAGCGCATTAAATTTCAGAAGTTAGAATTCCTACATCAGAAAATGGTATCACTGCAACTGTTCGCTGTCCCTTCCAATGATTTCTCATCCATTGTTGAATGTGTAAAGAGTAGAACAAGCGAACACAAACTTGCGTACTTTCATCCTTTTTTAAACTTGAAAAATACAAAAAAAACACGCGAAAACACGCATTAGCAAACTTAATGTTATTGATGATTGTAAATCATGGATCAAATAACGGAACATTAAAGCATGCACAAATTAGCGCATCATCCTAAAATATTGAGTTTTTGACAGGATGTAATTTTTCTTTTACCAACTCTGGCACACAAATTAAAGGAAGGACGGAGTTCTAAATTCGAAAATTTGTTTGATGCACTATTCCCAATAAAATCCCCATATAAAGTTTTTGATTTACACTGAAATTTTGCCGGTAATTTAATATTTTGTAATAAATGTAAAACTGGTGCCTGGCTTCCGAAAGTCCCCGCAGTGGAAGCGCGGTTCGGAGCATGGGACTTCAAAGCCAAGTGGAATGTTACACATCCCATTGTTACGCTTTAGAACTCAAGAATGCGTTTGAATAAATTACAAGAGTTTCGCCTCCTTTTCTTTCACCTCCCTGGTTGGATTGCATCTGAATAGGAAAACACTTAAACTGTTGCAATATGCAGATGACACCCTCCTACACTCAATGGTACCAGACACGATTTACAATGTGCCCTTGAAATAATTGCTGACTTTGAAAATATCTCCAATCTCAAAATCAACATAGCAAAAACGCAAGTAATATGGATTGGGAATCATAGATCTCTTAAAACAGAAATGTTACACCGATACAAATTGAACTGGATGTCTGAAGGTTATCAAAAAGAGAATGTCGTCGACCGGGTGCGAAGAAATGCCGTAGAGGGGGCAATTTATGCAGAGCGCCCTAATTGTCTGTAATGTATCCACCTCTAGCCGAATAATCTAGCAGTGTTTTAATCGTTATTTCGGATTTCAACTGCTCGTTGGACCACCCCTGCCCCCCCCCTATAGTTATTAAATTGCGCTCCAAGTTGCAAAATCTCGTCTTCAGTGAAGCGGTGATGTTTGCATAATGAGTCGCTGGTTGATGCTGGAACACGGTGATGATTTGGGCGTCGACGATAATGAATTAAAAACTAAAAATTAATACACCAAAACAGTGGTAAAGAAAAAATGAATTATTTACAAGATAAATGGTGAGGTACTCCCTATATGCAGCAGCCTTGATTCCTGTAATGATAGCAATTTCATATTTCTTTACATTTCAATATACCTTTTAATGTGATTAAGGTCATTGGAAAACTATTGACGCGAGGTACTTATCACCTGTACAACATGAACAGTGACTGTTAATTGGAAATGAATTATTCACTAGTCGGATCTATTTTAAAAAGCGTTTATTTTTTTTTTGTCCAGCATTGTGCAGTTTACTGACGTCAATGGCGCGCGCACCGCTACCTTTTCCATCTATTTATCTATTTTTCCATGGACACTAACTAATCATTATTTTGTCATTCGAACGTGACTCCTCCTTTCCTCTACTTCGCCTAATCAATCAACATAAGTTCGTTCCCAAGCGTTAAGGAATGACATTTCGAAAGAATTTCAACTTTGAAGAAATAAAATATATAATTAAACCTATAGACATTTTAATTTTTTTTAAAAGATGTTGTCACGTGATTGTATTGTGAAAGAAACGATGCGGAAGCGATTGGAAAAGGTTGTTCATAGATAAGTATCGGTGTTTACTGTGAGGTTTTTGGAATCATCAAAATGATAAAAGAATAATTGACCCAATATTGCTAAAAGGCACATCCACTGTACACAGAAACTTGTATATGGGACTACACAAACGTGTGGCGTTAAAGTGATCCAAAACCTTTAGTTGTTACTTGTTATATTTCATATAAGAGGGCATTCGAAGAGTCATCCTTTTCAGGGAACGCTTTGTCCATGATATTCTTTGCACATAAGGCTCATTACGATACCTTGTATGTGGTATTAAAGATAAAGGTGAGTTCTGGTAATGCGATTGCATTGTGAAAGAAAAGGTGTGGAATGGATCAGAAACAGTTGATCATGTAGCATGTAAGTATTGGTGTGCACTGCAAGGTTCTTGAGTCATCAAAATCATAATAAATCTGACCGAGTCTTGGTAAAGTAACAAGCACTGTACACAGAAAGCTATATATGGGACAACACACATGTTGCCGGGGCTAGTATAGGTTTTCCCGGTCAATTTCGTCAAACCAGCGATCAATTCCACTAACGTGCATTCATGTTCGAGCAAATTTTCTCCACTCGTTGCTCCCCTGTTTCATTTTTAAACTTTTTGCATTCAATTTCGTTTCGAGTCACCGAATTTTCGAAACAAGCACATTCGAATTAACGTTTGGTTCAGTCAATTTGGAAATGCGTTAGCGTCATTCAATTTCGCCAAAGTTGAGTGGGAGGACAATTATTGTTTGGCGAATTGCGGTTTCATTTTCGTCTATGGGCAACCTCTTTCGCAATCGGGTCATTCAAATTAAAACTAGACCTCATAATTATTGTATGAGGCTCGATGTTTATTCGGATATTCACTTTTTCATGTTCATTTATTTTTTCCTTTTCTCTATGATTTTTTCTGACATGATTTCACATTACACAATATTCTTATTTGTCTGATATATTTATATTGCATTCAATATTTTCTCTTTCTGTCGATCTTTATTTATGATGAAGCATTTCTTTATACAGTCATGTCTTCATATCTTTCATTATAAATGAGGTTATTTTTTAAATGTTTTTTTTTATCAATCTGGATTGAGCAGGTAATCTTCTTTCTTTTCATTTTACATCTTTTTCTTTATTCATCATTGTATTTTGTTTCCATCATGTCTATGTCTAAAGCTCAACTCTAGCTGTCCAGGATCTGTGTATAATTATATAGCTTGTCCTTAGAAGAGAAGTCACATATTGTGCACCTTCTCTGGGGACAGTTACCTGTGTAATGCAGGCGCGGTTCCAGGGGGGCCGAGCGGGCCTTGCCCCCCCCCCCCCCCCGCAAAAAAGGGGAAAAAAGGAGAGAGAGAGAGAGAGAGAGAGAGAGAGAGAGAGAGAAGGAAAAGAAGGGAAAGGGAAAGAGGAGAGAAAGGGAGAAAAAAAGAAGAGGAAGAAGAAAAGAAAAGAGGGAAGAAGGAGATCAGGGGCAAAAAGACTTGCCTCCCAGGCTGTTGCCCCCCTTCCCCCCTCCCCCCCCCCCCCCCCCAATCAAAAAATAAAGAGAAGGAAGGAAAGGGAAAGAAAAAAGAAAAAGAGGAGATAAAGGGAAGGACAAAGGAGAAAGAAGAAAAGAAAAGAAGAGGGATATCAGTTGCAATTTTCCCGCCAACAAGTTGTGGATCGGGGGGGGCAAAAGGCCCTAGCCTCCCCCCTCCCCCCCCCCCCCCGTCCCCGCTAAAAAAAAAGAGAGAAGGAAGGAAAAGGAAAAGAGGAGAGCTAAAAGGGAACAAAAAAGAGGAAGAAAAAAGAAAAGGGAGAAAAGAAGCGGAGATCAGTTGCGGTTAATCCCGCCAACAATGTGTGGAGCGGAGTGGGGACCAAAATGACCTTGCCCCTCCCCCCCCCCCCCCAGCAAACTTAAAAGAGAGATAAGGAAGGAAAGGGAAAAGAAAAAAAAGAGAATGAAGAAAGGTAAGGGATATCAGTTGCAATTTTCCCGCCAACAAGGTGTAGATCGGAGGGGGGGGCACTGGCGTACTGATAGGGGAGGGGGGCTTTTGAGTAAAAGAATTTAAACGTGGTTTATTTCTAATTCCATAACAGTGGTTTACAAATAATGCTGAAATGAGATAATTTTCCGAGATTTTTCCTAACTTTATGCGTTTGTTGGAAAATGACAAATTCCTAAGTTTACAGCCAGGCAAGAAAATGCTTCTTGAGATGCCTACATATCAGGGCTCCCCCCCCCCCCCCCACACTTTCTTTGAAAAAATATATTAAAGAGAAATAGAAAGAAAGAGAGCGAAAAAGAAAAAAATAGTTAACTGCCAGTGTCACATTATAATGGGGTATGAAAATATGCTCATCTGACCATGATAAAATGCCTAAAACCCCAAGGGCTCTGCCCCTTGGATTCCACCTAGGGCCCTAAGACGGGCCCATAGATGCTCATCTGACGGTCATTTAATGCCTAAAACCCCTGATTTCTGGGTGCTCTGCCCCCTGGACCCCACGCCAAATAGTGTCCTGCCAGTGTCACATAATAAGGTATCAAAAATGTTCATCTGACCGTAATTAAACGCCTAAAACCCCTGAGCCTACGGGGGTTCTGCCCCCTGGACCCCGCCTAGGGCCCTAAGGCAGACCCCTGAATGCTAATCTGACCGTAAATTAAAACCTTAAACCCCTGAGCTTCCGGGGCGGACAAGGTATCAACATATGTTCATCTGACCGTAGCCAGGGGGGCGGTGGGGTGCCCCCCCCCCCCCATAAACGCCGGCCAAAAAAAAGAGAGGAGTGAAAAGGAAGAGGAGGTAGGAAGAAAAGGGAATAGACAAAGAACATTTTTGAAATTCAGACAAGGATTAAGAGTCGAGAACGGTACAACGAATTGTCTTCTTTCTCTAATGAATTAATGAAACGTAAAAGCTTCCGCGCTTCGCGCGGGGGAGGGGAGGGGAAATTGAATTCAGACGAGGATAATTTTCGCGAACGGTACAACGAATCGTCTTCTTTCTATAATAATTTATTGAAACGTCGAAGCTTCCGCGCTTCGCGCGGAAGGGGGGAGGGGGAATTAATTTAGACAAGGATTAAGAGTCGAGAATGGTACGACGAATCGTCTTCTTTCGCTAATGATTTGATGAAACGTAAAAGCTTCCGCGCTTCGCGCGGGTGGGGGAAACTAAATTATTTTCGAGAGATGAACAACGAATCGTCTTCATTCTCTAAAAATTTAATGAAACGTCGTCGAAGCGGGGGAAAAACTAAACATAGACAAGGATTAAGAGTCGAGAACGGTACAACGAATCGACTTCTTTCTCTAATGATTTAATGAAACGTAAAAGATTCCGGGCTTCGCGTGGGAGGGGGGGGAACTGAATTTAGACAAGGATTAAAAGTCATAACGATACAACGAATCGTCTTCTTTCGCTAAAGATTTAATGAAACGTGAAAGCTTTCGCGCTTCGCGCGGGAGGGGGAAACTAAAAATTGTTTTGAGAGCGGTACAACAAATCTTCTTCTTTCTCTAATAATGTAATGAAACGTCTAAGTTTCCGCGCTTCGCGCGGGAGGGGGGGGAACTGGATTTAGACAGTGATTAAGAGTCGAGAACGGTACAACAAATCGTTTTCTTTCTCTAATGATTTAATGAAACGTAAAAGCTTCCGCGTTTCGCGCGGGAGGGAGGAAACTGAAATTAGACGAGGATTAAAAGTCATAACGGTACAACGAATCGTCTTCTTTCTCAAATGATTTAATGAAACGTAAAAGCTTCCGCGCTACTCGCGGGTGGGGGAAACTTAATTATTTTCGAGAGCGGAACAACGAATCGTCTTCATTCTCTAAAAATTTAATGAAACGTCGAAGCGGGGGGAAAACTGAATTTAGACAAGGATTAAGAGTCGAGAACGGTACAACGAATCGCCTTCTTTCTCTAATGATTTAATGAAACGTAAAAGCTTCCGCGCTTCGCGTGGGAGGGGGGGAAATTAATTTAGACAAGGATTAAAAGCCATAACGGTACAACGAATCGTCTTCTTTCGCTTATGATTTAATGAAACGTGAAAGCTTCCGCGCTTTGCGCGGGAGGGGGAAACTAATTTTTTTTCGAGAACGGTACAACGAATCGTCTTCTTTCTCTAATGATTTAATGAAGCGTAAAAGCTTTCGCGCTTCGCGCGGGAGGGGGGAAACTGAAATAAAACGAGGATTAAAAGTCATAACGGTACAACGAATCGTCTGCTTTCGCGAATGATTTAATGAAACGTAAAAGTTTTCGCGCTTCTCGCGGGATGGGGAGAAACATAATTCAGACGAGGATTATTTTTGGGAATGGTACAACGAATCGTCTTGATTCTTTCTCTAATAATTTGTTAAAATGTCAAAGCTTCCGCGCTTCGCGGAGGAGGGAGGGGGAAAACTCGCCCCTCTCTGCACCCACCCACCCCTAATTACGTCACTGCAGGTCACCATTACGCACCAATATTTAGCTCGCACAATTTCAAATTTGGGCCTCCCCCCCCCCCCCCCCCTAAGAAATCCTGGATCCGTGCCTGGTGTAATGAAAGATATCTGCTAACGAATACGCGTAATCATTCCTACAAATAAACTTAGCATTAAATTATTCAAACAGAAGTATATTAAGTGACAAATTAACATCAAATGAAAAGCAATGCACAAATGTCACATACGGATACCTATAATCACGAAATTGTTTGCTCGAATACATACCACCCTCTGTCCGGCACGAACTTGAATGAACGTAACGTTAATTCGGATGCTAAGTTAACTAAACGAAGTTGGGCGGGAAAACCTATACTACCTTGATTTCCTTGTCTTTCTATGCTCATTACTCTGCCAGAATACATTTTCTTCCAAAATTGTTTGGCACATGTCATTCATTTGTAATCTTGAACATTCAGTGTAAGTTTCGTTTGATTCTGTGAGAATTAATTTTCTTTTTTTTTACCAGAACTGGAGTTTATCTTTAAAGTGTGTGGCTGAATATGGCAAAATATAATGATGCAATCAATACCACTGAATGTTTTACACGATCTGCTTAAAAAATAATAATAATACCGATGGCTTTAATTCATTCCAACAATTTTGTGATATGAATAATTGAACCATTTCTCATTAATTTGCACCATAACATAGACAATAGTTAACATAATAAATTCAGCGTTTAAACCAAGCTTTGAATTATAAAAAATGGTCTACCAAACAATAAAAATCGACGGCTGTGACTAATTCCACTAATTAAGCTCCGTTTTTTTATAATAAAAGGGAGATGGGTCAACCTAATTAGAACTGAAATTTCATTTTGGTTTACGAGCAGAAAACATTATAATGATAATAATCACATTTGTATAGAGCTACTCCGTTTCTAAGCAATTTACATTGTAATTATCATTCACCACGGTTATTGGATGTAATTGCTATTCCGCACATGATAGTGCACCCCCTCTGCTCTCGGCGATATTCCGATCAGGCGCCCTTTTACAATCACTCATATGCCAATTCAACACCTGGTGATACATGTATATTAATGTCTTGCCAAGGACATTAGCGCCACGGCGGGACTCGAACCGCGAACCATGTGACTCGCAGTCCGGCTATATTTCCACTACACCACGACTCTGCCGTCTGATTAGAGTCAATAGACCATCCCGCTTTTAAAGGCGGCTAATTGATATTTCTATAGGTTAAATGACTTCAGTTTTCAAAACAAAATCCATAACGTTTTATACTATTTTTCAAATTTCTTTTTGACTTTCAATACACCAGGGGCGGTATTCTGAACCCTGTGTTATCTCTAATATTGTTGATCTTTGGAGATAAGATAAAGTTGGTATTCTGAACATTGTTGTAACTTTTGTGTTATCTTTTGTTGTATCTTTTCTCTCATCAGGGCCACGTCTTATAAAGAGTTGACATCAATCGTAACTATGTACATACGAGATAGGAGACTGCAAACTTACGATTGATTGGAGGACTTACGATTGGTTTGGATCAATCGTAAATATTGTTAAGACGGGACCCAGTTCTTTCATTCACATGTTACAAATACAAATTGTATTTCAATAGTCAGAATGTGAATTGCATACATTATTGTTGCTAGGTAGGACAAAGGTTATAGCTTGTCCTATACCTAACAACACGAAATGAATGCGATTCGCAATTCGCAATTTGACTATCGATATACAATGATCGGTAACAGGTGAATGAAATAATTTGTAACATGGCACTTAACGGGAATTTATGGATGAAATTTGATAACATCACGAAAATGGTCTATTGGCAGGGTGCATAATATATACAATTACAGGGTGTACAGTAGATGGGACACATAAAGCAATGAACCGGTTTATTAACATATTCAAATTTGTATGCATAATTTTTTTAACAAAGTTTTGTTCTTGACAACATGTAAGCCTGCCCTAGGCTTGCCCGACATATCAATAAGTATTGTATGCAGACTTTATTCCAAGTATTGTAGTTCATTCATTGATAGCAGGTTAATGATATAGATTGTCACTGAGACCCCAGGGAAGAAACATCTCTAAACTTGAAATGTTAGTAAACCGGTCGAATAAATGTAAGAAACTAATACCATCTGAAAACCCTTTTCGTTTATAACTGAGCCGATTCTTTTCATGCATTATTACAAATTATATGCCAATTTGAAAATAGAGGTAGCTTTTTTGTGAATACTTGGAATAGTTAAATATGTAAATTTTGATATATCATGAGTATACTGCTTATTGCTTATTTATGGGTTTTTTTTCTCAACTTTAGTTGCAAACAAGTTCAAATGAGAAGGAAAAAAACAGAAATGTTTCGTAGATTGTAAATTTAATGTCAATTGAAAAAGAAAGTGTAATAAAATGAAAAAAGTAGAGCACTGATCGGTTGGAGAACTAGATTTTAGTCGTCACGGTTCTCTGTTAATCCATTAAATTTACTCATCTTTTCATAGATCGTATCAAAATGAAAGTCATCATAACATGTCCATTACACTAATGAAAATCATCGGTTCATAAAGAGAAGTATCACGTTGATTTTTTTCATTAGATAAATAACATTTTTTGGCAAACATGGCAACTGTTGCCATGATGATGATTAGTATTCATACGTAGGTTGTAGCTTACAAAACTTCCCCGTTTTAATGGATCATATTGTAATAACTTGTAAATGAATTCATTTTGTGGTTAAGTATATTATTTCCTCTCTCAAAGTCGACTCCCTCTTTCTCTTCATCTTCCTTTTCTTTCTCTCAATATTTTCCTTCATCTTTGTCTCTCATTCTCCTTTGTTTGCGGGCTCTCTAACTTTTTCTAACCATCTCTGTTTACGATTCACTTTTTTGTAGTCTTCCTCACATACGCCACAGTAAACCGCCACGGCCTAATGTGGCATTTTATCCTTCTTTATCTCTTCACCCCCCCCCCCCGCCCTCCTCTCTCTCTCTCTCTCTCTCTCTCTCTCTCTCTCTCTCTCTCTCTCTCTCTCAGTGCCCCTTTCTTTTCCTCTCTCTTTCTCTCTATTTCTCTCTCTCTTTCTCTCTCTTTCTCTCTCTTTCTCTCTCTCTATTTAGTTCT